>NC_060207.1:150539642-150879285 GCF_021130785.1 Homalodisca vitripennis | reverse complement strand
GATAAGTATGATAATTAAAAGTATCTTACACCCTATCGTTTTAATTATAACATACCTGCAACTGACCAGCCGGGCTTGGAATTTGATATATATATATATATATATATATATATATATATATATATATATATATATATATATATATATATATATATATATATATATATATATATATATATATATATCTTTAATTCAGCTATGTAAATGAATTTACGACATTTGATAGCTCTTTCAAGCATTTGGGATTGTATGTATAAGTATATTCCTTTGTGATAGACTATCTAGGGAGGCCATGAATGTCGTAGCATCAAAGGAATGATAATTTGACCTACCAAATTTAGTTATTGCTTTTATAGACTGCTACAAATTTTAAAATCTTACCTATTTGTCAGATTGATTTTGATTTCTTAGTTGATTCATTAGTGAAAGCAGTAGAAGTATAGTTAAGCTAATCCATAAATCGATCCCGAGCTCAAATCAAGGCTAGTTTGAGACGATCACCAAAAACATCGATTAATTTTTCACTTTACATCCAAAGAGTTTAAGGAACTTTATTTACACTTTTACGTTATTACGTTTTCTATTCGAGTACCACTAATATTAATAAAGAAATATATCCAACGTTAAAATGATTTTCAATTGGATTCATTGTTTGTTTTGCATTGAATTGCAGAAAGCGTTCAATGGGCTTCAGTTAGAAAGTTATACTGCAATAACACGTGAGCAGGAGTGGAAATATTTATCTTATTCGTAACACAGAATTATATCCAAAGGGACCAAGGAAATTGTTTACGCTCCCTGGCAGGAGCAATTTCATCCTGCGGTTGTCAGATGAAATATAAGGATTCTCACTTTTACAGCCATGACACAATACCGCTTATTCTGGTTATTCATGACCTATATAAAACGTGTAAGTAGGAACTGGAGCTAAAGATGTTATAAAAATATGTATTATAAGATGTTTAATTGTATGTTATATTGTAAGATAAAATGTATTAAAAATGCTCAAATTATTGTATTCAGATACTTGTGTAAATGTATCCAAGATTTTAAACATTTTTTATTTCCGAAAACGAAATATATTTAGTTTCAGAATATATATTTCCGAAAACAGAACTGTGTAATAATAATATTATTTAATATTAACGAAAAAATTTTTGCAAAGTGTTCTCTGGGGTATATATGTATTAGAATAAAACTAGAAAACCAGCACATACATTATAAGTGTAAATTTAAGATGCAAAAAAACTTCAGTAAACTAATATACAAATCAGATAATTTAATATTTTCCCTTCTAATCCCAATACATATCACAAGCTCTACCTTTATCTTGTATCTTGTTGTAGTTTGTAAGATCGGGGATGGTGTGAATTATAAAAGCAGTAATTATAAAATAGCTTTACATGTTTAGTATTTTAAGGAAATTACAACAGATCATTTCCCATCATTCATATCCGCAAAGATTTGTTCCTGCAGATAGACAGAGAAATAACGAAAGGAGGAGTAAAAATATTAAATACAGCCTAGTTTAATAACATTGATTAAATTTTATTGCAAGTTGCGTTGTAACCTGAGTTTGTTTAAAAATGATATAGCTCTTAATTGACTGACGTTTGGCGAAGCCTCTCGCTATTGGACCTGAAAAGTTTCATTCACATGTTTAAATTTCTTATAGGTGTATTTAATTTGTTTATAAATTTATTATTTTTTTGTTTTCTCGTTACCTCCATGGCTACCTATAATACCTCAGACAAATCCCATGGAATAACATTTAACATCTTCAAATTCAGAGTTCCTTATATGGAAATGAACCCTCATACACAATTTCAAGTATACAGCTCGTTTTGGAGATGTCGCGAGGATAGACAGACAGACAAAAATATCCTGCCCCATAAGTGATAGGCTTCGCTAACGCTCATCAAACAAACAAATACAAAATACATAAAAAAAAATGCATGCAACTAAACGATTTTAAAATAAATAAAAAGTAACCACATTTAGAACATGATAGGTGTATGCCATATCACATTTCGCAAATACGCTTTGCTGAGGTTTAATTGTTAAAATTTAAATTTATGGCTGATTTCATTATCGAGATTTATGTTAACATAAATTTATGTGATATAAATAAACACAATCTTACAAACAAGACAGTTTTACTCGAAAATGAATCGTCATAAAAGGCATTCTTGTTCAGGGGACATTTAAAGGTGTACATATGAAACTTTCTTGACATATCTTGCCACATGCTACATACAGATTTTTGTTCATTAAATTTGGTTTTCTATAATCATTTAAATAAAGTTCTATGCACCAAGTTACTACAAAATTATACTATACGTGTTGGTATATTTAGGCTACATCTGTTAATATGTCACATGTTTGAATCTATTATGGCGTTTGTTTAAAAATGTATTTATTTTGCCCTGTTATCGTTGTCATCAAGGTTAACCATTGAAATTAAATCATCATTAAACTCAAAGTTCCTCATATATTTCAATAAAGCTTCATTGACAATTTCAAGTCTGTGCATCAGTTCTTTTTCAGGATATCGTGCGGTAAACTGAGATAAATGAAAATTTCGAATCCCACGAGTGATATTCTTCGTCATTGGCTAAAGTCCAGCCAATGATTAACCACCTAACATTTTATACAAACCAGATATGAACTATGGCAAATAAAAAACCATTACTGCGTGCTTAATTTATATTAAAGGAGGATATGCATGTTACTGTGTTTATTAAAATATATTTTACTTTAATTGCGATTTGTACAATACATGTAGCGATTTTCATAAATAATGTCCTTACATTTTATATAATTGCTTAATATTTTGGACATATTGATAGTTGTGTGAACATATGTATGGACATATTCTGTTGTATGTAACCTAAAACAAAACACACAAACGAAATGTTTTTAGATAGCGATGTCATGAAAAGCCGTCAAATATAAAAGTGAACTCATGACTGACGACTGTGGAAATCATGTCTCCTTTTGAAGCACAATCAGAGCCTATGTGCAGATACTACTGTCGGATAAAAATACTTTACTATTATAGTAGTAGCAACATTAAAACAGATCTATATAACAAGTTCTTACTCTTACTTTGAGTATACATAAAATTGTGGCACGCAGAACGTGTTACATTCAACCTGGAGCAAACTATATTCACGCATATCATTGACTATAAAAAAGCTTCAGTGAAACTCATACCTGTACCTGAGTACCTCAGGGAGACTGGGACTTTTTCACTGATAGTCGTTTGTTTAAACCTCTCACTTTTTGAAATATTTCAGTATTTAATAATCTATAATACAATACATATTCATCATTGTAGGACCCATTTTGTACTAAGTAATATTATTGTTTATCATCATTGGTGAAGCATTTGAGTAGTACAAATAATATAAATATTATACAAATAACTGAAATAACTGCCTTAAAATTGTTTTATGAGTTAAAAGTCAAAGGTGTAAAAAATGGTAATGGTGAAATATTTAAAAGCTTTAGGAACGTGACGTATAAAAAAGTAGGAGGCAAAAAAGTTTATAAATATACACACAATTTGATCTCATTAAAACATTATCTGCCAAGTACACCTGAAATCTGTAGTTAATATGTAGATTTTAAATAAATGTCCCATATCCCTAACTAGTTACCGAAGTGGAAAGATATTCTTTTAAGTAAGTGAGAAAAATAAATGCTTAACCTCTGTTAGGACACCTGATACGATAATTAAGTTATGAGTAATGAATTATCTTTGGATTATAAGGTATGAATGTGATGCATACACCTTGGACTTAATTGAGAACATTAGATACAGGTAGATTAAAACTCGTTATAATATTAGTACAGTTCCTTTTGAATTTGTTAGATTAAAACATTATAATATACAATTTAATTGCAATGAATATCTTCTAGGGTACTCTGGTATTGCAACAAACGAAACATTAATACTTCTCCCATAGATTTTATATTATAATATAATTGTATATTATGCTTTTAATTGTACATTTAAGTTTGCGTTTTGTGCATTTCTCATACCTAATTAATACTATTGTTTATTGTATATCATCTTTATCTTTAGTTTATAAACCACTGTTACAGTATTTTCTTAATAGTTAAGTATTAGTTTATTTATGATAGAACATTGTTTAGAGTTTCAAACTACCTCTGTATATAAGAGGTAAATATGAGGTTTATTGTCGTATTGTTAGCTATGTGCACGTCAATTTATTACTAATGCCATTTAAAGATGGAATACGATCATCTTTATTATTTATAAAATACATGCTTTATTTAAACATCGTAACTAGGGGTTAACAAGGCTAAGATGTACGACGAGTAACATCAACATTCAGAGTGAAAGATTCCGTGATCACAGCGGCTGTTTGGGGCGATATATCCCAGTGACGTGGACAGATTACCCGTCTTCCCGCCCCATTTCATCTGTCCGGATCTGATTTCCCTAGAAAGGAAAATATGTTTTGTACAATCCCTACATTTCAATGTTCCACATACTATTTTTATATTTTTTGTCACAACTAAGTACTTATAAATATGTTGGGTCAATAGCGTGTCATTAGAGGGTTTTATTGATTAGCTATGGTTAAAAATATGTTATATGGTCTAACATAAATTCATGATGGATTAATGTGACAGGATGCATGTTTGCTGCTTGTAGTTAAAGAGGCAAAGTTCATTTGAGTATAATATTCATCCATCTTTGTTCTTAGTTTTCATTTCATTTTTAGCGGACATCTTTTATAAATTTATTTAAGCTACTTTATTTTCATTGTCAAAACCTGTAAACTGTTCAAATTTTCCAATATTTTATTTTTATATTATTTTCTTGTTAGTACTGTAAAATTGTTTTCAACCTTGATTTATGCTTATATTAGAATAATAATATTTTATTGCACAATATTTAAAACATTCACAATTCACGAGACCTGTACAATACAAAAATACTTGTTCCATATGTAGTAAATAACAACAGTAACAAAAAGTCAATAAAAGGAATTATCCACATACAGAATAGTGTATATTTACTTAAACATTTAATTCTAATACAAGTACATTCTTAAAACAATATGTGTACTATAAGCATAAAACTTTTGGTTTAATGTTGTGTGTGTGTGTGTGTGTGTGTGTGTGTGTGTGTGTGTGTGTGGTGTGTGTGTGTGTGTGTGTGTGTGTGTGTGTGTGTGTGTGTGTGTGTGTGTGTGTGTGTGTGTGTGTGTGTGTGTGTGTGTGTGTGTGTGTGTGTGTGTGTGATACTTAGCTGAGAGAAGATTTGATAATAAACTAGATATGACACTGATTAATAGATATTTTTATATTCAACTTTGAATGCAGACTCGCCGACCTCAAGTACACTCAGCGGAGGGTTGAGCACAGAGAGGGAGTTAGGCATGTCACAGGCATGATATATGGCTGATTAGTGTAACGGTAGCGGTCACAGTAACCTCGACTGTTGGTTGAACCAATCATGAAACGCATCAATATATACATTGCGTGATTAATGTTGTGATAAATGTGAGACACATTAATTATACTTTAGTTTCACACATCTCATTGCTTAGTTGAAGATTTATTGCTACTACTAAGCTTTACATTTCCATGAAAGTTAATCTTTAAAGCTTAATTGCAATAATATTTAAATCATATCAGGATAAAACGATTGTAATAAATTATATAGTCGAAAACGGCCATTAAATCAAATATCTCTTGCTAATCAGTGCTAAATATACAAGCCACAGTGCCCACAGTTCATACTAATATTTACTGTACATTTATTTTACATTATTTAGTATTCAAAGTCCAGTAACACGCGTCTAATTAACCGAACTAACATTTCATTAAAATACAAAATACCTCCTAAAACCTTTAATAATAATACGAATTATATACATGAAAAATAAAACAGGATTTATTTATACTCATATTACGAGCAGTAAATATATTAAAAATACAATATAAATATAAAAACAAAACACACACACGCACGCACGCACGCACACACACACACACACACACACACACACACACACACACACACACACACACACACACACACACACACACACACACACACACACACACACAAATCAACTTGAATCGTATTCAAAAACTTTAAAGCTGAATCCCACAGTTGTCATCAGTACTTATACTTTCTATATCTATCAAATGAATGTTTCAGCGTAGTTCGCACATCAATGCCTTTTATATTAGTCCAGTTAATTTATATTTTATATAAAATATAATATTTTATTTTTGGAGAATAAAATATTATAAAATAAATAAACTAATTATTCTACCATCGACTATTACCATGTGGACATCGGGTCAAGTCCCCACACCCCTCTTGATTCTTTCTCCATCCACCATAAAGTACGTACATGTTAGAAGCTTTTTCCTTATTCCTCATCTTTGATTATTTTAACATTTATTATTTTTATTACATTCTATACAAATACGGTACATAGTTGCGTTTTCAATCTGCTTGGACAAAAATTAAATAATCCGTTTTTAATGAAATTGTGTTTAAAAGCCATAAAATATCGTGAAGTATCAATAAAATGGTTCAAATTTACTGTGTTATTAAATTAATACAAAGGATATCGTAATCTTTACTTGTTTCCAATTACTCTACTTTCAATTCAGGAAATTATTATTATTTTCATTAAAAGAAAACAATATTATTATGTTATAATTTTGTGTTTCCTAAATTAATGTAAGTAATACTATGTTATTTCATTTTTGAACATAGCCTACATAATGAAATCATGGACAAATTCTTATACTGAACCAAACACATGCTATTGAAAAAGTTTGTAAATGATATATTACTCCTTATAAATTTCATCTGTTACTTATTGTAATAAAACATGTATAAGTTAGGAAATATATATTTTTAATGTCGTAGGAAACAACGTATCGAAAACAACACTTTTTATGAAAATTTTAATTAAGCAGGATGATTAATAATTTATCCATAGACCCTACAAGTAATATTCCTGATATTACCTTCACCGCTCAAAGGAATATAATGTTATTTAGTAACGAATTTGTATAATGATTCGTATAATAGTTTATTCCCTTCGCTTACTCTTAATCTAACATAGTGATAACTACGGCGGCGTGAGGTTGAAGCCAGAATGTCCTATGTGACATATGACTGATCAGTGTTATGATTGCGACCCTCTGTTTGCTCGGTTGTTTGCAGCTTCAATCATGTGACCCATGAATGTGTGGTGCAAACATTACCGCCATCCCAAGTAATGGCCGCATATTTAACAGCAAACGTTTGCATTTCTTTGACGAAGTGTTTCAGATATTTAGGTGCATGTAGATCACTTTTGGCTCAAATCATTTCTCCTCAATTGGAAATAAGCTGTTAACGTAAATTAATTGACAGATGTTTTAACCGATTAACACATTCAACCTAAGACCATCTATAAGAAATGATATGTTTGTCAATATGGTTGTAAGTTACTATCCAAAACTATATGGTTCGATAGTTTTATTATATCCAAACAATCATAAGCTGAGCATAAGTGAAAGCCCAACTATCATGAGTTAGACATAATTTATGTTATGTTTATCTGTCCACACGATATCCTAAGAACAAATTAAGCTAGACTTTAAATATTACAAGAACTTCCTATTACGAAATATCGAGCTCAATGATGGTAACACTCCTCATTAAACACATCTCATTTACACTCCTTGAGATCATAATCTCATAAGCGTTAGCGAAGCCCAGCGCAAGATTGCTAGAGAAAGGATTGAACTATGACTTGAAATTTCGAATATTTTCCTATAAGCCAGATGGCTGATAAAAATCTACTTCTGTCCATTTATCTGTTTGATAGCTCGTATCCCGCTGGATGTCTCTAGATCTTATTGAACTACAGGGTTCAAAATTTGCTAGAATCTTGAGATCTGTATTGGTAGCATCGAGTAAGATATGTGTAAAAGAATATAACATACGAAGTGTTTAACGAAGCGAAACTCTGTTGATGATACAAAAAGTTTGATAATGGTGCATATACCTTTATAGTATATCCTTCATCTGATCAGGACATCGTTGAAAATACTGATAATACGCTTCTGGCCTTGAAACAGCAACATGTGGTCTAGAGTATCTTTCCTTACTAGTAAAAATCGCAAGTTTTCTACTATTCCTCAAATTTTTCCAACTTTAATTTTTTTTTTATTTATATAAAAATTTGTATACTTAGTATACATTTTACCATATGCCATAAGTTCTTTGATCAACGTGATATTAAAGGTGATTTACAATTTATTTGAAAAACCACATGCTATCCGTACCTTATAGACCACAACTAAAAATATTTCTATACGCTAATATCAACCTACCAAACAGTTTTTCTTATAGATATTGCAATTGTCTAATTAAGAAAACGCAACGGCATAGCCATTTTAAACCATTTTAAGATTGTATTTGCTATCGTTTAAAAATAGTATTATATATATTTTATCTATTTCATCTAAAAAATATCCATTTAAGATAAAAACATATTTTCTATTAATGTCACCTAAAAATAAATATCGCTGTGAACTAAATCTGTAGAAACAACTATGAAGAGAGGAATATAATTTTGTTGTTGTTAATAATTCTTTTTTATTCTTAATTGTTTTTTCCGCTTAACCTTGTAAAAGTATGCGTACCTTTAGACTAAATATGTTCGAAGTAAAGTCAATTATTTTGATTTTTATACATGAAAATAATTCGCCATTGTGGATACATAATAAATGGTCTTTGAATTATATCTACAAACCTTTGACAATTGTACTCGTATTGTCGTCTCATAGGCAAGGTTTGGCAAAAACTAAGACAACAGACCTTTTTATTTAAAAAACAAAAATGACAAAAACCCTTGACATCAATTGCCATGTTGGAGAAAAAAGCTGGTGTTCCTTATTGTCACAGGCTAAAGTAAGGTGGACTCTGGCGGCAGAGGGTGTTTCTTCATATAATGAGAAACAGTGTAAAGTGAAGAACACAGAAAAATAGAAGAAGTACAGAAAATTATTTAAAAGTGTCCAACTGAGAGAGTAGAAGCATAGAAAACAAGTATAGAGACATTTATACAGTATAGGGGTGTTTTGAAGTATTCACACTTTAGCTTTATGCACATAAATCTTAAATGCTTAATTGAAGAAAAAGAATGTTTTTATTTTTTACGTTTTTGACCAACGTCAGTTAGGATAACTCTGTAAGTACTATACCTATTATTTAAAATTTTTTACAAGACCATATTGAAAAAATGTTGAAGGTTTGTGTGTATAGCCAAAACAATACAACTACAATGACTACTAAATTTCAATATTTTATTTAAAATATTGCATTTGTTCCAATCCAGTTATTATATTATGGAGTTCAAATTCCCCAAGTGCTTTTTTATTGAGTTATCATCACAACTATACACACAGTTTCCTTACATTGCCTGGAAACATTGAATAATTCGCTTTTATAATTTACTTAAAAAAACAATTCGTTATTAGTTATGTATATACTAACAAATCGTTACAAATCTGTAAGAAAACTCAATAAAATATCACTATATATTTCGGAAACATATGTTTTGTTATAAACCTAATAGTTTAGTCAATATTACACAGAAATAAATATAAAAACAAAAAATAATATAAATTAAAATCTACACTTATAGATAGTAGCGTATCCCCTTAAGTAAGCTAAAGGTTATTTCATAAATAATACGAAACAGATTTTTCATTATTATTATTTTTTATATTGTATATAATCTTATGGAAATAAATATGCCTAATTTTTAAAATACACGGCCTTATATCTGTTTACCTGAGCAACAAGGATGTCTTCCGAGCCAACAGGTAATTATTGAAGAAATATCGTTATAATTTATAGGACACCACGAAGAAATCATAATTTTAACCCTTATGTATGAGGTGTAAATTAATGTATCTGTTACTATTCGAGGCTGACTGGTTGATGAAGGGAAGGGGTGGGTTGGAATAGGGGGGGGAGGAGCAGGGTGCTCAATTACTAAATACGGGCATGTATATAGGTAGTTATCGGAACTACCGGTCTTTGAAGCTCCATAGCCTTAAAATACTAGTGAAGTATATATAGTTTTATTTGTCATGCACGATCACTTAACGCCGAGCTTAGTATTATACGAGGTTCCTGATAAGATCCCGCGTTTCTAATGCCTAGCATTATTATTATTAAAGCTGAGAGCTACAGGCATGTCAAATTTCTTGGTAGGACAATGGAGCCACTTGAACCGTGGCAAATTTGTGGGAACAAGTCGCTTCTCTAATCATCCGAAGTGTAAGAATGGAGTGAATATAAGAGGTAAATGCTAAGGCTACTAGTGCCCTTCCTATGTACCTGTTATTTTCCTGGTCCATTTCATCTTTGAAACTTTTTTTCATTCTTGTGTTGTGTTTTTTCAAAACATCAAGTCCTTACCAAAACACAAATTTTACCGAACCTTATACCTACCCTACACTTAGCATTCTATTGAATATCATTGAATAGTGCAGTGGACGTTTATTTAGTAAATACTTACCCAAATTATTTTACTTTCCAAATTCAGGTCCTCACATAACCTGGAGCAAGACATTAGAATAAGTTTCAGTAATCGTCTCTTACCAAAAGTTTGGTATGATATTAAAAAAAAACATATTCATATGATATCTCAGTTGGCGAGCAGAACATTGTGCGGGAAACAGCTATCTCATTGCTTTGTTAGATAGCTAATATTCATTAACCTAATAATAAGAATGTAATAAAGTTTTCTTTGATTTTATATCAACATTTTATATGATCAACATTTGTTTCTAGTATAACTTCATTTTGCTTGATAAAAACACTATTTTGTTAATATAAACACAGAAAATTGATAAGCGTTTGAATCTTTCGTTAGTAACGTTCATTGAAAAGATTTGAATTTCCAATACAACCAAACCTAACATAACCGCCACACAAACATTATATGAAGTTATGATATAAAATGCGCTACAGGTTACCTCGCACAATATCTATGCAAATCCCTGTGTGTAAAATGCTTGGATACAGAAAACTTGCACTACCCCACTGACTTTGTAAGAGGGAATTGAACATGGTTGCCATTCATACGTTATATTATTTCTGGTACATTTATGATAATTTCATAATAATCATTACTTAGACATGAAATAAATGTTTATACATCAAATAAATTTGTAATGTCTAACTCTCTCACAAAACGTTATAATGGATTTATAGTCAATATAGCTGATTGTGTTAACAAACATTAATAACAAAATGTCTTAAAGCAAAGGATTGAAACATTTATATCTTCAAAAACGTAAAATAATGAATCCAATTTGTTTCTACATTCAAAATTTAAACGGTTAAGTCTAAACTGAAATGATTTTTTATAGCTAATAAACAAAACTTTTTGGATTAATGAAAGTCATATTAAAAATAGCTACAGTAAATTTTAACTGTTGGACAGAACATGTGTAAATCTACTGCAATGGGCTTCATAATGTATTAAAAACATTCTTTCAAATGTTTCGTTTAGTAACGCACTATTACACTGCATCAATGTTACGTAAATGTTCATAATCAGACTCACTAAATTTTTAAGTGTTATTTTATATATTTTTGCCTAATTATAGTATTTCACAACCGCACTCATGTTACGAATATACTTATGTTACAATTTAACTGCCCGAATATAGAAATTTAAACATTGAACTGTTATTATCAACCGAATTTATATCATAACGAATAAAAGTTTTAAAATGCCATGAATAGTAACATATAACATTATTTTATGATAATAAATAATATTAGTTAAATTCTTTTACTTTTTGTATACAAAATAAAACTAATCAACATAACGTACACAGGGAAATAATTTGAAAAGGTTTTAATTTGATGATGTTATCTGTTTATTTATTCTTAGTAGTAGACGTATAATTAATTCACTTTTTTCCGGAGTTCTAAAATCTAAATTGTTAAAGGCTTTCACAGTTTTCCAACGCTATAGCAAGAAAAAACAACTTTATGACCGATTTAATTTTAAGTAAGCTTCCTCCAGCGTAAAGTATTATTAGCCATGTCGAAGCAGCAAACATATGTTACTACAACACACTTGTTTATAACTTGCTTATTATAATTGTAATAAATTTTAGTAATTTTTTATTATTATTATCACATTTCGTATTTACAAGCTAAATTATGTACATTAAGTTTATTATACTTAAATCCAATCTGAATTCTTTAAACTAAAATTATATTTAACGAACTAAAGTTAGAGGGAGTACTCTTTTAGCAGCGTATTTAAGATACTTTGTCACGTAAAGCCTGTTAAGAGGCTTCGAGGTTATTTCACTAACTTGGAATGAACAGATAATAAGCTTCCCATTTTACCTTGTACATTGCTTGCACTTTTTTAACCTTAATTAAGGTTTATTTTAATTAAGTAAAAGAGATTTTCATTTTCATCTTTTGAGTTACAAGACAATATATATACATCTGCAATTAATAATGTTGTATGTTAAATGTTCTAATAATCATAAAATAGTATAATTAAATGTCCGGTTTTTAAATTCTTTTAAATACTCGTCTCGATTTGTCGAAAAACACGTAATGAAATTTTAAAAAGTAAATCCTCACTGATTCTCAATTGACGCTTTTAGTAATCGCGTAATGTATTGGGCATTCACTACTTACGGCTTATCCAAATCCATCTCAACTTAAAAATAATGTACATAAAAGAATATTTGGTATGATAATCTAAACAGAAAATTTTTATTTTGCTAATTTAACCTTATTTCATCAATTTAAGCTTAGCACTAGTTATGCTGACCTGCTTCTTCTTATCATTATGTTGCTGACCTTATATTAACATTTGTTTTAAGCCGTAGTATTTAAGTGCTTTAATTTTAGATTATCAATAAAAAAACGCCACGATTAGCTGTTACCTAATTATTTTATTAAGCAATGAAACTTGTGGTTAGCACGTGAGAAATTGCACTGGCAGATATAAATTCTTTTGTAATAATATTTTTATTTATAAGTTTTACAAAGAACTTTTGGTAGTTTACTCACCTGCGTCCTCTAGCGTAGTGTAAACTTTCCATAAAATTGTACAGTACTTTAAATATATTTTTCACAGGCAGATTATATAATCTTATATTATTATTAAAATTTATATACGGAATATTTATTTAAGAGAGACATTTATTTAAACTAATAAAAGGATTTCTTAGTATATTTCCCACTTAAAAAATCACAAATTATAAAAAAAGTAAACGGAGGCAATTTCCTTTCACGCCAATTTCTTCTGCGTCCAAGAAGTGGGCATGGTTCTCACGTGGTAGTTAAGATTTTATCAGTTTCTTCAAGTAATCATCGTTGGCTGGCGATAATATTTAGTGTTCGCCAGTTACAGGAAGAATGATTAAAATCTTAGTTACATTCTTTCAAGGTTCTCTGAACCAATTATGAGTAATGGTTCCTATTTAAATATTAATTATCTATTGCTGATTGTTATAGTATTGATATCATCCTTGTCCAATTACTGTATAGAACCGATTAATGACCTGTGGTTGGCCGCACGTTTTAAGGCGTACAAAGCAATATCATAGATACATATAGTATAGTGTTAATATATGTCAATAGTTTGAGAACTGTACCGTCGACTTTTCTCCCTGTAAGATTTTATTACATCTTTTGTGTGACCCATGTGGGCGGGCAGGATAAACATGATAACACATTTAAAAAAATCCTTATGAAATAAAAAATTGGGAAAAATTTGTAGTTAAACATACTTTTACAACTTAAAAAAAAACTAAAAAATTATAGAAGTTTATTGCCTAATTTATCAATCATAACCTAAAAATGACTGTTTCGAGGACTAAAGATAAACATGAGCTCTTTAGTGTGTATTCAAGCTTATATATTTACAATATGGTTATGATAAACATTGTTAGAAATATAATATAAAATTTTATTTTAATGCTTCTTTAAACTATAAAGTCAACTACAAGTTTCACGTCATAGACTGCAAACAGCTACTTGATATCACTATAAATAGAGACTGTTTGTGAAAGACAGGTGCGACGTGGCTGAAATGAGTGACAGTTCTAATCTTCGAGGAAGAAATGGCGTGTGGAGCTTGCAAGAACTGAAGTATCAGACTATCCCACTTCTACTTGTCAGATGTTCTCGTATCCTGTCGAGTGGAACAAGTTAGTCAGCAAAACCTTCAACTCTTGCGCATGTGTGACTTTGATGCAAGAAATGAGTTATAGTTGATACCTTCTATGGTATTTAAGTTTATATTATAATAATTATATGAATAACGATATACCATATTGTTTCTATTAAATTGTGTCATCTAATAGTTACCTAAACACCTAGTTCAATCTATATCCATTGTACACCAAAACAATCACACATGCTTTAATAATGAAAAGTGTGGTCAAGTTTAGAAACGTAACTGGCATACTATTTTTAACAGAAAGAACTTTGATAGTCTGATTAATGAAGGAAGAAATTATAGGACATGTTGAATTATATACTTATAAAATTCAATGCTATTAGTTTAAAGTTTCAGGGGAAAATATTTCTTGTTAGAACGTTCATATATTTTTATGAGAATTGTACATTATTGGTCCTTATGTATGACTGAGATTCCAACAATAAAATCACGGGATAAAATAATTTGTAAAAAATATATCAAGCGACATATAGTAAGCACTAGATTGTTTTAATTACTAACACTTAAGATCTCATTAGATACAGTCGAATTAAGTTACTTTTGGTTTGATTACAAGATATGAGTGACTATGCATTCTTTTTATTTTAAGTTTTATACATTTCTGTAGAATAATTGGTCCTTAAACCGAGTCTCATGGTATTTAGCAAAATAATTTAAAGAATTTTATTCTTCGAATAGCAAGCACTTTATTTTACATATAGCAAAACTATTTAAATTATATTATATATATATATATATATATATATATATATATACATGTATATACTTTTTAATTACAATTTTTGACCTATGATTTTTTAAATAAATTACCACGCTTATAAAGATGTGTAAATGTATTGTAGTTTAGAGTTTTGAACATTTGAGAAAAAAATAAATTTATGGATATGCGCTTAAAGAAAACAAATATGACAAAAGGTTAGAGGAACCTGTCTATTTTTCTTAACCAACTGTATATAATTTCCTAGGGGTCTCTACAGCGATAATTATACTATGCATAGTTTAGTCTAAGCCTAGAGTAAAGTAAAGTAAAGATGTCTTATTTTACCAGGCGAAGTTAGGGCTAAGAAACCCTCTCTAACACTTAACCTGGGGACCAACGGCTTAAAGATGACTTCCGAACCACTACCAATGGTCGGGCAGACGGGCTGCTTGCAAGGACAGGATCGCTCAGCGGTCACCCATCCAAGTAGCAGCCACGCTCGACGTTGCTTGATCCGGTTGCGATAACCGTTGTACCCGCTACACAGCGCCATTGGCTGTTGTTTTTAAAACACTTTTTACTTTTTATGTACTTTTATTAAAGATTTCAAACACAGTATCATTTAATTTTACATTTAAATTAAATGTAAAATCTTGAAATGATTTTATAAATTCTAGAATTAATTCCTTTAATACTTTAACGTAATTCCCTATAAGGTTACCTTAAAACCCCTACTGTTACCAATAAAATTATTCCATCAGTATTCTAATACTAAACATAAAAAGATATTGCTACAGGAAAATTGCGCCTTTAAGTTTTGGCATTCTTTATTTTAAAACGAAACAATGTTCAGTAATCAATCTACAAATTATTTCTTCTCCACGCTAAATATCGTTTTGAACCAAACTGATACTAACAACAAAGGGTATTCGGAAAGGTAAAGATTATAGATTCATCCTGACCTGACAGGGTCTTGTTCAAGTGGAAAACACCTGTCAAATACATTCAAATCAGACAACCCAATGTGAAAGTCTGCACGCTTGCCGATAACATATTCATTCCCTTTCGGTGAATTTGCACTCTACATCATATCTTCAATAGATTTCAAAACTTTTAAAAATTGTCCTGTCAATTTTCTCCTTCGTCGCGTGATGGCGCCATATAAAATATCTCTCTCGACTCAATCATCTATTATATTCTCATATACGTACTACCAACGCCACTTGAGTTGAGAGCAACCTAATTATATGTATAGTGTATTACAAGAAGTACTTTGTAACTAGTGTTACATTTTCAACCTCTGAGAAGTAGATATAACATATCAAAAGTTCATATTGTTGATGATGTTTTTAGTTCAAAATCCTTTGCGTTTGTAATTTCTGCATGCCACCCTTCAAAAAGTTAATTACCTGAAATAAAGCACTCCGGTAAAATGAAAAAGTGAGGGAGCTGAACAAGATGAAAAATTATTGCAAATGGTTGTTTAGTCCAGAATTACGAGTAATATAATACGTCTAGTGACTCAAGATGTTTGTTTTCAAATGTTCCGAAGTAAATGAAAATGTGTCAAAAGACTAAAAGAAGTTATTTTTCAAAGAATAATAATTGTTAATAATAACAGATTCAATTTTTTATAAACTGAAACCAAGACTACCAATGGGTTGATGTATATAACTTTTATTAGCGACGTAAAGGTAGAAGATGTAGAGTTTCACTCGCACTTTTCGATCCTCTTAGCCAACTTATTCGACACTTATCTTGTTTACAGACATACATATATTAGATACCTTTCATGATATCTGGTGGAAGAGGCTTTTAATTCACATATGGGTTTAAGAACACAAAATCTTAAGTAATACCAATCGAAAAATTTAAAATTAAATAACAATGGAATACGCCTATTTTTGTATTGTTTAATAACATATTCTTGATTTGTATTCATTCAATTGACACATAGGTAAACTATTATTATTGTCAGTATTTTAACTTTTCTTTTATTAAACAATTTGTAACCAATAGTTTTGGAGTATCTTATTTCATGTCATCTTATATTATAGCTCATACAAGGAGTATTTTGTCAAACATTTTACCTAAAAAGCTATTTTCGTACATATAAAAAACTATAAGTTAGAAATATACCGCATTGGGCTTTGATGAGAAACATCCATATATAACAAATAGTTTAACAAAATAACAAATATTACAAGGTTCTATTACAAAAGAAGGTAGCCAGAACATGAAAAACACATTTTAATAAACAGTGCACATAAAGGTTTAAAACTTAGTCTAATGCTGTGTCTGTCCTACATAGCTTGTGGAAATATTTTTATTTTACAACAAATAATAAATTTTATATGATATTTTGTTCGTGAAAAGTTGTAAAATGTATCTATTTCATTTTCAAACAAGACGACTCATTTATAAATACCCATCATCTTAACAATTACCAAAAGATAGACTAGACAAAGTAATAAATAAAACAAAATTATGGCAAAAATTTATTATACTTCAAACTTGTTTTAACTTATTATAACTGTCACAATTTTGAATATAGTTTATACCGTAATATTATATAATTATTTTTATTACAAACTTTATGTATCCAAACAATTTGTTCGTTTAGTTTTGTTTTAAGTTTGATGTCCTTACTGAAAAGTTACATGTCTGTACAATTTGGTTAGTAGCCACTGTGTATGTTTCTAAACAGAAAAACATATTATGGATTGAACAAACCGTATCTCTTTACTTTACTAACGTAGCTTTTCTAACACAAAGACACCAATGTTTGTGGTTATATGTGGCCATTACTTCGGACGGCGGTGATTGCAAACATTCGAGGGTCACGTGATTGGAGCTGCAAACAGCCGAGCAAACAGAGGAGTGCAATCATAACACTGATCAGTCATATGTCACATAGGACATTCTGGCTTCAATCTCACAGCCGCAGGTGTTATTATGTCTGATGAAATGTGAATCACAAATGCTTACTTATATAGATAGTTTAATGAAGAAGATTCTCTTGAGTGAATCGGACAGGAATCACACTACTGTACAACCAATTTATACGGCATTGTAAGTAAATCGAAAAAAATTTGAAAAATTGGTTATATTATTGAGATTTTAACGAATTGCGACTTTTAAATGTTGTAATCTATAAAAATGCTTCTGATACATTAATTTTAAGATATTGTAAAATATCATAGGAAAATAAAAGAACAGTTAAAGGTAATTTATTTACATTTTTCTTACATCTTTCCATTATTAGCTCAGTATTACTATTATTTAAAGCGTTCGTTTATATTTTCAGACTAATCTTTCAACATTATATATATTATTAAAATTAAAAACCAGGTGGTTTTATTTCAATACGTAATAAATCAATATTTCACAAAAACATTTTATACATCAATAAATGAATATTAAATATTGGTTGATTATTGTTCGGGATATTAAATACATTTTAGTTTGGTTGCTAAAAAGATATATTACAGACAGACTAAATAACTGTAATTAATTAATAAAAAATTAATTAAGAATTTGGTGCGCCTCTTCGAGCCTGACCATACTGGGACCAACTATCTTCGATTTAGTCCCATACCTAGACTCATGCGTTTCGGGAACGACATTGGCTCTTCAGTCGACCTCTTTCTTGCAGCCCTGGGTGCGGTTCGGTGTGCTGCTGCTGATGAAAGCCTGATCAGTGTTGCTTCATCCTCCAATGTGCTACTTTTATAATTTATTTTGTTGTTAGCTTGTCTGTTAGCTTATCATTTAGTTTACGTTGTTTTGTCATACATATTTATTCCTTGTTATCTTTGTCTATTGTAATATCGTTACATTGTTATTTTATATATATATATATATATATATATTTATTTATTTATTTATTTCTCTGTTAATATTTACATATTTTAGTACAGTTATTTGCTTGTTTTCTCTGCTTACTTTTATATTGTTAACTTATTGTTATTTTTTCTAAAGTTATTTTTCTAATGATTTTGCATTTAAATTCTTGTTTTCGCTTGCATAGTATAGTAGTTGTTGCTTGCTTTCTCTGCATGAACTCCATTATTATATAATAGTTGTCTCACATAATTTATTCATAATTTAATTATTAATACTTATTTTTAATCTTGTTACACTTGTTGGCCATCTTTATATTCGTTTTGTAATAGTGTAAAATGGTGTATGCCGTTGGCGAATAAAATAAATAAATAAAGAGGAAGTAAGTAAACTCCGGTATGTGAATTCAGATCAAGTACTTCTTTTCAAGAGTATATTTTTTCATTACATTGAATGTAAATAAATATACATGAAATAAGCCTTAAGTATTCTTAAGTAAACATGGTTTATTAGGAAGATTAACATATAGTGTATATTAGTTACGATTGCACCTTTCAACAAAAGAAAACTTTAGTTTATACACAAGGTTTAATAGCGATCATAAATCATAAAATAATTTCTTAAACATTTAAACATTAATAGTGTATTATAACAATACAAAATTTATCACGCAATATGCATACAAAATGCGCATGATGACTTGACCTGAGTCAACAGTCGAGGTTACTGTGACCGCTACCGTTACACTAATCAGCCATATATCATGCCTGTGACAGTCTAACTCCCTCTCTGTGCTCAACCCTCCGCTGAAGGCGTGCGTCGTCTGAATATGCATTTATAGTCAAATAGTATATAATGCAGGTGCACATCTACAATTGTATATATATATATATGCTCACAACCGGGTAGCACATTCACCCGGCAAGTGAGAGATCCGGGTTCGAGTCCCGGCGGAGCAAGTACTTTTTGCGATTCAATATTTATTGAAATTAAATTAGGCTATTGCCACTTATACAAATTTAATGAATGTAAACAGAAGTCATTTGACAGGTATTTGGTCTTCCGATCATATGTTAGTTTGGTTATTTAAACACATATGCGAAAGAAACGGCCAAATACAAAATAATTGAATCGTAAAAAGTGAGGGCTCTGTGGTGTAATGGTAGCACATTCACCCGGCAAGTGAGAGATCCGGGTTCGAGTCCCGGCGGAGCAAGTACTTTTTGCGATTCAATATTTATTGAAATTAAATTAGGCTATTGCCACTTATACAAATTTAATGAATATATATATATATATATATATATATATATATATATATATATATATATATATATATATATAGTTTCCTCACACAAAAGCGTGCCTGTATTAACCGTATGTCTAAGTGTTGGATGCATGTTCCACAGCAAAACTAGAATATTGACCAACAGTGAAATATTTCAACATTAAATATAAAGATTGTAATTACTTTGTACTTACTGATAGTAAGGTACGCCGTTATATATTTTGATTTATTTGCCTAGTGAGTATGAGTTTTTGTTATTTTATATATTTCATTGAGTTCTTATAAAACTAATTCTAGGTTTTGATAATATATTTACCGTACATAAAAATAGTATAATTTTAATAAGAATTTATTCATTAAAAGTACGTGCCACACCGGACTCGAACCCAGAACTCTCTCACTTACCAAAGTATGCCTCCTATTACCATAGAAACAATGCAAATATGCTTATACAGGGATTCAAAAACTAAACGGCAATCTCTCGGGAGCTTATTCTATAGCTAAAAACAAGTAAAAAAGTTTCATATAACCATATGCCCGGAAAAACGCTTCGTTAGCGAGTTACGCCTAGCGAAAGATTTTTCGCCCGGATTTCAGAATCCTTGGTGAAGTCAGGCCGTATAAAAAATGGTAAAGGTAGTTACAAAGATACAAATACGATTGTTTTTTATGTTTTTATATCTGAACAAATTTATTAAAATTCATCCCAAAGCTGTTAAAATGCAATACTTTCAGAGATATCTTACGTAAAACACAAGAATTTGGTGCAAAGAAAATAACACATTTTTTGTGTTTAACGTAAGATTACTTCCATAATAATGTTTAAATAAAGGTCATTTTTTTCTTAAACAGATTTGTGGAACATTTAATTCTGAAAAGATTCATGTAAAATTACTTCGGAAAAAAATTAATAATAGGTTATTGAAAATTTAGCTTTATTTAAAAATAAATAAAACAGACGCACAAAAAATGCATATTCTTATCTGCATAAAATATTAACTAATGTTTAGAGGTTGTGAGTAACAGCTGATCATTTATTCTAGACTGAACATTAACATAAAATGTATTTACCTTATACAAGTGTATAAAATATTTTATTAAATATTTATTTTTAAAATATTTTATTAAATATTTTTATAAAAGTGTATGTAATTATCTTAGTAAATAATGGCAGATAATGTAAATGGTATGTATTCGTTTGTAGAGTATACGGACATGATACTGATTTACGGCAAAGTTAACAAGAATGGTTTAGCTGCAGTTCAGGAATATCGTGATACTTTTCACATCGAAGAACACCTGATCGCAAAACATTTGAAGTTGTGGAGAGACGACTTAGAGAATACTGGTAGCTTTAAACCGAAGCGAATAGATACTGGTTGTCAACGTAGCGCAAGGAACTATAATAATGAACAAGCAATAATAAATGCTGTAGAATTATCACCAACCACACAAGCACCAGACGATTATCACGTCAGTTAAATATTTGCCAGTCAAGCGTATGGCGGACACTTCATGAAGCACAGTTGTACCCATTCCATATAACACGTGTTCAAGACTTATTACCGCAAGATCATAATAAACGGAAGATGTTCTGCCGCTGGTTAAGAAGAAATTGTTTACGACATCAGTATTTTCTTCGGCGTATTCTCGTTACTGATGAATCCTGTTTTACTAGAAATGGAATTGTAAATTTTCGTAATACCCATACTTGGGCGTACGACAACCCACATGAAAACTGCGACGAGGCATTTTCAACATACATTTTCAGTCAATGTATGGCTTGGTGTTCTGGGTGATAATTTGATTGGTCCATTTTTCCTCCCTAATCGACTTAATGGAGTAGCGTACTTAAATTTTTTAAGAACAAACCTGCCTACCCTCTTGGAAGATATTCCTGTTCAAAACAGAATAAATGCATGGTTTATGCACGACGGAGCACCTCCACATTTTTCTAATGATGTGAAAAAAACTATTTAAATGATACATACGGTAGACAATGGATTGGTCGAAATGGACCAGTAAATGGCCACCACGTTCTCCTGTCCTCACGTCAGCAGACTTTTTTCTTTTGGGGTTGGATGAAGTCAATTGTTTATTCAAAACGGATTTAAAACCATAGAGGAGTTACGTAATCGCATTACAGAGGCGGCAGAACTATCAAGAATGCTCCAAACGTTATGAAACGCGCTAGAAAAGAGTTGATTCGTCGTGCGAAAACGTGCATTGCTAACAACGGAGGACACTTTGAGCAACTATTATAGGTGATTATTACAGTTTTATAAAGGTAAATAACATTTTATGTTAATGTTCAGTCTAGAATAAATGATCAGCTGTTACTCACAACTCTAAACATTAGTTAATATTTTATGCAGATAAGAATATGCATTTTTGTGCGTCTGTTTTATTTGTAATAAAGCTAAATTTAATACCTATTATTAATTTGTTTCCTAAGTAATTCACATGAATCTTTTCAGAATTAAATGTTCTACAAATCTGTTTAAGAAACAAATGACCTTTATTTAACATTTATGGAAGTAATCTTACGTTAAACACAAAAAATGTGTTTATTTCTATGCACCAATTCTTGTGTCTTACGTAAGATATCTCTGAAAGTTATTGCATTTACAGCTCTGGGACGAATTTTAATAAATTTTGTCCAGATATAAAAACATAAAAAACAATCGTATTTGTATCTTTGTAACTACCTTTACCATTTTTATACGGCCTGACTTCACCAAGGGTTCTGAAATCCGCGCGAAATCTTTCGCTAGGCGAAGTCGCTAACGAAGCGTTTCCGGGGATACGGTTATATGAACTTTTTTACTTGTTTTTAGCTATAGAATAAGCTCCCGAGAGATTGCCGTTTAGTTTTGAATCACCCTGTATAACTAATCGTCTGTTTACAATTAGGAATTCGTAATAATTTCTATATAATAATTTTAAAATTGATATATTTTATTGTTTTTAGTAAATAGATAAAAAGTGAAAAATAAATAACGAGGCTTTTTTTAGGAACTTTCGAACGATTTGAGTATGATGTTCTTGGGACAAACAAAACGTTTTAAAATGTTGACATTGAATTCTAAAATACTCTTCATTTAGAGATACTCTTCATTAAACAGTCTTATACCTAACTCGTAAATCCATAATTAAATTGTCTGTCTTTTCTAAATCCCCAAAAAAGTGGCAGGTATTTAAAGCCTTTAAGCAAAAAGAAATGATTAAGAATATTCCTAATTGTATACGGACGATTATAGTATACAGGGTGATTCGTCCGTTATAAGTATTACAGGTATTTTTATTTTTATGATAAAAGGAACCATACTCATTCATAAAGGGTTAACTAAAGATTAAACATGAATTATAGTACAAAATATAAATTTAAAAAGTACAGACCTTTCTTTATATCGGATTCTACCAATGTTAACAAAATATAAATTTCACTATTGAAATTATTCATAATTTAATATTGCTTCAGCAACAATAAAACAAAATCAATAAAGATATTCTGAACCTTAACAGGGGTTTTGAAAACGTACGATTCAGAAAAAAAACTATATTTCCTTTCCTAGGAAAATCAGATCCGGACAGATGAAATGGTGCGAGAAGACGGGTAATCTGTCCACGTCACTGGGATATATCGCTCCAAACAGCCGCTGTGATCACGGAATCTTTCACTCTGAATGTTGATGTTGCTGGTGTAAGTCTTGGCCTTGTTAACTCTTAATTTAGTGATATTTCAAGTACACCTGTAGTGTTTGAACATTGATATAAACATACTACAACATTAAAACAAGTGATAATACAATTTGGAAAACCAGATGTCTAACAATGAAAAAAAGTAACTCATTATATTGATTTGGTAAAGTTAATAGATTTTGATCAATACTTTTAGATAATGCAATTACAGTTCATTTATTATTCCAAAAAAATATGAAATAAAACAAAACGCAAATTGTTAATTTCTGTTAAAATCTTTTGAAATTGACAATTCAATAGAGCCTTTGATTAACAGGTAATTGATTATGAAGTATAGGAGAAATTAAGTTTAAACTCATTATATTAATAGGCTATTGCCAGATTAAATGTAGTCCACTGGAATGTTCCTACAATAGAAAAGATAGTAAAACTAAATCATAGGTTAGATTTATTTCAAATTATTCATAATGACAGGTTTAATAGTACGTGGAAAGAGAAAGTGACCTACCCTTGATGATGTGATCAAACAATTAGGAAGGCAAGTTATATTTTCTGTACTGTAGTTTAAACAGTACACTCTGGTTTCTTGTTCAACTGATTCGTTCAAAAAATAAGTTCCCACTCATGTCTTTTACAAGAATTTTATAAAACTGGTATTCCTTATTGATTTTATTGCAGTTTTGTAGGTTGTGATAACCATATGCAGCCAAGGAAATATAAATAAATAGGAAATAGTCCTAATAAATTTCACTGAACCTAAAAATATTTAACATGGGAAAACAAATTTATTTTTAATCCTATTCATATTATAAATACAAAAATACCTTTGTTTGTTTGTTTTACTTTCACGCATGAACTATTACACAGATTGTACTGAAATTTACATGGACATTTTTTTAGGTTCTCTAGAATGAATATAGGTCTCACCAAGCTACATCCCACTATTCTAGCAGTTAAAAATCCCATCTTCATCTCTGAAGTTGCGAAATAATTATTGAAAGAGCCTGTTAAATATAAACAACTATTCTTTTTTAACCTTGTATTATGACAGCACGATCAATTTTTAAATAATTAACTAAATTTTTCACTTTATCTACATTTATAGAGTGAAATCATAACAGAAGTAACAGCACTTCTTATTTCAACATCATAACAACAAGGCTAATCTATTAATTTATAATGTATTTTACCTCAATGAACTATGTATGGATGTTGTCTTGTAAGGTATTAAATTTAGTTTCCTTATACATTGTAGGATAAAATATTTACAGTACCTTAAGCATAAAATAAACGGAGAGACTCGGCGTTAGCATTACTCAAAAAACTTATCGCTCTGTGACGGCGATTTGAGGAAACAAGAGAGCGCAGAGAATCCGTGATTATATAGCAAGCAGAATCACAAAACGCTAAATGCGATTCTTGTGACATAAAATCGTCGAGGGGACATCCTATCCATTTCTCACTGATGAGGTATATAAATATTGATGTAATATGTAGACTGGACCGAGGAAATATTATGAGAAAGCGAATATGGGTTGGGAGGCAAGAACATATACTTTAATGAGAGAAGTACATGTTAGAAGCACTTGCTAGGCCTAAGATATTTTCAAGCAACTGCTTGATTTGAAGAAAATAAAACGCTAGCACTTTCTAAGGGCTAGCAACAGCTAGAAAATTTTCGGAAACCTAGTACTTGCTTACGAATGTAATTGAATAAATATTGATGTTTAGATCTTAAAGCTAGCAATTGATAGGACTTTTTTACGTCACACTTAGAGCATGGTATCTTTTGGATAGTGGATTTTTACCTGAGATATGGCTGAGTTCATGCACATGCGGCAACCAAAGCAGTATAGTGCTCGTAGAAATAAACAAGTGTAAAAAAACGGATAGAGACAGAAAAAATTGGATTTTTTAGCCGGGGAGTTTTTAAATTCAAGTGATAATCGCGGAGGTTAACTTTCTTATAGGAAACAAATGCAGATATTCTCACGTGTTGTGGCCGATCCTTGTTTTTAGACAGGCATTGCCGAATATGTAGGTGTTCATAGATCTACAGCTTGCAAAACGTTAAGCCGTGTTATTGATAAAATTATAGATAGAGCTAATGTTTTGATAAAATCTCCAACAATAGTATTAGATTTAAATGAAGCAAAAGTTCTGTGGCAGAGAAATTTTCGTTTACCTACTGTCATTGGTGCACTAGACCTCACTTATGTGCAGATTAAGAAACATACTCTACATGGGAACGAGTTTGAAAACAGGATAGGGCTTACAAAAAATTATGTTCAAGGTACATGTGAAAGATGTACAAGCATAGAGTGACCAGGGAGCGTTCGTGACTCCCACACTTGGCGCAGGAGTTCAGTGGGAGAAATCTTGTCCCGTTATAATGGTGGGAATCAGACAAAACCGTGGACAGTACAGTGTTATCTCAATATGTAGAATATATAAATGACTTGTATTTCTAGATCTCTACTGTCATTGAAATGCTTACAGAGCCTCTAGCCCAATATCCCTCTCTACACTCACGAGCTTCCTGTTACCTTCTTCTCAAACGTAAAGCTTCCTAAATTAGATTTAAAACACTTTGAGTTATCCCCACTCCAATGGGGTCACGTTTATTAATCTATGACAGTGCTATGTACCGAAATTATAGTTCCTGAACACTGAATGTTCTTGCGTTGCGGATGTCAATCTCCACGCAAAGCCCCATGAAAAAAGGTTCCTATTGTAAGCCTAAACCTCTCTCGTCTCGCAAGGTTCATTTCTGTAACCTAGATTTCGTCAATGCTCGCCACTTCTGCACGGCGGAGCTCTCGTAGAACGGAAGCTAACTCCTCCTGCTTTGTAAGCTGTTCTGTATTCAAGAAATATATCCATCATGAGCGTCACAATATAGTGAAAGATCCCAACCATTGTTTTTGATGTCTTGGTACACACTGTTTATCACAATGTAAAACTATGGCCTCTTGTGTCACAGAAAACACACTTTACTCCATTTTACGCTTAACGACTCTCATGGTGAAAGGTCCCCCCCTCAGACATCTAGGCCTACCACTCCATAACCCGATCCTGTGGCGTGTACTTCTCTGAAGAAAAACCCTAGCTATCGTTCTAAAAGTGACCATAATACCACAGTGATTCTGGGCACTGCGTGTGTTAAGCTCACCGCCTCCAACGGAAATACTTAGGTTTCTGCGCTTTCCTTGACCCTGGCATCATGTTAGCCTTTATCAGCGAGCGCGCCGCATAGCTGTTAGACGCGTCTTATGTACTCCCACCTGACAGCTGACAGTCTCTCCGAAGCTCCGGTCTATAGAAAGGGCTTATTGCAAGTACATGTGGAATCTCTCTCTGGTAATATATTAGCCTTTAATTACCTTCTCCATATTTTGGAAAAATTATCGGTGGATTTACCACGCACTTAACTCTTACCGGAAGTGCAGGTAGGTGAAGCCCTAACTCCTATTGGACCTCACAACCAATATGTCAGGTCCCATTGACATACTAGTAGTTGATGCCATCTAAGGTTTTTTATGTCCCTTGCAAGAGTAGTCAGGCCCCTCTCTATTATGTCCTCGTGACAGGACTAAAAGTTCAAAATAACATCTGAGATATTATTATGCAGTATAAGACACATGTTTTACGCCATTAAATTGTACCCGAATAATGAACGATTTCAGCTCATATTTTGGCGTTCTGATCACTCTCAATCCCTCTCTGTCTACCACTTCACTACCATGACATATAGTATGAACAGCTATCCCTATTTTGCCATTAAAACTTTGAGGCCATTGAGTTTGGCATCTATCCTCGAATGCACTCGTTATACCTCATGTCTCACCCAACCCTCCATATTGGGTTATAATTGTTTTCATTTTGATTTTATTTGTCTCTTCTTCATTTAACAGTCTGTTTGTCTATCTACATGATATCTCGAGAAACAACTGAAATTTTATATTAAATTTAATTTATATAGGTAAAATCGCGTGTGATAATGGGAATTCGTGAGCAATTTGACTTTGGTCTGTTGAGTAACAATGATGGCAACGAGAAAGAACAAACAGATCTTTAAACAAACTGAGTAAACATCTTATGACAAGATGTGACGTAGTAACTTAAGAGTGACAAGATCTGATTTCAGCGCTCTCTTCTGTTGTTTTGCATATCCTACCTCACTGGAACGTGTATTTTAAATAATGCTATAAAACCTAACTTAATAAACAAATATGAATGGATTGTGTGGCAAGATATCTCCATAAATATAATTGGCAGTTTTTATAGTTGAAACAATTTTACCTTGAAAACCTTGAAACTTGGCTCATTGTCATTGAAGGCTTTTATTAGGCTATCGCAACTTCTTTTTTGTCTGCCCGGGACTCTTATCTGTATAAATTTAGTCCATATATCTGACCGGAGGACATCTCGAGAATGAAATGAGCCTTAGGTTTAACATGTCCCATTCAACCTTAACGAGAACCTGTTACGCGACGGTTGGTTTAGCATAATTGTATCTTGAACGAAATCTTAGTGAACAATAATGTTTATTGGAAAGAGTTTTTTATTGGATATAATTCCTACTGCTATAAAATGAGAATATAAAAATTTGTCTGTACATTTTTATTAAAAAAAGTAATACTGAACAACAACAAAATATGATTTTGTTTTATAATACGGTGAATAATTCCTTTTTAAATTCTGTGCTAGGTTTTTAGGTTTAATTTTACCCGTAAATATTATTTTTACGTCATAAACTAATTAATTTATCTTTCAAAAATTTTTTAGCAATACACTTAATATTACGTAAGCAGTAGTACATACATTATTTTAAAATGATTGTTTTGACGCCATCATTTGTCAACGTAATCGCCAAAGCTTAATTTCTAAATATTCAGCGTAACCAAAATGGTTTGACCATGTGATTCTTAAATCCATTGACAACAATATTAAACTTTTCCTGAAATATACGTACCGTATGTTTAACAATACCATTGATAACTGCTATAAATAAATATAAATAATAAGTAATACATACATATGAGGATGATTAGCATTGTGTTGGGGCTGCAAAAGTGAGAATCCTTATATTTCATCTGACAACCGCAGGATGAAATTGCTCCTGCCAGGGAGCGTAAACAATTTCTTTCGTCCCTTTGGATATAATTCTGTGTTACGAATAAGATAAATATTTCCACTCCCGCTTGTATGTTATTTCAGTATAACACTAACTGAATTCAATTCGAACTTGACACTCAGTTAAATATAAACTATATTATTACATATAGAGCCATTTTCAGATGAAATTTTACTATTGGTACATAAAACTGAGCATATAAAGGTCATATAGTAAATATAACTAGCAATCATTTCGATATTATCTATATAAATCGCAATTTTCTTCTAGATAGAGAAGAAAGACTAGATAGAGAAGACTTCCCATTGGGTTTTAAAAATAAGAAATGTTTGGATAATAATATCAAGAATAAGGGCTAAATCACTAAAAGTAGTAGTAATAAGACTTATTACAGGAAACAAGATTATTCCCGACATTTTTCATCGTTTAGTGATGTAATACATTTAGTAACACTAAGTTTCTACATCTGCAATTTGATCTTTTCTTCAGGTAAATGACTAAACTAATACATAACTAAATTCTAGGTTAAAGAAAACCGTAGAAGAAAAACATACCAGACCGTTGTGACACGCATAAGTCAGGAACAACAACAGCCATGTTGCGTGTCTATTCCATGCACACTAACTCTTCCATGCACACTAACTCTAAAAACATGAACGTATTAAATACTAAACTCTACTTATTAAAACTGAACTACAGACTACAGGTCACAATACGTCTGCACTCAACGGCTAACTAAATGGAACTGACCAGAACCCAGAATAGTAACAACATAGCGACAAAAACAAAAGGAGACGGGAGTGGGCTTTTTATTATTGGTGAACTTATTAAAACCATACTATGACTCCGCATTGAGTTATTACATATCTCTAATCTCTTTGATACTTTAGGTCTTATTGTGAGTTCATTTTTCAGAATTGGCAACCAAATGGGCCTAATTTCAACTGACGGTTGACTAAACGGTTGGTTTGTTAATTTAAAGTATAAAACCTCGATTAATTTTCTTTTTAAATAATGAGGTTCTCGATGTAATATGTTAGCTTTTTACCAGATTATATGATGGTCTTCGGACCATTTTTTCTCTTTTGGCCTTTTTATCGTATTTTCATTGTGTTATTTTAGCCTTACATTTAATGGTTTTTTGTCTCGCCTATATATTTCCTATTACAACTATATCTTATACTGTAAACACAGTTTTTGGAATCCTTAGTGCCATATTTTGGTTTTGTTTTTACGAGACTTTTGTTTAAGAGTATTTTGTGGTTCAAACACACATCAAGATGAAGGCATGGCACTGTCTCCCATTTTTGTCAATACATTTATGGAGGAATTTGAGCAAAAAGCCTTAGCTTTAGCTCAGCTCAAACCAAGGATTTGGTGGAGGTATGTGGATGATACATATGTTGTTTTTACTCACGGAGACACTAAATTGAATACATTTTTGAATCATGTTAAGGGTATTTCTCCTTCCATCCATCTCACAATGGAAGTGTAAGTCCAAAATAAGCTTTCTTTTTTTGATTGTGTGAGTATTAAAAGATAGGGAAGTCACACAGGATCACATTTAAATTATTAGTGAAACTATCAAAGATTTGTCAAAGAAGGAGCGGACTACTTGTTATTTGATAGATAAAAGAGCTTATGCTCAGATAAAGATGGATTAAAAGAGGAATTTAAGAAAGTTGAGTCGGATCTTAAACGGAATGGATATCCTCAAACATTAATAAACAAGTGCAAACAAACCAGAAGAATCATTATTGAGTCTGTTAACCAGAACAGTGATAAATTTGCGTTTATATCAATCCCTTATGGGCCGGGATTACAAGAGAAAATTAGAAAATTCAACAATAAAACTGCCTTTAAAACACACAATACTCTTAGACAGAGTATTGTAAAAACTAAACAAAAAATTCAAACAGGATTCTAAAACTGTGTTTACAGTATAACATGTAAAGAGAAGATGGATGATAGGATAAGAGGGTTACAGACATATGCCCTCTTCAAATGTTACAAAAGATAAACACGGCGTTTCTAGGACTGAAATATATCTTTCTTCTCATTTATAAAATACGAAATCATAAGTTGAAGTGTGCAAAAATTAAACTAGTCATTTTATACTGGCCTACATATGTAGTCAAAACCAAAAACAAAACAAAATTTTGATCAAAAACATATAGATATCCTGCCCCGCACGCCATGTAACCACAGTATAAAACAATATAGCAAATAATATAAAACTGAACAAAAACCATTAAAATAGGTCATACAAAAACCGCAGCAGCCCCGATTAGAGAGTCCCAAATACCAACTCAGCAGTGCAATTCCTTTGAACAGACAAAGAACATGATGGCATGTATGTCCAAGAATACGTCGATGGTGTGTCAATTAACGATTAAATATTTAAACATTAATTAAATAATTCAACTACCTTAAGTTGGGATACTTTTGTCACGAATTCTGTATATATTTTTTTAATTTTCATGAAATGGGTTTCAATCGCTTAAAGTAACATTATACTATTATTATCAAGTGTAGTGGACCTATAAATAATTATAAATACACTAAATATAATCTTATTTATTTTTAAAGAATGGTAACTCTACAAAGTATTATAAGATATTAATAGATGATGATTTGCTTTAGTCTTAATGCTAAAATTTATGTCGAAAGAATCATGAATAAATTAGAATTGTAATGTATATTTTTGCAACTCTCACAGACCTACACATCTCGGTGATTCTTCAGTAAGTATTATTACAGTTCATTTCAACACATATAACAGTTAGTACATTCGAAATTTCACACCTCGTCTCCCAACAGTAAAAAACGTTTTTTTACTTAAACGTTGCCTAATTTCCTTTAAAATATGTTAATAAACTATTTTAGTTTATTACTCAATAATTATCTCTATAAGAATAATAAGAGATTAAAAACATTCTTTTTTAAGCCTCATTAGTTGTCGTCTGAAGACGTATCTTCCTCAATATTCTGGCAAATTGCCAGAAGTATTACAGTGAAAATTTATATTTTAATGATGTTTTTATTATTTATTGTTCTATTAAAAGGAAAACATATGTCTTGAAATAAATAACTGTAAGAACAAGTTGATTTCCAATAAATTAAAAGCTTTGTAAATAATGAAAGTTATTTATACGTCTACTAAACAAATTTCAAACCAGTACAGTATCTTCATACAGTGAAGTTCCGTATTAGATAATCGTATTCGTGGTAAATAACCATGTCTTATTGTGCCTACACAATTCCGCTCTACAACTGATCGTGATTGGTTGGTAAACTTAACACTGATCGAGCGTACAATAGGAATCCAGCAATACGAATTCTCTGAAGCGTTAGCGTGTAGGCGTAACAGTGAACATCTTAGTAACATTATTGAACTCAACTAATAGTTAATGAGTACTTCAATCAGCTGTGTAGTAGAACATATTCCCCAACCGTAGTAGCACCAGTAAATATGTGTTATGTTGATTTAAATTATAATTGACAATTGGTTTGTTGTTAAAATATATGAAAAGTATTATTTTAGCTTGCATGTTTTGAAAGTACTTAACATCAAATGATCACTTATTATAAGTTGGGAAAATTTATAATATAGATATACAAAAAAAAACATAGTTATAAATAATCCTCTTAAAAGTATTATTTATAATTATGTTTTATGGCACAATATTGAGAGGTCTTTATAGTCCTAACTCCACATTCAATAAGGCAAAGTTCCATTTCATTTCATGAATAATATGCTATGAATAATGAGTATAATCCTATTATGTATTTGTACCGATGTATTCAATAACAATCTTCTTATATCATATTTCTATCAGAATGAAACAGAACCTGATCACAATTTATATTCTACGGCATTACTGTCATAAAGATCAACCAACCATTAGAGTGGATCTGCATCACAATCAGAGTTCTCGCAACGAGCTGAAACATTTCTAGAGCTATTGAGCTACCTCTTTAAATAAAATTCTTCATCTTAATATCAACGTTTTTTTCTCGTTTAGGACTTGGCAGTGTATGGCAAACTATATTATTTCTAAAATGTCATGTCTGCTATAACCACTTTACTTGTAAACTTAATTTTGTCATGTAATTTTATTTTACAATATTGACATAAATTGTACACTATGAGTGGAAATATGGGGTTTTTATTATATTTATATACAGGGTGGCGCGTATATCAGTTTCCCCATAAATTGGGATATTTTGTTTCGACAGTTTTGTAAGAATGTTAAGTTGGCAGCAACCCTGAGTCTGTTCCAGTGGCTAGTGTAAAGTAACGCTCTTTGCATCTGTTATGGGTTTGTGTGTTTTTAAAATATTTACTACCCAACAACGAGTTTACATTCATCAGTTGTGGTGGAAGTATAATGAAAATACTGCTATAATAATTTAGTGATAAATATCCAGGTGTCGCGATACCCACTTGACAGTATATGCGGAAGTTAAATAATAAATTTGAAAAGACAGGAAGCGTTTTAAATGCCCCAAAGTGCAGTCGTCCACGATCAATTTGCAACGTGGAAAGCCTGTAGACAGTTGCACAAGAGTTTTAGCCAGTCCCGGTAAATCGACGCGTAAAGCATCTGCTGAACTATAAACATCAAGAAGAAGCGTGCAAAGAATGTTAAAGCAATTAACATTTACGCCATACCGTCCATCTTTACTCCAAGCGCTTCAAGAGGATGATTCCGACTGACGATTTAAATTCTGTTAGACAATGATTATCCACTCAGAGGCTGATCCAAATTTCATGCGATCAATTTTGTGTTGTGATGAGGCATGATTCAAACTAAATGGACGCGTTAATCGGCATAAATACGTGTACTGGTCGTATGTAAATACTCATAACGTAATACAAGCAGAATTCAATGTGCCTGGCGTTATGGTATGGTGAGGTATTCCGAGTATAGCCACTGATTGGTCCTTATTTTCTTCAAGGAAATTTTAACTCACTTATGGAAAGTTACTTACGGTTTCTGCAAAGAGTATTAGTTTCCTAGCTCAGAAACAACCCTGTTTTCAATATTTATTCGCTCATCTGGCAACAAGATGGTGCTTCAGCACATTTCGGTATTTTCCCAGATCTATTAATTAACACATTTTATGAATGACGCGCCTGAGCGCTCACCAGACCTGACCCCATGTGAATTTTTTACCGTGGGGTATTATAAAGGAAACTGTGTATGCTTCAATACCACAAAATCTTGACGAACTCAGAAACCTATTTATAAATGCAATGGAACATGTTAATAACGAAAAACCTTTACTAAAAAAGAAATTTGACTCTCTTCTCAGTCGTTGTCAGGGTGTACATTTCGAACAATTGCTATAACATTGCATGGTAATATGTAAGTAATTTCATATAATGAATTTTGTTTTCTTGCCTAAAAGTGTTTTATTCAATTAGCCTATAACGCCTTCAAATTTCCCTTCTGGGAAAACTGAGATATGCACCACCCCTGTATACATTCATAATATTAATAATTTCTCGTTGAGGGAAAAAATCTGATTACACTAAACTTTACATCACAATTTATCTAAACGAAGGCTACCTTTACTTGCTGTTATTTTTATTTATAAATAGGTAATGTTAATATTTGATTAGGTGCAAAGTGCTGTAGAGCAAAAAGATAAATAACAAATATTAAAGTTTAAGGTTTATTAATTACCATGACAGGAATGTGTAGGAAACTAAATATTTTCCGTACATTTGCCACAGTTCAGAGATTTGTTTGTTTAAGATTATTCTCTGTCTTGTATTTAGTCTAACATGAATTAATGAAAAAATTTGTCTTTTTGTTTAAAAATCTGCTGTATCCCGTTATTTATCCCAAGACATAAGTTGAGAACCTATCTGTACATTAATTAAATTTATAGTCCTAAACATTTGTTTCGTATTAGAAATGAAAACTCAAAATTTGATGGATCTAAGTAACAAGAATAAACCCTTACACTGTAAAAAACAGCTTTTTTGTTTGTACAATGTAGATTTCAGATTCGAAGAATAATTTTTGGCACTTTTAAAAATTTGAAAATGTTTTAAAGTTGACGATAGGTCATTTTTTGCATGTGTGTAAAATTTAAAGATTTTTTTCGATGTCTGTGTATGTATTCGAAATTTATATTCTACAAATAAACAACTACAAGTGTTCAAAGGTTTATTCTTGTTACTAGTATAGTTTTACTCTTATTGGGATTGAATGAAACAATAATTCGTATAGTTTATTTATTCTATTTATATGAGCCAGGATGCATGCTGTTTTTATTGCTATGTTTGTGTAGCTAACACAACAGGACGCGAAATGAACAATAACAGTCCAGCCCGTACAACGTAATTTCATTCCAACAAACATTGTTGTCATTGGCTGTGTATTCAATCTTGCTTCGAATTTTCAATAACCACCATTCCCGTCGACAACTGGAAAATGTGGTCAGATTGAAATTTTTTACGTTTAAATGAGATACTCAGAATATTTCCTGGAACGTGAGTAGACCCAGAGAAATACACATTAGATTATTTATTTTTTCTAAATATTAATAAAGTTGGTAAATTTATTATTTCGTTATTATATTAAACAAGCTTAAGAACAAAATATGGGTTTATTTAAACTTGATAAAACAAATTGGCTAAATTTTATATATTTTTTAAAACGTGTGCATTGGCATTTTTCTGGTAATAACAACTGGTCATTATGCTAGAATACTACATCTATGAGTACTCAAAACATTACAGAAATTATAAAGCAATAAAAAAAATAGTACAAATTCATTTTAGGCAAACATCAGGTAAACAGTAGTGTTTTAGATCCCCAGTAGATAAATTCAAGAAGTATGTTAACAATTGAAAAGGTACGAAAAATAATTAAGAATGAAAAAAGTTGGACATTATCTATATATCCGAGTAAATATGTCCTTACAAATCATTTTATCAGTGTAAAAGTAAATACTCACAATAATAATAAAGGTAAAATACGATTCAAATTGTGTTCTATTTATGTATAATATAATGATGAAAAATGGCTGAATTCTTTAACATCGTCCCCTGTCAAAAATGAAAGTCATACAAACTTACAGTATTTGAAACTTACAGGAATTTGAGGTGAAATCAATCCAGAGATTTGTCAAACATACCTTAACAGTTAATTTAGGAGTCAATTTTGACGCTTTGCTTTCAGTAAAAAAAATTAAATAATTATTTTTATATTTATGATATACTAGGACTGCGTCTAATATAACTTGTTTAGGAGCACTGTTGTTTTAAAAATGAACTGTAGTTAATTGAATACTTTTATCTCGAACAATGTGTTGATTTTAATTAACTTATAGTACTTTTATCATAGAGTTATACATTAAAAAAAACTATACCTAAAGAACAAAACTGTATATTTGTACCGCGAGCTGTGTAGTACACCACGAATATGTTTATGTGGAATAAAGAAACTGTTGGTCAAAAAAAAACTATGTCAAAGTATGGAAGTACTTTACTTGTATAGATAAAATCAATCCAGAGATTTGTCAAACATGTCTTCCATAGCTATTTTAGGAGTCAATTCGAGTAATTCAGTGATGTGATTTCCTGAATGACAGCTCGACAAGTTATGAGAATGAGATATAATGAGTTATGAGCAATAAGGAAAATGAGATAACAACTGTTAACGTGCTTGTAAGTCAAAAGAAGGACTTTTAGCTTGATGGAAATTCATTATAATATTGTACTGGAACAGTAAAGATATAGTGAGGTGATGAAAAGAGAATCAACTACAAAATACCATAAAGGTAAATTTCAAGAATATTTATTTATTTAGTATTTGTTCCAGGAGTAGAAAATTTAAAATATAACTCGTACAATATCAATACACAGTTATATTGTTTACTATGGAATTGGATGGTTCGGCACAAAGTAAATATTTTGAAGTTTGTAGGGAAAATTATCATAGTCATATCATGTGACTTGTATTATATTTTAGCGTTCTTTCTCCACTGGAAACGGAATAAAGGAAGGAATAAAGGAAGGATAAAGAATTTTAGTGTGGTAAAAAGTGGAGTAAGATTTTCAGTCTTGAAATAGAGTTAAGTTTTTTCCAGACTGCCTTTTTAATAAAAATAAGCTGTGCTTTTAAAGCTACGTCTCTTTTAGGAAGGAAAAATTACCTTTTTGGGGGCGAGTTTAGGGGCTGTGTATTTAGTTGCGTAAGACCCTCAGTGAGTTTGTTTTAGGACTTCTTGGCCAATATTTAATGAGCTGTATCTCGTCATAAATCATAACACAGACTTGTCTATTGCTACCCTTACGAAAAATCTACAGTCACTGTTTCTATTTGATTGAAGCTGGGCGTGTTTCTCGTGTTTATGCTATGTGAGGTTTATTTTCTCTGGTATGGAGTTAGCGGTGGGAATTAAACATACCTCATGTATGATTAATGGCAAAAATAATAATAAATAATATTAATAATAAATAATAATTATTGCATAATTGTGTAATAATTTACTAGATATATTAAATTTAAATCTTTGTAATACTCAAAAACTCTTCATTATTACTAAGGATATATTTACTGGATTTCTGTATAATAAATAATGAGACAACAAAATATCCATCCCATGGTCTGTAATTCTCACGTACGTAATATGATACCATAGTTGTGTAAATTAGCGCAATTTGTTCTTTTTACTTGAAATTATAAACGTAATTAAAATTAATAGTTTTCTTAATTATTAATTTAGGAACATTTTATATGTATAAGTGATAATTGAATGAGAATAGATTCTGGGAAACCATACTTAGAAGGATAAGAAACTTTAGGACACCCTGTAAAGATTTTATATTTTTACAACAGCCCTACTTATTTACTTACTACGGATGTCTTAAAAGACTATCATAAAATGGTTTACATGATTGAAAGAGCTGTAAAGCGCCCACTCAACATTTATAAAGGCTCCTGCTATTAATAATGAACGTCTAGACTTCATATACAGTGAGCGTGTCTTAATATATTGATAACTAAACCAAACATGGAACCAGATTTGCATTTTTTAACTGGTGCTTTGTATTTTTAAAATTTACATCCAGAATCCAATTTTCCAGCAGGCTTTTTAGATTCGACAGACTACTCGTATTGTTTATCAGAAAAGGATTTGCAAGAATTTAGGTCTCTTATGGCATAAGGAGGTCTAAATAACATATTCACTTTTTGTATTATAAAATATTGTGTGGATAAATGTTACATGTGAATTTAGATCGTGCTTATTTCCTGAATATTTAAATCGATTGGATTTTAACATTCAGTTACACAAATGATATGCAGTCCCAGGGTCCTTTGTTTGAAATAATTGTAGTGTATGAAAAGTGCCTCTTCTTTACCTTCACAAGTATTTATAGTACAGAGAAAAGGTTTCCATTCGAAGTCTAAACTAAAATAGGGATCGTCAAATACGAAGAACTGGTTAAAAGGTCATGAAGAGTGGCACACCTCATAAAATTCGGAAAAAAGTCAGTTGAATCTTCTCCACGTTTCCACTTTTAAAAGTTTCATTATAATCTGTGGGGAACCATTTTATTTAAATATATTTATCCGTCGTGTCCTAAAACTATATAAATCGGTCTTATATAAGTCTTAAAAATAATGCATAGAGTGTTTAAAAATGTGGCTTCTTGTATGTAATGCATAGGGAAATCTGACTATGAAAATTATTAAGAAATTAAATACAATTAAGCCATCATACGCATTAGAGAAGTGATGGTTTAAGAATTGAAAAAAATTGTGATATTATCGTAATAGTTATAAAGGCCAAAATCATGATTACAATAGCATGCAAAGTTTCTGATACAAAAAGACAATGATTGTCATTCAACAAGAGTGACAGTTCTATATCTGTATATTAGAGGTGGCGTGTTGAGTTTGGCACTAAGTTGCAGCGAGCGCCCAACAGACATATCAGTTCTAAACTGACAACTTACTCTGTATATATTGTTGTGTGTCAGATGTTCTTAGTAGAGCTTTATTGCTATGTTAACATATTTCATGTAATATCCATCACTTTAATGGTAAAAAATATATGTAATATAATTTTTAGTTCCATAAAAACTAATAATCGCCCTAAGAGTCTTTACACTTGACACTTAATTTCGTACATGTACTTCATTCGTTGAATCCAATTACCTAAAAATATGGCATAATTACTAAGGTGTATTAATGTAGGAGAGCACCACCACACCACATGTGGCATAACAGGCTTCACTGACGTGGCATCAAATATTTCATATACAAAATGTCTTTCGGACAGATAGGCTAATAGACGATCGTACAGCAAAGACATTTATACATCTTCCAGGCAGACAAAAGAGAGACTGTCCCACTCTACTGTGTGATACGCTTCAATGACCCTCAAGCAAATTCCAAAACTGGACATGCACTATCATGGACTTGTTCTTGTCTACGTAAAAATGAAATTTAATGGAGAATTTAAAATATAGAGATGGATATTTATAGAACAATCTTACCACATGGTACATTCATATATTTTCATATATTTAATCTTCATAGTCTACACGCCAAATCACCGAAACAGGATTATGGTACGTCTTTAGGTAATTAGTCTACATGTGGTCACATTTCAAATGTGTTCACCTTTGTGAAACCTACAACCTAATATGATTGTACTCGGTTTGTTTACCAGTTTATTTGTATTCCTACTTTCCCATTACCACCTTAGTTACCCGTAAATAATTGTAATAATGTTATCTTATTCATAGGTAAATCCTAAGGAGTAACATGCACCATACTCGAACTGGGTGATTGCATAGAATTCAAGTTACATGCAAAATTTAAGTATAATGGTCAGTTGGCTTTTGAGATATCGTACTCAGAAATATACAGACAAATAAAAATGAATTTTTTACCCTCTCTATTGATACTCTAGACAACCTTGAGAGTAAATCCCAAAGGTGGCTTTGGTGAAAGTCAACAAAAATTAGTTGTTTTGTAATATATTATAATAATCAGGTATTACTCAAAAATTAAGTCTATATCTGAAATTCCTTTTGACTAAAACATTAAAGAGCTTTACATTTTTTAAATATTATTACTTAGTATATATATATATATATATATATATATATATATGTGTGTGTGTGTGTGTGTGTGTGTGTGTGTGTGTGTGTGTGTGTGGTGTGTGTGTGTGTGTGTGTGTGTGTGTGTGTGTGTGTGTGTGTGTGTGTGTGTGTGTGTGTGTGTGTGTGTGTGTGTGTGTGTGTGTGTGTGCAAAATGTGTACACAAATTTTTATTCAGTTGTAAATATTTCTAATTTCAAAAAATTTACATAGAAATTTTTCATAAAAGTAATTATTAATATGATTTGTAGTAATTTAGTGGTTACAAAAAAACTATCACCCGTATAAAGTTATAAAATGTAACGTGTTTGAGTGTCATGTTCAACTCAAATATGAATTAATAAAATATCTTGTAAGAAAAATCAAAATGTTTTTCAAATATTCACCGGCGACGTAGGGAAATCTTGTTTGCGTGGAAACACCTGTCAAATACATTCAAGTCAGAAAGCTCAATTTCTGTAAGAACCTAAACGTCGATAACACATTCATCTGAACCCATTGGTTTACGTTTTATAGTCAGGTAGCGTATCTGTGGGTATTTTTACAAAAACTCTATACATATAATAAACTAATGTTAAATTGCAAAAATGGACAGCTTACCACTCACAATCCTTTTTGCATTGCTTTATTAACACTTATGATACTTATTTTTAACAGTTTATTTTATTTCTTATTTCAGTAGGACTCTCCATATTCCTAGTTAAAAATGGTTACGATGGAAAAATAATATTTATGGAATTATTTCCATTTAACCGTATACGAGTATTGAGAATACTTTTATTTGTCAAGATTAATTTTTTATTGTTACAGTAAACTTTAAATTAATAAATCATCATTCTCAATAAAAGAGTCATACTGTTTTTAGAAAACATTATCCATACGTTTTACGAAGTTTTGTGAGAAACACGTGTAAATGGGAAACATAAATATTTAATCTATGGATAAAACTATATATAACACATTACGAAAATTTATCTTTCTAATTTTAAAATGTTAAAGATATTAATACTTAACATGCTTTATTTTAACATGCGATAAAGGTATGTGACAAATCTCAAAGTTAACCCATATTACTTTAAATTAATTACATTATTGTATCTTACACGTTATACTCGTAAGACAGTTTTATTCATAAGAATTGGCTTTAATATTTATGTTTCTTTTATTTATTAAGCGTTATTACTATACTGCATACAAACAGCAGTTATGTATCTATATCCATACATGTGCCAGTTACCACAACAATATCTAACCACTATATTGAAATATTAATGGACTGGATAATGGTCTCCACCAAGATATATTTAAGTACAACCAGTGTTTAGTGTTTAGCTTAAATGACTTATTAATTAGGTTGATTATGTAGATTCACTGATAAGCTAAATATAATATTGCCACTTGATTAAGTGACACTCATTAAAGTTTGAAGCCAATGCTGTATAATTTTTATACGCATACAATTTCAAATAGATTTGGATTTAAACATATAATGCCATTCTTTTTTTGTGTGATATTTTTCTTTTAACGAGAATACCTCATGTTATAAAAATTTATATTTTTCAGGTAATTAAAATAAATTGTACAAAAAAAAAAATAAGCTAGTGTACTTTCCTGTACCTAAATAATCATAGGACATTTCTTACTTTTCACTTGAAAACTTACGTAATCGTAACTAATTTAACTACCACTGGAATTTAGACAGCACTGTAATGTACTTCACTAAAGTACTTGAGAATACTTTTAAAATTGGTTAAGTATTTTGTAAAGTTTAATTAAAATAAAATGTTTTATTGCTAAGGTTTTGTTTAATAGGCCTAATGAAATATCAATTTTTATTATCTATCACTGTACAGTTCTCTAGATGTTTTGAAGATTTTCCAAACATTTAATTAAACGTCTTGAATGTGTCCCACGTCAATATTTTCTAGTTGTCGACAGGAATGGTGGTTATTGAAAATTCGAAGCAAGATTGAATACACAGCCAATGACAACAATGTTTGTTGGAATGAAATTACGTTGTACGGGCTGGACTGTTATTGTTCATTTCGCGTCCTGTTTTGTTTGCTACACAAACATAGTAACAAAAACAGCTTCAAAGTTCATATAAATAGGACAAATATACTATGTGAATTATTTTATAATGTATTATTATTCCACGTTTACTTCGTCTTAATTATGAACATTGTTTTATAATTTATTATAATTAAAAATAAGTTTTAATGATTTATAACACACTTTTATTATCAGAGTAAAAGCTTCTACTATGATAAAAATGTGATAAAATAACAGATTTTTTTTGGGGCCGTATATAAAATAGATACCCTTAGTCTCTTATGAATAAATGCAACAGAAAATGTAGGTAATATCATAAGTCAGTAAATAATGACTAAGAAAAATTTAAGTGATTGTCAAAATGCCACGACTATCATAGAATATTAGAAGAATGTGCAAAAATAAAATATTATACATTTATTTCAAACAAAAAACATTCTTAAGAAAAAAATCGTAAAAACCGAACCTAAAAATAAAGCGCAGCCTCGTAGTTTTTTTATATAAATCATCCATTATTCTTCCGATTGGGTGTTTATTTTAATAATGGAATCAATTTTTATTAGTTTTTTATATTGTTAGAGATAGCTTGCATCACTATCAGAGAAAAGAAATTAAAATACAATATTGTGGTGATTAGTGAAACATTATAGGAAATGACGTAATTTGAAAAAATATGTTCATTCATTTAATGAAGAGAAAAGTTGGATATTGAGATGAGAACTTTAATTTTAAGACGGAGCACAGTATCTGAACAAATCTTACTGCTGGCTGCGAGAACTCTGATTGTGGTGCACATCCAATATAATGATTCGTTGATTCCAATGTCAAAGAAAACAAATTGATCATTCTCTGTTGCTCATTTGAAATACGATGTCTGCATCTTTATTGAATAAACTGTATAGCTAAACAATAATACTAGGTATTCTCTTATTTATACATAAATGTCATTCGTCAATATAAGTATAATATTACTGGGATTTTTAAAACAAAGTAATCATTTAAAACTGGTCCGTATGTTATTTTATGTAAATGCGTATATAACATTTTTTAATTTAATTAAAATACGTTATCTACTTATAAAGCAGTTTTAATTTGATGGTTGCAAGGAAAACATAATAATTATGTAATATTCCTTTATCATTATAATTACAATTAAGATGCGTTTTCTTCCAACTAATTTCATGCAACAAGTGTAAATGTATGAATGAAAGGTGACAATAAGTCATTCTCGTTTTATTTTAATTGTATATGTTTTAAAGACCGCATGCTATTGCTCTACACAATTGTGTTTAAGATCTAAGAGTGAACTTCAATGACATTAAGATTGGGTGCTTTCCGCATACACAATATCTATCAGATTTGCTAACAGTACTTACGGATGTTAGTAGATACGAGTATTTACCTTCATGACCAGAGTTGCTCTTGTTCCGGTATACTCCATGGTCAAACATCTATTGGCTTCTATATATTACCAACTATAAAAAGATCAGCTACATAGTATATTGATATACATAGGAAAGATTACTTATTATTGCAAAGGGATGAATATCACAATTTACGTACCCAATGGTATATACTAACAAACGGTAGTTGTCAATTTTTTACTTCAACAAAAGAATAATGTATAAAAATATCTTAAGTTATATATTAAAATTCCTTTAGATAATAATATATGGAGGATAAAAACTCTATTACTTAATTAAGTGCCAACAGTCTCTTACACACACACACACACACACACACACACACACACACACACACACACACACACACACACACACACACACACACACACAAATTATTTTGGAAATCCTTAAAAAAAAATTTTTCCTGTAAATTACTAATTTTAATGCAATTAATGAAATACTCTATTATTTTGTTATTAAAGTACCTAAACAATTTGGTATTCATAACGTTTTGATCATTAATTTTATATTATAGCTTCACTTATTATGCCTCATGATTGGGTTGTCTAATTGTTTAGATATGAATATTGAACTCAACGCCAGGGCTTATCTTTCAAATGCTAGGGTATTCTAAAAATTAGTGAAATACATCTTTATTTATAACATTTCTCAATTACGCATGCTTAGAGGATTGTCGTCATAAGCAATACTTTTATAACGATTTTAGAGGCAAGACTGAAATTTCTTGTTGTTTTGTTGTACAATGTTCATTTTATTTGTGTGTGCGAGGGCGAAGAATCAGGAAATACTAATTTATAAGGATAAGATCCGATCTTAGTCATGATAAGTCTTCTTCACCGAAATCTGTATTATTTTGATACCAGTGAGAGATAAACTTCAAATGAGCATAACCTCTCATCACACAAACACATATTATAATTCTCTTACAAGAAGTGGGCATTGTAACTATTGTTGTGCATCATTTAACCGTTAGAACCTTCGTCGACTCACTTGCTAAATGGTGTTAATAGATATTTATTTTCATACACCAATAACTTATTTTAGTAATATGCATGAAAAACTAAACTTTATTTAATTTTTGACGTATATATATATATATATATATATATATATATATATATATATATATATATATATATATATATATACATATATATATATACATATATATATATATATATATATACATATATATATACATATATATATATATATATATATATATATATATATATATATATATATGACTTTTATCCCTCGTTGAAAACTATAATAATATATTTCTATGTGGCTGGGCTCAGTGCCGATATAACTTTCTCGTATAGTATTATATTCAATTAACTTTGTCCGTAGATTTACTCTATAAATGCGACGTTTTTACTTTCATGACGCCTAGTCAGTATGATAGGGAACTAACCTAATAATTAAGTAACTTTAAATTTTACTTGCTTACCTGCACTAGCAAATCGTTTGTTTATGGTGTGGATGTATGATTAAAATATGTTTTGGAAAATTTCTAGCTTGTTTCTTCGATGTTTACAGTGTTGACAAATCTTTCGTTTTTAGTTAGGAATTTTCAAATTTTTATTTTTACAAAATTAGAATTTCTTGGCATAAGAAAACAATTGTAATAAATATCTATTAACGCTTGAAACTTGTTCAAGTTTATTTGAAAGCTGATTTACAAAACAATATTTATGATTATTCATGGTTGATAAAAGATTATTGCCCTGACCATTTTAGCCCCTGTAAATATAAGTTGACTGGATTAAATCTTTGCTAGAATTATATTAATTGACTTGTAGCATATACAATATTTATTTGCAAATGTTATTTGCTTTTGAAATAAAAGTCATATTTTCACCTTATTGTATAAAAAAAAAACACAAAAGTTTTGTAATTCTAATTTTAATATTGTTATAAATGCGAAATTGCCTTTGTTTTGCTTTCACACGTTAACTATTTAACCGATTGTACTTAAATTTTACATGAATATTCTCAATACTTCTATTCATATTTTGCAAATCTCCCCGGGGTAAGCCCCACTGGTTTTTAAAGTAGCAAAGAAATTGCAACTCAATCTCTAAAGTTGCGAAATTTTTAATTAAAAATTTATTACAAGGCTAATGTAATAAACTGTTACGTGTAAATATTGTTTATTATTTTAGATTCGTTTACATTTATAGTAAGTGAGAATGTATTAGGAATAAATGAATAAATGATTTATTTCCTAAAAAAAATACAAATATAAGTAGCAAGACAAAATCATATGCGTATTACATATGTATACTAACATAATATAAAATTCTGTTATGACAAATAAAATTTAATTTTATTAGAAAAATAAGGTCCCAAAGGCAAAACCTGATGAGGGATTCCATCAGATAAGTTTATTTAAATAAAGAGTTCATTTGCGGTTGCAGACACTATAACTATCTATATCTTCTAATCCCATAAATTAATTTATTGTTACAATCTTTATGGCTTAGCAAACAGAATTAACAAAACTTAAACTTACCCTTCGTGAATTTAAAAATAAACAGAATATACTTATTGTAAAGAAAATATATGTTTATACATTTCCACAAACCGCCAAACCAAAATAACAAATAATAAAGGTTTTATTTTATACACTGAAGCACGCCTATTATTGTTATGCCGTTTTAGATTTCAACATTTAGGTAAGTATGCATTTATATTACAACATTTTCTAAAATATAATATGTTCAGAATTTGACAGTGAAGACTACCACCAACATCGATTCAACAAGCCAAATTTGGCGAAGGAAATTCACTCGAACCAGCAGTGGTCATACTCGTGCAACACCCACTAAACTGCATGTAAAGGAGTGGGTAACTGCTAGATATAAGAGTGTATGATATATAAATTATACATATACATAACCAGCCTGTTATGATATATAAATTAATTTTCTTTTGACTAAATAGACTTTTTAGAGCTTTATATCTATATATGTACTTTCTTTACTGGGAAAAAGGCAAAATCAGCTATACAAAAATAATATGCGCTTTGTAACATATTCTCTTGATAGTGGGAAGAAGGCAAACTTAATATTGGCGTCAGGAATATAATTCAATCGAACCAGAAGTGCTCGACAGGTAAAAAACCAACGAATGAGTTTGAAGTCATGGGTAATTAATATTCTATAGAAACTTCACGAGGACTTTCTGCAAAATGAAACTGTTCTTTCGAATCTTACAACTTTTCATGTTTATTATACAATTACAAGATTAAATTTTGTATGTTTTCATAAGATATATTTCGAGATGCTTAGTTTGGACAATGCATTACGGGAAAATTTTTAAAAAGTACTCAACTTTCAGTGAGAAAAAAAATTGAGATTAAATGAATATGACAAATATAACTCTATTACAATATATTCAAAAATGTTATTAGCGCTAATAAATTAATATCAATATCAGTTATCGCGATATCTTTAAAAATATAGCCATTATTACATTTTATCTGGCTTAAGGTGATATATATAGGAATCAATATTTACTGGACCAAGAGAGCCAGCAATACTACGAGACAGGTTCCGGCAGCCCAAGGCATTAACCCCCATGCGGTCAGATGTCAGATATGGAGGAGAAGGCGCTAAGCTGCAGACATCCCCATCCAGACTGAGGTTACTGATAGGATCTCCCCCTCATTGTGTGCGGGCTTCCTTTGCTATTGACTTTCATGAGGACCCAGCGCATTGTCGTCAAAATCGAGTGGATTGGTTTCGTTTGAAACCTGAAAAGAAATGATGTTATTATTTATTTTTCGGTTCAAATTTTTTTAACTTTATTGAAGCGTCACAACAATCATCAATTGTTTATTGTTTTAAGTGTAAGTCCCTTAACTGTATTAGGATTTGATGTGTTTTAATATTTAATCAGAATTATATTATATACAGTACATATATACATATACGTAATATATATATATACATTAAATTGTATAAATGGCAATAGCCTTATTTAATTTCAATAAACATTGAATCACAAAAAGTACTTGCTCCGCCGGGAGTCGAACCAGGATCTCTCACTTGCCGGGTGAATGTGCTACCATTACACCACAGAGCGCTTACTTTTTCCGATTCAATTATTTTGTATTTGGCCGTATCTGTCACATATGCGTTTACACAAGCAAACTAACATATGATCGGAAGACCAAATACCTGTCAAAACGACTTTTATTTACATTAAATTGTATAAGTATAAATGCAATAGCCTTATTTAATTTCAATAAACATTAAATCACAAAAAGGACTTGCTCCGCGGGAGTCGAACCCGGCTCTCTCACTTGCCGGTTGAATGTGATACCATTACACCACAGAGCGCTTACTTTTTCCGATTCAATTATTTTGTATGTTGGCCGTATCTGTCCATATGCGTTTTACACAAGCAAACTAACATATGATACGGAAGACCAATATATATAGGGTGATTAAAACTAAACGGCAATCTCTCGAGAGCTTATTCTATAGCTAAAAACAAGTAAAAAAGTTCATATAATCATATGCCCCGAAACGCTTCGTTAGCGAGTTACGCCCTAGCGAAAGATTTTCGCCCGGATATTCAGAACCCTTGGTGAAGTCAGGCCGTATAAAAAATGGTAAAAGGTTTAGAAGGGGGTGGGGTGAAAACAAAGATACAAATACGATTGTTTTTATTTTTAATGTTTTTATATCTGACAAATATTATTAAAATTCGTCCCAGAGCTGTAAATGCAATACTTTCAGAGATATCTTACGTAACACACAAGAATTGGTGCAAAGAAATAACACATTTTTGTGTTTAACGTAAGATTACTTCCATAAATGTTAAATAAAGGTCATTTTTTATCTTAATAACAGATTGTAGAACATTTAATTCTGAAAAGATCATTGAATTACTTAGGAAAAAAAATTAATAATAGGTAGGTATTGAAATTTAGCTTTATTTAAAAATAAAACAGACGCACAAAAATGCGATATTCTTATCTGCATAAAATATTAACTAAATGTTTAGGTTTGTGAGTAACAGCTGATCATTTATTCAACACTTTTTATCGTCATATTTTCTTTGCAAAGGTTGGCAATATCAGCTTGATCAACAATTAAGTTCATGAATGTAATATTTTGAATAACCTTTATGGAGGTTTTTTGTAATTGTGGCGTGTGAAGATTGTAAATTTTTGTGAGATCCTGTGATTATTTGGAAATATTTTATACAAGTTGTGTGTGGAATTTTATTAAATATTTAATTTTAAAATATTTTATTATATATTTTTATAAAAGTGTATGTAATTATCTTAGTAAATAATGGCAGATAATGTAAATGGTATGTATTCGTTTGTAGAGTAAAAATACGGACATGATACTGATTTACGGCAAAGTTAACAAGATGGGTTTTAGCTGCAGTTCAGGAATATTCGGATACTTTTCCACATCGAAGAACACCTGATCGCAAAACATTTGAAGCTGTGGAGAGACCGACTTAGAGAAACTGGTAGCTTTAAACCGAAGCGAATAGATACTGTCGTCAACGTAACGCAAGGAACTATAATAATGAACAAGCAATGATAAATGCTGTAAATTATCACCAACCCACAAGCACCAGACGATTATCACGTCAGTTTAAATATTTGCCAGTCAAGCGTATTGCGGACACTTCATGAAGCACAGTTTACCCATTCCATATAACACGTGTTCAAGACTTATTACCGCAAGAATCATAATAAACGGAAGATGTTCTGCCGCTGGTTAAGAAAGAAAATGTTTTACGACATCAGTAATTTTCTTCGGCGTATTCTCGTTACTGATGAATCCTGTTTTACTAGAAATGCTCTCGAGAGATTGCCGTTTTAGTTTTGAATCACCCTGTATATATATATATATAAGCTCTCGAGGAGATTGCCGTTTAAGTTTTTTGAATCACCCTGTATATATATATATATAATTATAATTTTGTATATATATATATATATATAATATATATATATATATATATATATATATATATATATATATATATAAATTTAAAGTCTGTATACGAAACCAAAAGGTTTATGAAATAAGAAGACGACGCAACTTAAATTAAACATTGTCAGATCAAAATATTGAGTTTTAAAAGTATTTTTTACGGAAACGAAATTTTCTAAAGTTTGGCATTATCAGTAAGCGAAATATAAGCATATAAAAACTTACTAGAACTGTTTATGTGTCCCACCTAAATAAACGTCGTTTAATGTTACCACAGGAAATGTTAAAAGGGAACGACGTCAATACGACGACATTACAGCTCTCGCCATTGTACTAAACCAGGATCTTTAATACGTCGTACTAAAGAATCTACTTACTATACGATCGCCTTAAAACTTTTGTTGCTATAGTGTTTATTTACGTAATGGAATTTCTTCCAAAGGAGCATTAGGAACAAAAAGTTACTTAACTAGATTTTTGTATTAGAGTATATTCGACAATAAGGACAGAACAAACAAAGGAAGGTACTCTGTACAGTTGAATAGATAACTTTTCAATTTGTACCATTAAGAGACCCATCCACAGGGAGATACCACGATTTGAATTCGCAACATGTATATTATTATATAACGATTTATTGTTGGTTTGTCTTTGTGAGTTACTCAATTACGTAAAACTACTGGACCGAATGTATTGATATTTAAAATGGACATTTTTTTGGTTTCTGATTAACATATATTCTTATTCCTGTTTTAAAATTTAGGGCTATTCCTACAGGAAAGGTATAAGGAGATTTTGCACTTCTCAAACGTAAACCTACTGTTATGTTTGTATCCATGAAATCTAAATAAATATTCATAGTTTTTTTACTCTATGGCCTATTATAGAAGCATAGTTTGAGATAAAATTTTAGTTTATTGTAGGATATCACTTTTTAAAAAACAATTAAATTACACCGTTTAATAGGATACATCACAAAGATTAAGCAAAGCGTATTTATAAATATTATTTATATACACTATAATATTGTTCACGAATAGAGATAAGATCCCAAGTTAAGTCAGTTAATGGTAAATATTTATCCCCACGTTGTCTCATTTAATCGTGTTTGTGTTTATGGTACAGCAAAGTTCATCTACGAAATTGTTATTAGTATTTTATTCCTAAAAAATAGTAACGTAAAAAGGAAAAATTATCCAAGTGACATTGGCCAGAGGTCTCAATCTACAACACAATGCTCTAACGCATTAGACTAAAAGTCTATCAGTATCTATACCTTTCTGTTGATCACCTTCGATTGTTGACATAATGCAAGGTGTATCTCCAGATTGGAAAGCTCGTATACAACAGTAGCAAGGCGACGTGGGGTGGGAGGTGGCTCAACCTATCTTGTTGCTTACACAAAGGGACAGGCATACAGACATTTGCAATGTCCTCAGGGCCATTGTTCCTGAACAGTTGAACACCATTAATTGATTATGGTTTCTCCAGGTGTGGCTAGAATTTGTAAAATATAGTAAGTTCTTCATTTGTTTTCCTATTTACTACAACTCTCTAACGTATACTAAAGACTATTTTAGGTAGAATTCATAGAAATCTGCCTATTACAATCATCCTCATAACGTAATTTCCAAGAAACTATTTACATTTTCTCCGATCATGACTACCAGATCCCAAAATTACCACTATCAAAAAACATATAAAATATCCCTAGTTTTTAAAATATCCAGACTGAACTTGCACAGTTATTACTTGTAAATAACTTGGATGAGTTCGTCAGCCAGTATTATTTAGATAACAACATTTATTGTATAACATGTCAAGATGGTGGTCAATTGCAATCAAGCAAATATTTTTACTCTACCAATATCCAGCATAATCCCAAAACAATACATTTTAAACATATTAAGTAGTAATAAACGTATTTTATTCTTTAATTTTTTACGATATCTATCTTCAGACTTAACGTTGTACAGAGACAGCGTTGACACTTAGCTTAGATGAGTTTGTTAGCCAGTATCAACCAATAAAGAGTTTCAAGATGGCGTTGGCATTTGGGGAAGAATTCTATATCAGAATTTTCATAACAAATAAAAATTTTTAAAAATCACTTTCCTTAAAATTGCCAAAAAATTTCATGCATATTTTTTTACTTATTTTTAGATAACATTTAACGTTCCAATAGTTTGACCTTGTAAAGTTATATTATCAAATAGAATCATTATACGATGATTCGTAAGTGAACATTTGTGCAAAAATAATTTCTTATCAAATTTTATTTTTAACCATATAAAAACACGAATAACTAAATCAAGACCAGGTTTTTACGAAGAAATTTATTTGCTCATAGTATGTTTAGCCTTACAAGATTTCAATATCATTATGTTTTTTCTAACATTTACGATTGTATAAGTATTAACATGCCAGAATAGAGTGTTACTGTTCTGTCAGTGTTCTGCAAATTAAACATCTAAACTATTAATGCAGATTTAATTTGAAATTAAGAGCTAAAAATGATATTTCTACTTGCTGTAGTAGACATTTCTTGCTAAAGACCACGTCTACATCATACCAACTAATGCACAAATCACTGGTTAATTCTTTCGTCACCTCATCAATTATTTCATTTTCATCTATTGTCAGATTATGTTTGTATATTTGTTTCTGAAAGTCTTCTCCTTTCCAAACTGCATGTTTGGCTTTAAGCCGTCAGTATGAAATATTTAATATTAACAATAACATTTGAATATTTTGTGCTAATATTCCTGCTGTCATGGATTTGCCCACTTGTGCCACTAGGAGACTCAATAGATTGTACTTTTCTAGCACTTATGTAATTTTATTTGTTTTTCCACCAGTATATCACAAAAACTATTATTAGTGGACCCCGCTGACAAGTTCTAACTTAGCGGGGCCAAATGCATGTATGATTAGTGAATAAATTAATTCTATTCTATTCCATTCTAATGGATTCTCCTTGATTTCTCTGTCATTAAACTCTATTCTTATTTTTGTAAAGTCTTCCTTAAGATAGTATTAAGATGCCTATATTTTTTAAGATAGTTGTTAACTCACTCAGTAAGTCGTCTACCAACACAATCGATATAATTGAGGTAGATTATGAATAAAATTTATATCACGGAAAGTGTTTTAGATTAGCTAACCTATTTATGGAGAGAGAATAAAACCTTGAGTGTGCGCCACGTCCTAGCAGGATATCAATATTGATGATCACAGTGAACATCTACACCAGTCATTTTGTGAGAACGTCACAGCATGATGATATTACTGGCATTATAGATGTTTCATATTACTGAAAAGAAGCACTTCTAAATCAAAATTCGTGTAGTCTAAATCATGATAATGCCTCAGCTCATTGAGCGAAGGTGACACAAGACCACTGGACTGGAGACGAGTTAGGAATCGGTTTTATGTCCGATCTAACGTGTTTACCAGTACAGGCATCCTGTAACCTCTACAGACGGAAAAGGAGATTCGGGGACGACATTTTCAATAAGACAATCGTTTTAACCATGTTATTTTGAGTTTAATAAACGGAATATCACATAAGAGATTTAGTCATAATTTGAAAGGAGGTGAAGCGTATACTCCTCCAAATATAGAAGAAGTAATTTAAATACACTACATCAATGTATTGCCACAATTGTAATAAAAGTCGCTTTCACTCTTGTTACTTTAATAGACTATTATTCTGACAATTTAAAGTAAATTATCAGTAAGGGGTTACATAATTTTCTATTTGGGAAATGTAGTAATTCAAATTTGGCAATATTCGTAATTACTACAGTACCTTAATGGGTTTAATTAATAATGGAGATCTAAATTTGTATTATCCGCGATTAGAGTAGGTAAGAAAAAAACGCATTTCGTGGATTTAACATACTTTCTAAGGATACCTTCTCAAAACATTGTGTGACCAGACAGAATAATTAGCTCCTTCTTTATTTGAAAAAAAAAATCCATTAGAAAATACATAACCATTATGTGGTGTAATTTATTAATGTTTACCTTACTGGTATAACTATCAATTATCTAGTTTGTCCTTTCATCACACCGAAACTTTCTTAAAATAATAATTATATTCAATAAAAAGCGTCATAGTATCAAAAAGCTCACTGACTGTGATAAAGAATCAATATTGACTACTGTACTATTTATGCTGGTTGTTGAATGATGGAATTCAGCCATAATACAGCACTACACCGATTTATTCACTAGTATAAACTTTATACTGTAGGTAGTTTTGGTTTAAATTCTATTGACTAAAGATGGCTCATAACAACGATACGAACATTTCAATATTGTAATTATGTTAACTTAGGATATAGTCATGAAAACGGCTGTGTAGAGTTAAGAGTACCAACAAGGCATATTCCCTTGTCCTAGAAAAGGGGCTACGTGGAAGGATTTTATTTCTGTTTTTCTTTTTGTCCCTCCACAAGGTACCACTAAAATGAACATATGGACTTGACATTTTGTATGAAGCTTAATTTCTGTCTAGGAAACACTGGCTTTGATGTACATGTCACTTCATGGGATTTGGCTGAGTGTTGAAGTCTATCATTCAGTAGGCTGACATAGTTTCTCTTGTGCCTGATGGTGGAGGGGAGGGGTGAAAAAGTTTCTTCTGTAAGACTGTCTGTCTGTATTATTTCTGTTCGAGAATGAAATGAGATTTAGCCTTCACATTTTGGGCAAAGCATATTACACAACACGTGGTATAGCGTTCTGTCCTATTATTTATCCTTATTCGTCTAGATTTCATCAGTATTGAAAGTATTCTTACAAATAGATGTTCATAGCTGTATAAATGTTACTTTTTATTACGTACAATTTACGAAGGAGAACTGTATGAATAATAGTTTGCTTTATCTCAATGTTGTAATATTATCGCTTACTCAGCCCCTAAATTGATCCTAGACAAGGCGAATGAAGTCAAACCTTTGTGTGAACAGTGGCACTGTTAGCAAGGTGTTCTATTGTTCAGACTGTACTATTCTATGGTGATACGATGATAGGATAAGGATTCCATGACGTGTTATATAGAGTAGGCCTAATACATTGTTTTATCGATGGCATAAACTCAATAAATATTTATTAGTAATACAGGATTCAATATAAGATCTCATTTGTTGACTTCTCGTGTTCATTACTTTAGGCAGCATAATTCCTAAGTCCCAAAATAGTATACAACTGTTGTAACTAAAGAATGATATAGTTGCATGTTAAAAATGTAAATTTGTATTTTTCGAGGTAACTGGTATTATCAACTGTAACAGCATATAGGCTAATCTGTTCAATGGTATTTTAGAAAAATTATCTACTTTTACTGAATAATTATCTTTTAGTATTGAATTAATATAATAAATACAAAATCATTAAATGATAATAAATTGAGCACTGTAGTGAGATTCCATAAAAAATCACTTGTTGAATAACTATAATATATTATAAACATGTACTATTAAACACATTATTCGTGTGATAATTATAATATATAAATAAACTATCGCAGCAACACTTCAACCATTCAAATTGCAAAGAATGCTAGAACGAACACCTACTTCTTTTATCCTCTTCCTTTCCTCCTTTTTTAACCTCTTTACAAGAAAATTGAGGTTTTAAATTTTAATGGTGAAAAATAAAAAACCAGCACAGTTGATAAATATGGCACCGTTAATACAATTTATAAAATGCATACAATATTCAGTAGTGTTATTCTATTAGCTATGTTTACACTTGTGCAATTTTCGATTCAACTTTCTTTTCAATTTTTGTTTTGTCTTGCGTCAAGCGCATGCTTTTCCAAGCATTATTTTGACGCATGCTTCATTGCTGTTTACATTTTAGCGTTAGTTGTATGCTTGACGCAGTGTCTTTAATAATTATTTAGTGTTAAAAGTGACAGTGACGCTGTGTTAGCTGGTATTAGTGTAGCGTGTTTATTATTGTCAAAAGTGAGTAAACGTAAAAGGAAAGTTAGGTCTATGTGGATGTATGATTATTTGAAAAGGAGGAATAATGGTATTTTGAACGATTTGGAACTGAATGAAAGTTTTCTATTCAAAAATGTTACCAGAATGAGTAGAGAAAACTTTTATAACCTTTTAGAATTAGTCCATAGCAAAATATAGAGAAGAAAAATACTACCTTCAGAGAAGCTGTTCCTCCTGAGATCAGACTAGCGATATGTCTGAGATATTTAGCAACAGGTGACTCATTTGCATCTTTGATGTACCTGTTCAAAGTATCTAAGCCATTGATTTCGTCGATGATGCCAGGGGTCTTAAAGGCAATAATTGAAGCACTTCAAGATTTTGTCAAGGTAAGTGTTTTATTTACATTATTACCCTACTATAACACTTATTTCTCAGTATTATCAAGGTTAAAACACAAAAACTGCTGTACTTCCCCAAGCACATTACTTGGATGCTGGGATTTCTCTTTGGAAATTTGTAGTTGGGAACTAATGGTAGGTTTCGTAGTGGGTACCATAAGAAGAATCTGAAGAGGAGACAGAGGGGCTGTAATATTGAGGAGAGCTACTGTGTTATTTTGTAAAGAATTATTCATTTCCTGCATTTCAAAATCGAAAAATCAAATTTTGTATTCTATTTCTGGCAATTGCTGGTTTACGCGGAGTCAACTTCCTTAGCTGGGTTGCTATCATCTCCCCAAATATAGAACAGTCGTCCTTTTCAGATAATGATTTAGCTGCTACTTCAAGAAATCCGAAGGCAGCCTCTTCTTTTTTCCCATCATCATCTATTTTTCTTTTAATTCCTCTGCAGGTCTGTGGTGTTGGGAGAAATTTTTGCTGTCGACAAGAAGACGATGCTGTATCTTGAGTTTCAGGTGCTTCTTTTTCTGGTGGTTGGTCTTCATCCTGAAAGAAAAAAACATACATAGTTTTTGTTTACACCTTTATGAAGCGTTCGAAAATTTAACTTAGATCTTCTTTTACAGCTCCCTGCGAACGAGGACGAATGGAAATTAGTTTCCCATGATTTTAATGAAGTTTGGAATTATCCACATTGCATTGGGGCCTTGGATGGCAAACATGTCCAAATACAACGTCCGGAAAATACTGTTGCTGAGTATTACAACTACAAAGGTACACACAGTATAGTTTTGATGGCAATAGTTGATGCCCACTATAAATTTATATACGTTGATGTTGGTTGTCAAGGACGTATTTCTGCCGGTGGTGTTTTTAAAAATACTACATTTCACAAGAAAATGCTAGCCAAGGAACTGGGATTGCCCCAAGATGACTTTGGAAGGTCGTAATCTCCTGTGCCTTATGTATTATTAGCAGATGATGCTTTTTCACTAACGGAAAACATAATGAAACCCTATGTGACAGACTTACATCGTGGTTCACCACAACGAATGTATAATTGGAGGCATTCCAGAGGAAGGGTTGTTGTAGAGAACGCATTTGGAGTGATGGCTTCTGTCTTCAGGGTTTTTCGAAAACCCATCGAAGTTAAAGTTGAGAATACCGTTATAGATATTGTCCTTGCATGTGTTTATCTTCATAATTTTCCTGCGTTCCCAACCAGACTGTTCACAAAAACTACACTCCACCAGGGACGTTTGACCGTGAAGATGTTAATACAAGAGAGGTCATTCCAGGCACATGGAGGAGGCATACTGCAGGGGATACTGAATTAACAGCGCTTAGAAGACCCCCCAGAAACATGACGAATAAAGCAAAACAGGTTCGATCAGAATTCAAGGAATATTTCTTAACTGATATTGGATCTATTTCAAATTAGAAGACACAATACACATTTTAAATAATGAAATAAAACGTTGTTTTATATCTAATTTTTAAAGAATTGTATAAATTAATGTTATCAAGACTGTAATGACTGATCTTTTATCATTAAACATTTATTCATAAAAAAATGTGTTTCAGTCCAATTTAATCAAACTAATAAATGTACACACGTAATTGTATTATAGTTATATACATCCGTTCTACAGCAGTTAAATAATCTATTAAACAAATCGGCTGAAATTATAATGTAAACAAAGTACGAGAGTTAGTTAAAAAAGTAAATTACTGAAGTCAGCTGTTTATTTGAATTACACTAAATAAATAGCAGAAATCTGTAACCGTATGCTCTCGTTTGATTAACATTGGAATTTTATAAGGATAGTTAATAAAATATGAATTTTCAAAACTACCAAATTCTTTTATATACACCCACTGTATTATGTGCAATTCAATAAAGTACTCTGTATTTTTATTTTATTACTAACAAAGATTGTTGTCACGTTGTTTCAATTTGAAATTTAAATAAAAAGGAAATAAACTTTACTGCTATGTTGTCGTGTATATCGTCTTCCCCAATTTCAACTTCTTCGGTGATCGTATCCTCTAAGGAGTCCTTCGTCGTTCTTGGAGTGATTGAGTCTCCGAGAAATAACAAATGCTTGTAGGCAAACCAGGAACTTTGATATACGTCATTAGCACTGGCACCACTTTTTCTTTGCGACATTTTCTGTTGTTCTTTTAAAAAATATGAACGAAGGTTTTTAATTTTGGATTGAACACCTTTTTCACTCATTTTGTACTTCTCGCCTAGTGCACGGTAAGCGTCATTGCATTTGTTTTTATTGGTATAACACTTGTCCTTTATGTCCCACAATACACTATAGTGTCTGTAGTCCTTCTATAAAATCAACAGTTTTGTTTATCTGAAGACATCACTGTAATATATCAAACAAAACTAACAAATAACAACTGTAATAATAAATATATGCAGCACGGTTTTGACGCACGAAATATCCAAAATTATGGAACTGCTTGCTTTGCAGCACGCGATTCAGAAAGAAGACTGTTTTCCCGGAAAACAAGCACTCTTCTCCGCATGCGTCACGTGCGCTAGCGCATGCGCTGTGCAGCATGCCTCAAACGCACGCAAAATCGCACAAGTGTAAACATAGCTATTAGACGATAATTTACAAACATATAAAACTATAGCCACACACATTTACCCTAAGCCTAAGCCTAACTAATAAAGCCATGTCAAATTTAATTTTAACGTTTTTCCTCAATGGTTTCCTTTTCATAGTTTCTAATTTATTGCTGTATTAGTTTCATTAGGGTCTTATTCCTAGGTTTTAAATCTTATGAGAAGCTATCAGCGGCATAACCACGATACAATAATCAAGTTGTCGACAACTAATCAATGCAACATTCGGTGCGGGTCGACCAGCCCAGTGCCCGCCACAGATGTTCTGGTGCCCGCCCCTTCCCCGCCACAATGCCATGACTAATGGACAGGCAATCAGACACGGGCATCAAGACTTGCCGCAGCCTACCTGTCTCGCTGCTAGGGTCAGAGTTCCTTCCTAATATATATCCTCCACTCAGTAGTGGCCGACGCGTATGTATAGTGAGGCAGTAAAACAGCTTTGGCAAGTAATTTAGTGATTCTGTGATGATAATTCAAGTCGCTTGCATTAGCCAACTGTAATTACATAAAACGTATATTTTACTCTAAAATGTACAAATAATGTGTAAGGTTACAAATATATACTCAAATATAAAACTTGTTACTAAATACACAATGTAACAGGTTATACATAAATTTATTCTGACACAAAATTACGATGAGTTTGCTAACCGTTTGCAACTCATTAACGCTGTTATGTGGTGTAATTTATTTTGCCATAGAAAATTTAAACGAACTTCTAAAGTTATTCCTAACCTAACGAACACGGACCCATACGAGAGGTTCCTCTGGAGTAATCTCGGTATTTTACTTTATTCGAGTATCGTACGGGGTAAAATATAATGACCTACATTTACTTGTGATCTGTAAACTCTTACCTCTTGAAAAGAATCTTGCCGTGTTATCCAGTATTATTTATACATTTACATCATAATCTTATGTATATGAAATTACAAAATGGTTCCTAAAATAACTGTATAAACAAAGCCAAGAAATATTTCGCTGACGTTTACTTGATTGGGATTCGTTAGTTCCAAGTACTAAATTGAAGCTCTTTACTTTAGTTCATTAAGAGTGCTGCCGGATCTGAAGTTCGCGATCCAATTACACTCAATCCGACCTACTCTAACCACTTTAGCTCGGTCATCCCCCAGGCAGTACTTTGGCTCAGAGATAGGCATAGTTATGTATTCCATGAAATCTGTTCGTATTATGTGGGGGAAATCCACTAATATAATTAGGACGACTATGCCTGAGTTTGTATGTGGGTTTAAAAGCGAAATATCTTCAACATAGAGCCACCAAACATATGGAATGGTTCAATACATTGCAATAAAGATAAAATTTCCTATAAAATAATGTTAAAACATTATTGAGTATTATACAACTATATTTTCCTATAGGTAGCCTTTAATCTATAAAGTAAAAATGTTTAATTTATACATGCACATACTGTAGTAATCAATCTTATTGTAAGCCACAGTCCTAGTGGAAACATTTAAATTTACTCTAAGCAATCCGAAATGGGGACCTGTTAGGACCTTTAAATGTTGAAACCACAAAATGCTCAACCTTGATAAAAATATATAAGAATGACACATGTCCTATGTATTATACTAAAACTAACAATAATTGTTTGTATTTTACGAATAGCAGAAACTCAAAATGTCTTTAAACAAATTAACAATATAAAAGTAAAATGTCAACATAAATATCATACTTTTTTTAACAGATATTTTCATAACAGAGGACCATATTCAATTTTAGGTCACAACAAATTTTTGATCTTTAAATATTTTATATCCAACAATACTTTTTTAACAGTTACTGTATTGAATATCATATCAAGCACTACACATTACACCGTACTATATTCAAGGAAATATTTTGAAATTAAAAGAACAACGATCAATAAAAATACTAAATTTAGTTCATTCAATTTTACAATCTGGATTTCCAAAATATTTTTCAAACTATTTCATATTTATATCTCATGATAGTGTAAGAAGCACTCGCTCTGGTTCTCGTACCTTAAGAATGCCCCAACACAGGACTGTAGTATTTGATAGATCTTTTCAAGTGATGGGTTGTCGTCTGTGGAACTCCCTCCCTCCAGAAATCACTTCCATTGAGGGAGATCGGCGGTTTGTGGCGGCACTGAGATGTTTGTACCATGAACGGTTGGTCGGGGCGGGTCCGTCCTAGGGGTCTGTGGGTGTGGTGCTGGCATTGTGTGTGAGGAGTGTGAGTGAGTCAAAACTGCATATATATTATTTTTTTCAAAAATGGAAGTTGTAATATTATTTTGTGTTATGATTGTATTATTATATTTTTATTTAGAAGTATCATATTTATAATTTTTTAGTGTTTAGATTAATGTTTAATTTAATGTATTTAGTAAGGTAGATTAGTGTTAATATTTGTGAATAATTATTGATCAGACAGGTTAAGTGTAAGAAAGGGCCATTTAATTTCATTTCACTACTAAGAAAAATTACTTTAATTTATACTTACAAGACAAATAAGTTTCAGTGTCGTAAATCTGAGAGGAAGACCAGTTTTTAAAGACTAGTAATTATGATTAGGCCCTACTTATAGTTAAATATACCTGCTTCGCGGATTATACTACGTATTCGTTTTTTCTCCCCGTTTCGTTCGTTAAAAGTATAAATATCTGTAAATCCTGATACAAACAGTATATCTTTGTTTTCTGAATTTTGTTCAATATATCCTTGGTTACGTTTAGGGATTATATTATTGTATATACTGGCTAATCAGTACAAAGGGACTGGTTGTTACTTTTATGGTTTCCTCGGCACGTAAATTCGGTATGTTGTTTTACCATTCCCATTTTCAATGGTGACAGACTTGCTGCGGTGGCTTGTTTCCTCAAATTGTAGCTCGGAGCAATTGCACACTGCATTGTGTAGTGTCAGGTTCGTCTATGTTTATTTCAAGTCCTGTTCTGATTAATTTCAAAATTGAATTTTTAAGCTACATTTGTATAGTGCCATAATCCAAGAAAATCATTATATCTAAACAATGTGGCTGTAAAATTCAAAATATTGGATTATGATTTGATATACGGATATTCTCGTATGTCTGACAGGATTGTAATATATTTTCCAAATACAACATCCATAATTCATTTTAAATCGATACAGTGCAGTAGTACAGTGAAGTTGTAAAAGTAAAATTGTCAAAAATTGATCTAAATTACATTAAATTATGGAAGTAGTTTAAACTAAACTATACGCGTACTATACTCAAGCCGTACTCAATTATACTGCACCAACTTAGCTCACAATGCCTGGACCAATTTACCAGTAGATTGTCGAGTCGAACACTAATTAATTCATGGTTTAGATCAATAACGGGCGTTGAAACTAAGTTGGATGAAATGAAAACTTGATGTTTCAATACCAAGTCTTGCTTAAATAAAGTTTAAAACAACCCCAATAAAACAAAAATGTCATTTATAATTTAATGTACAGTTAAATTAAACAGTCATATACTGTATTTACATTGTAATTTATAAACGTAATTCTTCTAAGATAAGTGATAAATCCTGAAAAATGTTCTACCCTCCTGATCCATTAAAGATTTTAATTTAAAGAGCAGTGTTTTGTAACTGTCGTAGATTGAAACAATTTTGAATAAGTACCTGTGAAATAGCTGGAATGTCTCCCCAATATTCTACGATTTTTTTATTAAATAGGTCCAACAATTTCAGTACCGACTAAACTATTTCAGTTCAGTGTGAAGGAATCCTAATATTTAAGCCCTTATCTTTAAATTTAATACACTTATGATTTAATAAATGGTGGGGCTATATGTAATTTGAAAATGGTAGGAAGCGTAGTTACACGTATTATTACAGTATTTATAGTTAAAAGCTTTACATGTAAAGCTAAATTACGTGTGATTTTTTTTAAGGTTTACACGTGTATGAACAGTTCTGGTTCAAATTAATTATATTTCACATGGCATGTTTGGAGTTTGCCTTGTTGTCCGGACAAGAAGTATATATAGTAGGTCTCTAATTCCTATATCGGTCAAAAAGTGTATACTTATGTCCATTGTAATTTTCTTTGGTTCAAGATATTTTTGGCATCATGGTTGAGATTGCTTTGTTGCCCAGATAAAGATAATATACACATACGATCACAGTGCTGAGAACGCGATATCTGTTAAAATAGAACAGCTAGTCTATAAATGGCAAGTAAAAGTGAAATAGTAGTTTTTTGTTTTATATTACACTACTCACCAAGTACTGCATACTTAATATTTGTTACAATATTTACGATTTAAATTATTTTTATACCAAGACTTTTTTATCAGGATAACCTGTTTTCAACAGTACCTACAGAAAGTATTAAAGTAAGAAGTGTTGTTACATTGAAGTTACTCTATTTCTTCAAGCTATAAACGTAAAGAAATTTAAAATTGTATTTTAATTCATTAAACCACGTTGTTGTGTTCTCACATAATATTATTTACAAAGAACAGTTTTGTAAATACGAGATTTATATTTTATATTTAAGATGGGTGATCATCGCTTATTGATCAATTGAGGGAGAGCTCCACGGTCCAAAACGGTTTTCGTAAATTGGATCTGCACGCCTTATTGATTAGAACAAAGCATAGTATAATTCTTATTTAAATATACGCTACCTAGTTTTAATATTTAAGCCGCTCAAAGCAAAAGGAATTTTAGCTTATTATTAAGACTAACTTGGAGCTGGGCGCACACAATTGATCCATTTCTGAATAGCTGAAGAAATTTGTATTTACAAATGTTATCACGTGTACTATATTAGTAGCCATGTCTATAAGTTCGCATGATCAAACTACACATGTGATAAATTGTCCTACTTGATTGACGATTATGGCATTTTTCTCAAATGGAATCAAGAGCATTGCCAAGGTCTTTAATAGAAGGACATTGCTCTGCAGCTCATTACCAAGGAAGTAGATTGGTCAATAGTTGCAAACTTTATCGTGTATATCATTAGTTAATTCTTTCTACCATTGATAGTAATCTCATTCTACTGAGATCACTCTGACACACGATCAGGAGCTTATTAAAGTCCCATACAATATATAATACTTTTATCCTGTTTACGAGCACCAAGAATGGAACTTCAGTAACCTCCTTAATGTAATTAATAAGTTTAGAAAGTAATGGACGACCAAAATGAGAACCTGCAAACCTTCTCATCATCTCCATATTCTATATGATTGTAACCAACAGAATAGCACGGTTAAAAATATCTGACAGATGGGAAAGGCTCTGCGTCAGTCTTCCTTGCACTTATTGGCCAATATATTACACTAAATGCATAGTAACTTGACAAGAGAAAACATTATGTATAAACCACAACTATCTACTTCTAGTGATATACAAACGATATCAATAAGGGTACTAAACGATACATTGACCTTGGTACTAAACTCTTAACGTATTATAGAACCTTAATTGTAAACAGGAATATATTGAATTATTATTATTATACAGCAACAGTTTTAATACCTAATTTGAATACCGTACCTTATTCGAAGTTATGGCTTATATATTGTTTACATAAAACAATATCTGAAAGACAAAGAACCACTTAATAAAAAATAAAAAATGTAATATAAGGTTAGAATAACATCATCGTGAAAGATATATAAGGTCATTGCAAGATACAAACATAGCATTTCATAAGTATATGGAGGACTCATTCGTAATCTAACAGATGTAAATAACTCAAGAGGCATAACACCACTACGTATTTGGCCACACATACAACTCCAAGTCTCATTAATATAATTTTGCGAAATGAAAGATACGGTCATAATAAATATACAATACCCTAAGCATTTTCGCTGATTTTCATGCTGATGAATTCACAACCACCACCACGAGGTTTGACCTAACCAGTGGCTGCAACTAACTGACTGAAGGGGCAATGTTGATGCTCTTTCCCAATTTGGACATATACATAAACATACACGCATACATACATTCCAACTATATCCACATACAGTAACCATAAAAACACAGAACATCTATATCACGTCTTCCAATGGAAATCTTACTACCCTTAGACTTTTTATTTTAAGATTACGAGTTATTTTCTGAACCAAGAGGGACTGGCGTGTCCATTTTTAAATCTAGTAACTTTATATCGAAAGTTATAGCCACAGACAGACTGACGGACAGATAAATAACCAGATTTTACGAACCACCTTTTGACACTATAAGACCTCCCCCCTGGATCAAACAAATACCTCCCAAATTCCAACTTGCTTAGATCAGACTGTCTACGTCCTCAACATCAATAGCTATTAGTGCTTACGGTTTTAAATGAAGCTTTCTATAGTTAAATGAACAATATCTTTAATACTACAGTGGAACTAGTACTAACGTTGTCATTTATCATTTGAAACACGATACTAAGGTAATACTGTTAACAAGAATGAACTCTGGAGTGAAGTAAAGACGTTAACAGAGAATGGCTGCAATACGAGCTTCAAAGCTCTTGACTTCGTAATAAACTAAGCCTTTAAGCTGAACGATCCTTTTACAAGTTGATGCTGCTCTGTTTTGTTCCTTTGTGACGTCAGATTGTATCCGAACTACTCTCCTTATCCGGTATGACATTTATTGTGCTTTCTTTGCCCCAAAATGGAAACACTTTGGATTAACTGGTATCTTCTTCGGGATTCAAAAGTCTCATACATTATGGAACATAACAACGGTTCTGTATGAAAAGCGTTTTGTAAATATATATATATATATATATATATATATATATATATATATATATATTGACTCTATGCCTTAAAAACTGAATGAAACTTGTATAGTTCGCAAAGTATTCGATACTACGGAAAATATTGAAGTTAAAATTTGTACACATTCGCAATCTCATCTTTTTGGTGCTAGGTAAGAAACGGTTTATTTTTAAATTTCACAGCTTAACTGTGGAAATTCAAGAAAATCCGCTAAAGACACTTTCACCACAGGTATGGTATAACATTTAAATTTAAATTACCACTAGGATCCCAAATGAGATACGCTCAAAAACGAGATTTCTTTACATGTATTTATAACCAATCAAAAAATTTGTGAAAAACTTTGTTACATTAATGTCAGTTTTCATCATCAAGAAATCCCCAAAACTAAATGGGGTGACATTAAAAATTGTATATATGTTCGGCTTTACTAAGAAATGGGTTTAAAGTACACGGTTAAGAAAACCATTAAAATTGCTATTAGAGTTCCACGTGCAGTCCTATAAATGTACTTAAGACGAGATTTTTGCATTTTTCCATAACCAATCATGACAGCTCATGGAAAATCGCGATATCACTTAGGTGACCTCTTGGTTAATATCGACACAGAGTCTTGAAAGATGGTTTTAAATTAAAACTGAAGTTTGAAATAATTTCCTTCAAATGAATATAATAGTGCTCAATAATATCCAAATTTGAAATCACATGATAAGGACATGGTTCAGTTGGTACAGTTAGAGTGCAAAAACTGTGTTATGATACATTCACAGATAGTCTATTACAAATACCACTCTTGGAACAGTAACGGGTGAAGCTGGAAACCAACGATCGAATGACCTCTAGTTTTTTTTATGAAAATGAAATAATTCTCACATTAGCATAATGAATGGAACAGACATAAATTATAGTAATATTGCCTTCAAATCAGACGATATGTATCATTTGTCGATTGAATTTTTTCTAGAAGCTCGTGTTAGTTTAACTAACATTTCTGACTATGCATGAGAATGAATATCATCGTTCATAACCAACAAATGAAAGCTATAGGTTGGTTTCTGATAGAATAAAAGAGATCGGGATTGGATTATTGAGAAGAAGCATCCCATATAGTATCAATGCTTCTATTTTAATCACAAGGAATTGTTAATTTAACGAAGATTCTGTATAAATGCTCAAAAGTCCTTAAAATTATAATTAAATTAAACATCGTGTAATACACTCATATTTTAACTTCATGATCATACAATCCATTTATAATAATAAGCATACGAAATATACCTACCGAACTCGAGATAGTTTTATTTAAACTATTATTTCTTAGGATAATTTCAGCTTCATAAAAACGAGATTTTATATGTGTGAGCTATTACAATATTGCTTCCAAACTCAAATTACTTTGAAAGCATCTGATCATTTGGGAACATTTCATCAAGATAATGTCAATTTCACTTTCGTGTAAACAGCACATATTTTTTATTAAACTGAACTTTATTCAAGGTTATAGATTTCTGTAGTCACGTTACTATAAATAATAAATATAAAGAATCTTATTTAGCTTCATACAAACAACAAATCGATTAGAAACTACGTTGTACTTTTTAACAAATCTTTCTTAACATGTATATGTAAACATGGAATTGAGTTGCATACAATAGTTATTAGTAAATTATTATTATTAAGTCCACTCATCAGATCTAGTGTATAAAAGACTGTTCATTAGGCTGCTTAACATTATATCAGATGTTTAACTATAGAAGAAAAGACAGGCTTTGCGTTAAATAGAACTCCTAAAGTTTGTTCAGTGTTGAAGTGTTAATTTATAGACTTCATGAATCTCAGTTAGAAGAACGTTCATAATCATAAAACTTTTGAGCCCAAAAGTTTGCGTTTATAACAAGCTTGTAAAGAAGATATTAACGTTTTAATGAGACGCCCCACGTTTCATCCGGAAAAAGCTTAAAAATAATGTTGAAATATTTGGATATTATCCACTTTTAAGGTCTAAGGATTTAGATAAATATTTTAACACCTGTGTCCATAGCAGGTTAAATAAAACCGTTACGAAATGGAAATCAGGACTATACAATTTCGTTAAACATTCCTGAAGTTACTGTATCGATACCCGTTCGGTAAAATCTTAATTTCCTTAAACAATTTTATCCCTCTGTACTATGGCCAAAAGCAAATAAATTTAAATAGGAAAATCAGATGACGTTTTTCCTGCATAGCTCTATATATCCCTGTGGATACCTGAATAAGTCATACTTATATATACTATACTATACTATTTTCTTCTTCACGTTATCTCATTTCATTTGACCAGGCGAGGAAACTAGCTGTGATCTCCTACAGATACATTACTTGTAATGAAACTGGGATGTTCCCAAATAATCCTGGAAATTTTACCATCATTTTGGTAAAACCACAGCCTCACGCAATATATTTTTGCACTAGAAGCAAGTGGTCTGTAACATGTACGTTATCTATCAATATTAAATCGGTAAGTGATATCTCAAAACATCTATTCGTTAGTGATAACCTTTGTGTGGATTCCTAATACTTACAAACTATACCGTCTCGTTGAGACAAACTTGGAGCGAAATAACCTCCAAGTGCATATCTGTCTGCTATTTATAGGAATTTATTTACTAGGCTATTTTATCTAGACATTTCACGAAAATTTGTAAACACATGTTTTAATTAGTTATTAAACTTTAATAAATTTCACATATTTTCTGAAAAAGAGACCTTTTTTTAGAAAAAATAAACCGTAATAATAATCGTAAAACCGTTACATTACAGCTGTTCTCCAACCATTTGCAAAGTCTATTTATATAATTCGTGGATGAGTTGTGGCAAAATTTTATTCCATCTGTCTGTGTGCCCGAAAAATATCTCTAAAACAATCTGAGCTATAGCTTAAAATTATGAATGAATAAAGTATGAGTTTCACTTGTATATAGGCACTATAGATTTAGATATAGTATAATCTATCTCTTGAGTGGAGGTCCCCTACCTGACCATGATGCCGTCAAATATACACCCAATGCCTTTAAACAGCGGGAGACATATGGGACATCAATCCTCCTCGCATTAATGTAACCTTTCAAACCTTTAACTGTAATTCGGTCAGGACAGCTTTTCGCACCCGCCGTGGCATTAATAATTTTATACGAGAATGTCGTTGAGATAACGTCCATGGTGTCAAATCTAGTGGAATCTGTTACATCAGACATTGTCTAGCGCATAAATGTCATGAGATTTAACTAATTATAGGTCAAAACTCATATTGACTTTACTAGTACATTTTTCTTCCTCATTTGATACTTGTACTAGTACGAACGATAAACTTATAACATTAATGTTTTATAAACGAGCGTTTTTAGTAAAACAAATCGGTCAAACTACATGATGTTATTTTGTTTTAATTAAATTTCTAGTTTTTTTATAATGCTCAAATAAATAAGAACAGAAACAGCCCCAGACGGTTTCTTGTCATTCATTTACCAGTTCGAGTGACAGTGGTGACAGAACCACTCACTGCATTTCACTTCGTCTCCCAATGCTATTTAATGCCTAGAAAGACGTCAGTAGAAATATGATTTTAACTTATTCTAAATCTATATGCTACAGTGAAGTACCAGGTTATTTATATTTTGTCCTTAAACCTGTGAATTTTAGTTACAGTTAGTTATGTTGCATCCTTATAGCAATACTCGTAAAACTAGTATTTAGTAATATTTATATAGGAATTTCCTTTAAGAAATAAATGTATCTTTGGCGGTGAGAGCTAACGGAGGTGTATTGAGACAAAACATAACCAAACGATAATATTTCACTAATCATATATACTTTTTTTTAAGTAGTGCAATTATAACCAAACACCATCCTATTGAAAAAAGGCGACTATTCATGCTGAATGTATAGTTTATGTCTCGTGGGCTTCAATATTTAAGATGTCTGAAGATTGATCATGAATGTATAGAATTAAAATAAAATTGTCTATGCAAATTTATCACTGCATTCTGTTACCTTCTAATTTGTATCTCGCTAAAACTACCTCGTTTTCTGTAATTACTAGGCCTTATTGAAAATCTTTAATTATCTTTCTCACATTAATATCATCTACATATTTTAATAAAAAGATTACATTACAAAATTTCTCTGGGCGTCTGTACTATTTTATAAACCATTATCTGGTGATGAGGTAAATGTCTCTTAAAATAAATAGTATTCTGACACAATTGGAATCCTCTACATTCATAAGGAGTAATTGTTTGCACATTTACATATTAGCAGAACATAAAATTTATGCAGGTAAGTTGGTAGTCTCATTATCTTATCAGGTACAAAAGCGAGTAGACTACGATGTGTTAGGCTCAATCTCTAAGTTTCAATCAAACAAGTTTCCTACACATAAAGTAGCTATGCTAGGAAGGGTTCAGAATTGAATTGAATTAATCCTTTGTAGTGCACTCACTTGTTTACCTGACGATACTATCATTTAACCTGTTTATAGGTGTCTCTGATGACGAAACGATGTAAATTTTTTGTTTTGAGAGACTTGGTTTGGATCTCTAGAGGCGAACGTGACTCCAGATTCTAGGAGTCAGGTCTGAGACAATGTCAGATACCAGACGCTGCAATAAAAGGAAGGTGAACTGGAGCTAAACTCAAAATGTAATCGAATCCACCCTTTCTACCATAGCAAAATGTATGTTAAAATCTCAGTGGTTTATAATACATTTTTGATTATACTGAGACATTAAGTTAATTGTATTTGGTAATATAACATATTATAAAGATACATTTTTTGGCCAAAATAAAATAAAAAAGGCAGTTGTATATGGAAATCGGCAGCAGAGTGTACCGGTTAGGCTCTATTATTAGTGGTTACTACTAACAGAGGACATTGACCAAGCGATGACAGATGGAATTGTTGATGTGCAAAACACAGAATCACAGAGTCCAGCTGTCAACACATAAATTGTTCTACGTTGTTGTGGTTTGTCATTATAATTTTATCGCCTCGTCATCAGACCAGGTGATTTATGAAGCATAATTTCGTTACGGTTGCTATATTTGTAAACTATATTGTATCAAAAAATTATTGTTCAATAAAATGTCAGCATGAGATATGATTTACAATGACAACATTACATATACTAATTTATAGTTTAACAACTAAATATAATAATAATCTTCAAAATTGATTCTGTGGATTAGACGACTACAACAAATATTTCATTTTACAATTGGTTGTTGACCCAACTTAATATTAATTTAATTTTCAAATCTACTCAACTATTCCCAATCTTTTCATTCTCATCAGAAATATTCTATGTACCTGCACATCCAAATACTTATAATATTCTTCTTGGAAAATTTATGTTAACATCTTTGGAAAGCAAATTATAGTTAGTTATGTGTAGTATTAAATCATATGACCTCCAGAAAAAAAATATTTGGAAGAGTAAATGCCTGAATTTACATATATGTTAGCAATAAAAGTAATGAAAAAGAATTAGGATTTAGTTAACACAGTAAACATCGTTATATTTAAAACCTTGAAGAATTTAATTAAATTATTTCAAACAATATTTTTGCAATTTTTACAATATTATTTAAACTAGTTAGTCACACATTTTATTCTAAACATTAACATGATAGGTTTAAGGTCACGTTAATATATATATATATATATATATATATATATATATATATATATTATTCAAGGGAAAGGGACATTATATTGCTACATAACAAAAAAAACTGAAATTATAATATGAGACTAATCATCTAGCCGTCTTAATCTAATAACATATTTAGATAAACCATTAGGGTTTTATGAAATGAACCTTTCACAACTAGTGTTGAGTTGTGTAAAAATAAAATGTTTTAAGAGTCAAATAAACTTTAACATAAACGGAAAAACTAAGAAACACCAGTAGCGGCAGTAAATGGCGTTGGCGTTTAGAGGTTAGTTTATTATATGGTAGGATGTCTCGTCTTAACAGCGATCATTACCTATTATATTTTGTTATCCTCTTTTCTATAGCGGCTTTTCTTAATATACAACCAAGATAAGCATTTTTATTTTGCTACTAATTCTAATGTTAGTGTAGAACAACTACTGTTATTTAATTTTACCTTATATACTGTTTTAGTTTGTTTAAGAAACGTGGTGTATTTACTAAATATGTATGTTAAATGTACCTAATCATAGCTTATCCACTAACACAAGTTAGTTTAAGATGTTATAATACTATAATTTTTGTTCTGATTAAAATGAGTTAAATATAACGTATTCAATAGTAAAAATGGGTTAAAAATTATTGTTTGTTCACCTTATTTGAATTTATGATCAATGCGTCATGAAGAATATCATAATCTCAGATTCTATACACAGAAATATGGATCTCTCACTAATCCAAACACGGCTATTATCTTCTTATTATATACACATTCTTCCCTTCGTATGTTACGTTAATAGTATATTGAATTGTAGTTTACATGTTATGCTTCCTTTCGATAATATATATTTTAGAACAGCATTGGTAAAGTGAAGAAAACAATGAGCATTTTACATTTAAAACGGAAAAGTAATTAGATGGTTATGTTAACTTAATTACATTTGAACACATTAACCAATATTTAAAACCTGATTTTTTATAAGACTTTTGTGATGTGTCTGACGAAGATAGCCTTGCTATCGAAAGGCCTCACAAAAATAAACGTTTTAAATATTGGTTTTGTGTTTAAATGTAATTAAGTTAACAGTAGCCAATATAAGTTCCATCTTCAACATAGAAGGTTATGGTATAAAAGTAACCCATAGATATGTATTTAGAACTAAGTATTTCTGAGATAGTTTTCTAAAAGGCTTTGTAAGGCAATGAAGGAAAGAAACTAGCGTAGTATTATTGTTCCAATTTTGTAAAGCCAATAATAAAATTAAGATGCATACTTACTTACTAAGACGCTGGAAACGTAACAATCGTTGTTGGCGAAGTCGTGTAAAGTACAACTACTAGCAGTTACCCGCGGGTTCCCTCGCAATTTCTAAGTTTTTGCACCTATAAAAGCACTTGTGGTTAGAGTTAATTATATTTCCGACACCAATGATGTTAACTTTGCCTTCCTCCCACGATCAAGAAAATATGGTTAAACTTTATATTTATAATCATTTAAATTTACTCCAGTCTTAGTATTTTTTACTCCAAAGCTGCTTTTGTCTTTCTACCGATCAAGAACACACACACACACACACACACACACACACACACACACACACACACACACACACACACACACATACACACACACACACACACACTCACATAAATACACAGCTCTTAGAAGCCTAGTTTTTTTTAAAGACAACTTAGATAGGTTTCATAACAGTCCTTAAATGTATATTGAAAGTTATACTCTCTGCACTGCTAGTAGTTATCCGCTCCTTTGCACGAAATTTAGTAGGCGCTTTCCCTTTTTGGATCACTGCTGGTTTAAGTGAGTTATATTTCCGATACCAATATGAGTTTGCTTTGTTTCTATATCAAGAAATGATGTCAAAAAGTTTATATTTTTGGCTATTGTAATTTACTTCACTTTTAGTGTACACATATTATATATATATATATCACAGATCAGAGAAGACTACTTTTGTCAAAAGAGAACTGAAATGGATTTTATATCAGTCTTTAAATTTATAGTAAAAGTTTTTTAATTTATTTAAAAATTTAAAGCTGGAATTAGTACAGTTCAAAAGAAATTTCCAGCGAAATTTCATCAAACGTAGTTCTTTTAGGCAGTTTAAACGGGAGGGAGAGTCGAATTCTGACCTTCTTATGTTTAAGAACAATTTATAAGGTATATTAGTAACAACCTAATCGCTGATATCTAAATTCCTAATTCTTAATAAATAATCTACTCTTTAGGCAATTTACTCCGTATAAATGTAAACAAATAGAAAATAATAAGCAATGTTTTAACATAACAGTTTTACACTGTTTTAGCTCTTTCAGAGCATATAATATTCTCTGGATATTTTTAATAGTACGTTGCAAAACGAATATATCATTAAAATAGGAAGTGACGAAAACAAACATGATATTATAACAGCTTTCATCACTTACACAATGCAACCCGTATTAAGTGAAGTTGTAGGTGTGAATAGATTGTCACAGACATAGAGCAATGCAGGTTGGACATAATTAGTTTGCTGCATTGTTTGCTCTATCCGGTGCCATTGTGCTCTATGCTCCCGACACTATAGGGCAATAAGAGGCCAGCGCGTTAACCCACAATTACTAATGGCCAACGTAGTGAGCTTGGAGCTCTTTTATATTCATGTAGGAGTCAATAGAGTTCCTACACTCTTAGTTATTACGAAGAGTAACACAATTACTATATATTCAATGTCAAGGGCTGGTCACTATTTCATAATTCATTAGCTGTCAGAAATTTGTCTGTGAGGTGTTGGAACAACAATGATTGTTGTTTTATATTTCTTTTATTGTAGTTTAATCGTTTTTCATCAAAGAAATCCCTACCCAATTAAATACATGTTACTGAAAGTAGTCATTAACACTGGTGTGTATGCTTAATGAATTATTCTCCGAAACAGTTATCAGGATTCGGCACCTTCTTGAATAATTCGCTTACGATCCATACTGTCACAATGGTGAGTGACTAATGGAGACTAAGCCATTCATGTATTAAATAATCGTAGTCGATTGTAATTGGAGCTTTCAGAACTATCATATATATCATTAGCCACAAAATCATAGCAAACCGCTTTCAACAAAAACAAAATGTGTCAGGTTATATTTTTTTAGGTTACGCTATTTGCATGCACAAAAGTATATGACCACTCTGTGAAAAAACTTGAGTCATCTTCCAATCTCAGTTAATAAAGGTGGTATAAATTACTTCATTACCATACAACATATATACTTCTTCATCAGGTATTGATTACCTAGCATAGATTTGAAACTTGGTTCTTGAATCACTAAATTACAGTATTTAAAACTAGAGCAAATACCACACAAGCCTAATCTAAGCCCCATCACAGTATTCTTTAAATTTGACACTTACCGTCTTTTCGTCGTGTCCGTTTCCTGCTTTACGTTGCTACTACTCTAAATATTTCATATTATTTAATTTGAACTTGATTCCCGTAGCCACCCAGAAAACAAAACTAACTGATAATCTACTCAGTACAGCTATATTTATTTATTATTTTACTTTATTTTAAGTGGTGCTAACTGGAGAATGAATAATTTTTAGTGGACTGCTTTCAAATTGTTAATCAGGCTGTAATCATTTGATAATGAAGAGGATGATTTTTTTATACATGACTAAAAGACTAGGGCAACCATATATTTTTTACGAAATACTAATAGCTCAGTAGATTGATTTTTTAGTGCTGTAAGAGCTAAAGAGGAGCTAAAGAGAAACAAATAAAACTTTTACCACATTAATAAACCTTTCTACATGACTGTGATTATTTAATTCTGAAATAAATTCAGTAAATTATCCAAATATGAAGTATTAATTATATTAAAAACGTATTCAACTCATAAATAGAGATAAACATGGCGAACATCTTCCTAACAATCGCCTAAAAATACCAAGTATTTTCATATAAACACGTAGCACTAGGGAGGACCTTGTGTTAATGAATACATTTCTGGTGTACCGCAGTCTGTAATTTATTATGAAGGCCATGACAAGTTCCGTTTTAATTTATTTTATTTTGAATTTATGACGTTGATACAAAAAAAGCAGTTGTTCACTTAATAGAGTTAAGATTGCTATATTCTGTATTTACCCTCATTTGCCACAAAATCATCTTTATCTCAGATTTGTGGTACCAAAGAATGTAATGATCAATCATAACAGAAGAATAGGTAACCACTAAGTGCCGTAGTGAATATGATGATGCGCTAGAAGAGGTAGGCACACATTATGTCATACATTATGTGTTGACAAGGAAGATCTCTTGACTAATTGAGTAACTGTGCACATATATCACCCAGTCACTAATCTCCAAGGTAAGACTCATGGAACGTTTGGTCATTGCGTGGGCTTTCTTTCAACCCCAAATGGTATTTTGTCCACCAAAGTAAACGGCACTTATATAAATAAAAGCTATATACTGAAGCCAAGTTCATATTTATAATTAGTATTTTCTTTTTTCTTTACCAATATCACATGTATTTCTCTCGTCTCAGTTAAAACAGTCGCAAGCATCTTATTGTTTTTTAAACCTGCCTCTGAAATAATAATGTAACAATTCAATTCCTTCCTACTTTACAACAAACCTGAGCATGTGATTTGAAAACTCTAATAATATTTAGCAACTATACATCCGAAATTTTATTTGTTCATACACACACATTTATAGATTCTTCACATTCTGAAGGAAGACGGGTCTGGACGGATAGGATGATTGATGGACGCGAGTAGATAAACGTATCCACCTAACTTCAACCAATCACAGATCACGTCCTCTGAACATGGAGATTTGTACCATAGAATACCAACAAAATCAATGACGGATTTGAGGAAAACATTAAATAATTTAACTTATATCTTTGGTGTCTTTTTCTCAGTTTTTGGCTAGACACATTTGATGTGAAGAAAATTTGAACCTTTTTTGATTATATGTTTTAAACTTAGTAATTTTAATTAAGCTCAGGCTGAATCTGAGATAAAATTATCATTTAAAAATTGTTTCAGTGTTATTTCAGTGTCCAGTGTTAATAAAATACAACCTATTATTTTTATGGGATACGTTCCAAGTTTGTCTAAACAATTCGTTGTTTTCTTATAACCAAAGTCTATACACTAATCAAAAGGACTCAATCAAAAAGGTTTCTTTGAATGTGTGATGACTAATAAGATTTTAAAACATGTATTACTAATTAAATACTAATTATATATTAGTAATTTTTTAATAGTGGATTTATGGTAACGAGAGACTTTAGAATCTGTTTTGGTACTGTGACTGTAGATATTAATGTATTATTGAATTTTAAATGGATTAAATGTGCTAAAATGTAAATGTTTCCAAAATATACCAGAGAATTGTGTGCACTACTAAATAATAAATAAATAAATAATAATAACTACCAAGTGTTCTGTAAATGTAGGCTCGTAGGTACATAGTCGTAAAGTGGTGTTTAATGCGACAAGTTTCGAAAAAAAAACAAAATTGAACGTTGGCTGAAATACTGGATTATACTGGGGTTCCAGAGAGCATGAAGGTAAAACTAGGTGTCACTGTCTAAACCTTGGTTGTCTGAGTCTGACAGGTTAGCAACTAATATCAAAGTTCGGTAAAAATGCGGGATATTATTTAAATTAGAGTATAAAAAAACTATAAGAAGTTATAAACTAACACAATAAACCATACCCATGATAGATCAATAATATTTTAGCTATTATAGCAGTTTCACTGCTAAACAATAGCTTAGATGTACTTAGGCTTACTAATTAAAACATATAAGATATAAAACTATGCAATTACTAACAAAAACACTACATATAATTTTTTTAAAGATCTATTATAAACTCGTTTATAAGTAATTAACACTATTAAATGAATGGGTTTTGTGGAAAATCTAAAGACAAAAACAGACAGATGCCTGCCTCCAAATGGGTAAATGAAATCAATCATTCAGGCAAGTTTATATGGCGTCACTTTCACGCCCCTGTTTCCAAAACAGCATAACATTTCATTAAATCAGCAATAATTTATGTTTTAATGGCATATGAATAGTGGTATAGTGTTGCCTTATGTAATATATGAATTGTCCAAACGGGTACGTGTCAGATCGTCAATTATATATTAAGATTATAATGTCAATTGCTCTACGGAATTGATTCAGACTGACATAATGATGTCGGTTACCAGTTTCAGGAGAGGTATTATTAAAACTACTTTTCAAAAGTCTCATCGGGCATTTATGCTTTACGAAACCTTTTAAAGTTTTGCTCCTTGGATGTATTAAGAACGGCCTATTTTGGCCTAGTATATCCTCATATAACATATGGGCTGAGACTGTGAGGCAGCTGTTCTAAATACAAATTTGTAACGGTATTTAAATTTCAAAAGAAAGCGGTCCGAATAATTTCAAAGTTGAAATTCAGAGATTCGTGTAAAAATTCCTTCAAGGACCTTGAATTGCTTACTTTGTCCTGTATCTATATCCTTCAGGTTGCTCTGTACTGCCGATTCAAGTGTGAGATGGTACAAGGCACGGACGTTCACCAATATGGGACTAGGGGCCGGGACAACTTCCGTATTGAACAGCACAGAACTGCCTTGTTCGAAAGTTTACCATCCGAGGTTGGCCTTAAGTTAATAAATAAGGTCCCTGATAAGATAAAAAATTAAAATGATCGTAAAACCTCGGTTGAGAAACCTATTGGTGTCGAGGATGTTCTACTCTGTTGAAGAGTTTATAATGAGCCGCTGGGATCAAATTTGAAATTAATTGAAAGTTTAAATTGATTGGTTACATCCCTTAGTTCTGTTCTAAATTGTAATCAGCTAAAAATATTTACGATTGTATACAATTTTCTTACAATACAAAATACAATTTAATATACAAAATTTTTTGTTTTTATTATGATGACCTTAAATATTCTCGAACTCATAAGATTTAAGTAGATACTGGTGGAAATTAAAAACTGCACTTTTTAGAAATATTTTATTAAATCAATCCAAATTTCAATTATTAACCTTGTATTCCACCAATGAAATGTTTTTGCACAATAGTTTAAAATTACTACTTCCTTAGGCAAGGCACTTTCGATTTAACATGGACTCACTGTCCTCCAAATACGTGTGTATAAAATATAAAAAAAAATAAAATAATAATCTTGAATACATTTGTATGAAATAAAATAAATAGGCTTCTTCTCAAAACTAATAAAATAAAATTATAAACTTCTTTAAAATAAAATTCTCAAACAAAACTAAACAGTTCTCAACAGGAATTTTTCACAAGTTCCTACAGGATACGGTGCAGCACCTGCAGCTCTTAATTTTTACTACAATCCCTATAATTTCAATTAAATTTTACGTTCGACTTTAAATAAATTACTCCTTTTACAATTTATATATATAGATTAGTTCACTCTCAACAGAATTTGATCGTTAATTTCAAATTTCAATTCCAATTTCAAATTAATTCACTTCTTAAATTTTCAAATTTCAAATTTAGAAAAATTTAATAATTCAGTCAAAAGTACTTAGCTCTTTGGTCGTGAAGGTCTTGGAGTTCGGTATTAAAATAATCTATACCGACGGATCCTACGCCCGACACTACTTTTAAACTCGCACTAAAGACTTTACTCTATCGCTTCTCAACTCGGAATGGGAGGAGAGCGTGTTTTCTCGGCCTGCACCGACTACGCTCCTGTTCCTGCAGGCCTGTTTGAATCTCTCTCAACGCAGGTTCGCCGCCTAACAAAAGATTGAGTCCACTGTAGACTATTGTTTAGCATTCACTGCCATCAAGTCAGGTCTAGACCAGATTCCAAGCGCGTTGTGCCTGCCGCTGGATTACAATATAAATTTACTTTTTTATTCCCTATCCATTTACAATTCTAAAATAAAATTTTATTTATTAAATTTTTATTTTTATTTAAAGTATACCATGTAATTGGTATAATTGTGAACGTAATAAAGATTTGTTATTATTATTACTAATAATAGAAAAATAATTATTAATTTGTATCATTGAATTACATTTTATTAAACGCTTAAAAAATAAATAAATACAGGATAAGCTTCCTATTTTTGATACTGTGCAAGTAATAAGAGTGAAAGAGAAAATTCCGAAACAGCCGTTGTGATGTCAGACAGTTACCAATCTGAGTGACAGTGGCGACAGATCTCCGCATTCCACTTCCGTCTAAGACGTCTTTTGCGTTTATTAAACGCTCACAAATAAACGTTAGACAATATAAGTCCCATCGCAGTTCCTTCCATCGTCCTAAAGGTATTTTTAAATTTAACTAATTTTAAACATTATCCATTTTCAACGATTTAAAATAAATCTGTAAAACTTACACTGAACTCCTTACCACATTTAACTATATTCAGAGCACGTTTTTCCTAAAACCTAAAATCAATATCAAGTAATTCGTTCGTAATGAACGGTTCAGAATGATATATTTTCACTGACTTTGAGGGTGGATAAAAGAATATATAATTTACATAGGCAGGCAACAATGTGTTACCTTATATTATGGCTACCAGATGTTTAATCTCTATTAATCCAATGTTATTATTTACTACCTTTATAATTTCAACGAATCGAGGTTGCTAATTAATAAAACATCCATCCCCCTCAGTAAATTGTGTTTCTCTTTCCACAAAATAAAAATGTAACTCAAAACTCAGAAATCAATATATAATATATTTAATTTAACATATGACTAATTTAGAAATAGCAATATCTATTAGTACATTCTTGATCTAAAATACAATTTTAGACCAGAATAACTGTATCGTAATTAATAATTAAACTAAAAGTATTTTGGTAACAGTCCATTGATTTAAAACTCACAGTCATTGTATACTAAGACTTTCTAGACCACTGCCAATATGTTCGGTTGTTTTCCTGTCCGTGTCCTTTGACGAAAGTAGTCTTGATGGCTTGGAGTGATTTCCCTAACGCTGAGTATCCTCCCTCTTGTCCCTCTCACCGCCGCGCGCCGATCGTCCCTTGTGTTACCCCTTGAGATGTCATCTGTGCATAGTCTATAGGTTTGACTGTTGAGTCTAGGGTTATGAGCCCTATCATCCTATCTTGACAAGGAACCCTAAGATGTTTTGTCAGGCAAAATCCTCAGTTGATCGCGCTATCCACCAGTCCTGGTTATAGTTGACTGGCATAAATAAGGACTGAAATACAGTTAGAGATATAGTAAACCGTTTAGAGAATCCTAAGACAAAAATTAGTGATACAATACTATCAATTAATGTGCCACACTCATTTTTTTAAATGTTTATTGTGGCATTTTATGTTTTTAAACAATGGTATAATGAATCCTACATATAAAGATAAGAACTACTACACGCATTTGTTACTCTGAAAATTACTTGTATTTGTAGTTTCAGAATACAGTTTTAGTTATTTTTTGAAATTATATATTAAGCAACTATAATACTGAATTTTAAAATGAGGTTTTGAAAACTCTATGAGTCCCATTTTCAATCTGCATAAGGTTAAATTGATTTTCTTAAGAGGTTTCTGGTCCATTTAAATTTAGTTGCCCTTTATTGTCAGCATTTTCCACCGTTTCCGTAAACAGAGTGTTATTGTTCAAAAAGTAGTTCAGGTATCATTATGTTATTTATTTTTGTAAATCATAAAACAAAGACCTTAAATGATATTATTTGTGTACCAAACTGTGCTGCTCCCTACTTTTATGTTTGTTTATACCGTGCTTGTATATATATTTTAAAGTACAAATACATTTCAGATGATCGAATATTTACAGCTTTTTTACATAAGTTTAAAAAAGTTTTAGTCAGTGGCTGCTAAATGTTTAATCATTAATTTCAAAGAGCAAACTTAACGAAATAGTTATAACATTTAAATTACCTTAATAAATCATTAATTCTTTCAGAAAGTTGGTAATGAAATTCAATTTTAGTAGAGGTTGTACTCGTATTAAAGCTTTTATCAAGCATCGCTATTAGCTAAGTTTTAATTGAATGGTTGTATATGATTAGATTTTAAATATCCTGCACTTAAATAAAATATTTTTCACTCGTTTATTTTCAGGTAATGAGTATCCATACACGCGAAAAGAGCTCTTTCAGCTTTGGCAAGGTTTTACGGTAAAACATCATAGCCTACAACTGTAATCTTTAGATGATGAAGTATTAGTGAAATACCGTTTAATTTATTACTAATAAAATATCAAGATTTTGTAACTTTCTTTCTGGATATGTTCACAAAATATCCTTGGTATTACTGATAATGTTATGTTTGGTTTGTCTATGCAACGACTCGCCGTTAATCAAGCAATAAATTACTGAATTCACTGTAATTAGTGATAAATCGTGTTTAAACTATCCTTTATAAAGGTCAATGATGGGTAATACCAGTTGGAATCGACAATTAGTGAATTAGTCTTTCAATGAGAATTCAGCGATACGGACAGTGTTGTGTGTTGATAGGCAGACACGCCGTCCCGTTCAGTTAATGTGATTGCGTTATTATACTATTGTGTCCACATGACTGATTCTACGATTACTCAGTTTTTTCCGTGACATTTTCAAAATGACAGTGGGTTTCTGCATCACCCGACAACATTACTCATCCAATAATGGGATTGGAGAAGGTGGATGGCATGACAAAGCGTGACTGGAGAAGACGATGAACATTACTGAGGCCATAGACGGTAAAATTAAAATTTCTTTTAAATAAAGACAATTAAATTTAACCCAATTGTGTGGTTCAAAATTTTTCAATGGATAACGAACAGTTAAATATAGAAATAGTTTCGTTAAAAAATCGATAAGTGGTTATGATGATAAGACACATTGACTAAGAAGGTCATACTAGACTTAACAAATTAATTTGTAAATGACTTAAAAGGAGCCTTTAGACCAGGGTTTTAAGTTGGTGGTTTCAAACATTTTAATGAGCAAAATAAGTAGGTAGTGGCAACAGAGACTACCCACTTGAAACTCGTGATGAGTACGCCTATTTGGCTGTGGAGTGTTCTGAGGCAGTCCAGTTCTTACCATGCCTCTATAGACGCTATTGAACTTTAAGTGAAAAATAGTAAGATCAGACCCAAAATAACGAAATAAACTTTATACCTAAAGTTATAAAAAATTATCCCATAAACATATTTTTGTGTAAAGTAATTTTTCAATTTTGTACACTCGTTGGTTTTCTAAATTACAAAATATTTACTAAGATTTGTACTGTTCGAAGGTTTGTGTGTATATTGAGGAACAATAGTTAAATAAATAATAAATTTCACTAGAAAAAGTTGAAACTTTTCCTTGCATTCAATTAATACACTAATAAAGCATTTTATTGCGTAAAATTACTGTTATTGAATTGCAATTACTACTTATAAGTGAATTTATTTAAGACATATACTAAAAAAAACTAAACTAACTTCAAAAGAAAAGTTATAAATAAAAGCGTTTTTAAGACTACGCGAGAAAAAAAATAATGGCGATGTAGGACCGAATGGAAAAGTATTTTGGTCAATGATTATTTTCTAAAACAATGGGACAATATATTTAAATAATCTGAAAATCTCCCTTCCACATATTGGAGATTGTGTGCGTTAGCTACGATTTGTATAGAAACTTCCAGTCAAGAATGACTTATGATGGCAGTTACGGAAAATGATATCGCGAGTATCACCGACGTAGAGCCAAAGAGGAGACGTACAGTAGTGACCAAAACTATCTATAGACCTCTACGTATGGTGATTTGAAGAGGGCTGAGTTATTACAAAAGATGAGTCTAAAAAGGGTGGAGTGACGAATATAACAGAATAACAGGTTGGTAACATTATTTAGTTGTAGATATGAACATAGTTTGGTTTTATACAATTTTGTTAAGAATATTATTTTACGTTAAGGCAGTTTTAGTTTTTTTAATTTTAAATAACGTAACCATAACTATAGATAATATATTAATACATGTTGATTGCCAGATAGATAAATAGTGATAGTAAGCGTAAGTTACTTAGGAATTGGTTTATTTCTGTTGATATACTGATCAGATTTAGAATCACAATAAAGTTTTTATGTAAATAATTTTATCTCAACTTCAGGACATAGAATATATAATGGTCTCGCTCAAGTCTTCACGTATACGCTAAGCCACGTTCGAGTCATATCGGTTCCATTCAAAAGGCAAATAAAATTTATGGTTCACAGAAGACATCAATACACAGTAAGTTGAAATGACACAATTTCCTCACACAATCCTCACATTATCGATTAACTTAGTTTAACGTTTGTTGAAGTGTTATGCCAGTGAGAGTACCAAACCTCTGGCTATAAATACGTAGCCGTTTTGTATACTAATAATTATTAAGTTAGAATACAACAAAGAAGCTTCCTTATGTATAATACGCTTACACGAGTTTTGTAATCGGAACTCCTCTGTTACTTATAAAACGATTTTAAAGATTTCTGCACATTTAAACGAGGTGATTAAAGATTAGTCTTGGTTTGCAGTCGTGTAAAGTGGTCCAGAGTTATTACAATTCTGAAGAGCACGCATCAAATTCAAAGTTTGTTTTTCGCTCATAAGACTAACATAAAGGTCAGATTTATTTCGCTTATTCACTAGAATAAAGATAAACATTTGTGCTTCACTTGCATTTTAAAAAGACATTTTTTCCTCAAAATATTTACGCAATCATGATATGATAGTAAATATAACATTGTGATCAGTTTTTGTTGTATAAGCATGTATTATATAATTTAATATAATAAATACACTTTATTTTATAATCAATAACTTAAAATATGCAAAAGAATTATAATGTAACACAAAAGATATAGCAATGATGAGATTAATTTCCCATCGTTTTATAACATTTAAATATTCCTACAACTTAAGGGGACAATGTGTAACTTTATAGAGAAGCAGTAATGAATTGTCAAAAGCTAATATCATTGTGGTTTTATTTCAATATCACAAAGATTGTCCTCTTATAATTCAAAAGATTTTGGTCTTTGCTCAAATTGGAGCATTAGAACAAATGACACCTTATTCTTCAGGATTGGATCAATATCAGACCCTTTGTTCTTTTTCCTTTAATGATTCTAAATGGTTTTAGCGGTTGCCTTAAAATAAAATCAAACAGCTATGCCCGAAAATTCATTAAAAGAATTTCATGAGATAAATTTTGGAATGTTTTTGAAATTCTTATCAAAAAATTCACTAATTTATTTGTTAAATAAGAAGGGAATTTTATACATTTATATGTGTTAATTTCATAGCTGCAATTTAAAACCAAGTTCAAGAGCTCGATTTTCAGCACAGGGTCCAATAGTTGTTTATTTGTTAATGTATGCTCTTTAATAAGTTTAACACACATGCCTTAATATAATTTTTAATACACAAATAATGCTATGTCAGCTTAGAACTCCTTAATGCCTTTAAGGGGATTTCAGCACCCTTGAAATGGTAAAAAAAAAAATATTTTTAAAAAAAAATTTTTTTTTTATAAAATGTTACTTTATTTAGTTATAAACAAGAAAAATATAATAAAAAAATCGAATACTTGTTTATTTCATGTGTTTCTGAAACATTACCATCAAATCAAGGTAAAACTAGTGTTGATGGAGGAACAAGCAGGAAAAAAAACTGGATTTGCTCTATATCATAGCTATAATGATAATATTGATGTTGATGAAAATGCAACTACATACTTATTAGTTGATAAAGATCAGCTAACAGCATTTATATGCACATTTCCCTGTCCTGATTGTTTATCTGTTGGTAGTGTAGTTTTGGAGACACTAAATGTAAATGGGTTTGCAATTACTTTTAAAATATATTGCAGTGAATGTGCCTATAGTCTCTCGGTTTGATACTTCGGCTAGAATACAGCAAAAAGCCCAAAACACCATCGTTTGATGTAAACAGACGCATGGTTCAAGCTTTCTCTTCTATAGGCAAAGGACTAAGGGGCATTCAAACTTTTTCGATGTACATGAACATGAAATCCATTCAGAATAAATCTTATAATGCCCACAAGAAAGCCTTACTTCTATCAGCAACTCAAAATGTTGAAAAAAATCTTGAACTTGCGCGCTGCGAGGTTCGTAAAGCTAATACTTTATTGGGAGGTATTGATACTGATCAACCTTTGGAATTGACAGTGAGTTATGAAGGCAGTTGGCACAAGAGAGGTTTTACCAGTAAATATGGGGTTGGCTGTGGCATTGAAATGAACACAGGTCTTGTTATTGATTTTGAAAGTTTTATCAAAATACTGTCGAAGCTGTGACATAATGTCAAAAAAACTAAAAGAAAAGCCTGCAGAACTAGAACCTTGGATGGCTTCACAAGCCGAATTGTGAAAAAAATTACGATGGATCATCTCCTATGATGGAGGTCGTTGCAGCTGAGAGGATTTGGTCCCGTTCATTGGCTCATGGGTTTCGGTATAAAAACTCTAATATCTGATGGTGATTCAAAGACACTTGTCCACTTGAATTCACTGAAACCTTATGGTGACCTGGAAATTGAAAAGATTGAATGTGTCAATCATGTTTCCAAAAGACTAGGTACGGCTCTGAGGAATGTTGTCCAAGACAATAAAAAGACCGGATGCACATTAGGCGGTAAATCTCTTGGTAGCCTAAAAGACACAGCAATTACAAAGCTCACCGCATACTACCGTAATGCCATTCAAAACAACATTGGCAGTGTTGAAAATATGAAAAAAGCAGTATTTGCTACTTTACATCACTGCATGTCACCGACGATAAACCACAGCACATGAATTGTCCAGTTGGAGATGAATCATGGTGTTTCTACCAGAGAGCCCTTGCGAAAGGAGAAAACCCGCCATCCCATAAAAATAAAATAAAGACTCCACTAAGGCAAGATGTGATGGCAAAGATTATGCCAATTTATCAAAGACTAGGTTCTACAACATTACTATCTAGATGTGTTGATGGGAAAAACTCAAAACGCAAATGAAGCTCTTCACGGGGTTTTATGGTCTAAATGCCCAAAAACTATATTTGTTTTTAAAAGTACCCTACTTATGAGACTCAGTGAAGGCATCTGTACTTACAACACAGGGTATCTGAAAACAGTAACTGATATCCAACAAAACATCTGGCTTTGGAACCAGTCCTGGTACGAACACTGCGAAAATCGCCAAATCTTTTGACGCCTCGAGGCTTAGCATAGCAACAAAAAGGAAATATGCTAAATACCAAGACTACAAAAGGAAGAAAAGATTAGCAGTAATGAGGGAAGAAGAAAGAAGATTGGAAGGAGAAGGGACATCATATGGTGCAGGACAGTTTTAAGAGTAAAGTCATATTTTTTAAATAGGCCTAGGCTAAATAAATTTGTAGCTTACCAGTAAATTAGCCTATGAGAAATTTTATAACCATGAATATTCATTATATTGATGTATAAATGGTCTTTACTATCTATAAATCAATATATAATTGCATAAAAATATTTAACTGTACCAAAATACACAGTATTTAGATATCAATATATTGTCTAACTTTAATTGCGATTATCCGAAAGTTTATATTTTCTTTGTTTTCAGGAGGAAAATTGGATATTACTTGAAAACCGTTAAAGATAGATCCACGAATTTTTTTGGTGAAACAATATAGTACTACAAGCTACCTTTTTACTTATTTTGATCAATATTGGACCATTGGTGTTTTGTAAAAAAAAATGTTTTTTTAAAATGTTGTAACAGTTTTTTTATGAGTTTGAAAAAAATAATTTAAAAAAAACAGTGTTTCTGTAGATACAATAATGAAAAATACATAAAGTTTTTGAGCATAAAAATACCTTTCATTTAACACCAAAATCATCTATTTTGACCAAGTAGTTTTTTCAGAATAACATTTTTATTAAATTAACATTTTTCTGCAAAAACGTTATTTTTTTGGTAACGTTAAATAAAAAAAAAATTTTTTTAACTTTTTTATGTATGTTAGGGCTCTATGACCAAACAAAAATAAAAAAATTCCATGCAAAATTAAATATAAAAAAAATGTTGCAAGGGTGCTGAATCCCCTTAAGGTTTATAAATCAGTGGGTATAAACGGCTGGATTAGTGAGGACAGAGGTTCTTCAGACTGTTAACGGACGGTGCTCGGATGTCCTGGTGTTTTATCAAAAAGATGTCGTCACCAAAAATCAAGTAATGTTTTAATGCCATGACTTCCACATTCAGCCAGACTAGCTGAAGGGTTTTCAGAGCTCCTAAAGTTGCCTAGGCCGTTACAACTAGCCATTTTTTAGTTGAACAAAACATTACGAGTGCACTTCTTCAACAAAACAGTAAAACAACCTGCAAATTATATAAACCTCTTCCAAGAAGATTTGTAGAGAAGCAAAATGTGAACATTGGTGGACTGTGGATGCTGTAAGTTTGCATGAAGGAAACAACTAAACATGAAAATAGTTGTCACTAACACGTTTTAAAGTACGATATATTTATACATTTGAAATATTTGTCACTATGGGTTGGAAAATGACTAACTGAATGAATTATTTGACATTAGATTATGGTTATTATACATCAAAATATAAATTGTAACCCTCAATTCCTTCTCACAATGTTGTAATATTAGTATCTTTGTCGGATCCAATTAGTGATCAATTGGTAAAGCTGAATCAGTTAGTAATACGGGTAAGCAAGATAGTAACAAATAGTTCTATCTACTAAGTTTGATCGATAAATACTTGATATAAAGATCAAATCAACTATCCACCAATTAGCCCAGTGTTTGTTGTCGAACGACCACATCACTGGAAATATGGTTCACCGACTACTGAAGCCACAATTAGTGAGAGCCCATACTGCTTCCCAATGATTAACATAATTATACTGGTTTATTGGGCACACGTGTCCTACAGCGTTTCCATTCCATTGCTCTTAGAAAGGAAACACGTTGATCTGTCTTTTGTAATATGCTTGTATTAATTTGGATGATTCCAGGTATCAATCTTTTAGAAACAGCGATTTTTATACGATTTTAGTTTTCCATAAGTTTAAAGTTTTTCATTATATTTTAATTGTTTCTTTCTTAAATATAGATTAAATTTACTAGAATTTAAAACTTTATTAAAATAACCACAAAGTTCAAATATTTTTAAATAATAATAAATAGGTTATAGTTGTCTTAATTCAGATTTCTGAATTATAAATGTGAATAATATTATTTTGTTTCCTTGATTACTTAAGAGTACTGCTTAGCATCGTCTTCTTTAATATTGTTTTATGTGCAATTGAGCTGAGTAAGATACTGTAATTGTTCGTAATGTTCCGTGAAGTATGTATTATACGTCTTATTCAGAGCACTTCATCTATTAGTACAGGCATGTGATACTTTCTTCTTTAAATCAATAATGTTGGAATCAGTAGAACACAACTTGGGGTCTTTATAAAGAAGTAAATAGCTTTCACTTTTTAGATTTTAAAACGGTCTCAAAGGTCTATCGTTTGCTGTGTGACGTGTCCCTTCAGAGGACTCTCATTCTTAAATAATCTGCCTTCAACACTCCTCCTGAACATTGGGCGGATTCCGTAGACTTTTAATAATTTTAATTTTGTTGTCGTCACTGACACGAGAATAAACCAATAGTGCTGGGTCAAACAAATGTTCAGAAATTAACTACATGTATTTGTTGCTAAAGAAGCCTTCTTAACGTTTCTATTAGGGTAATGTTTAATTTATGTCAAAATAAAACGTCTCATAGTTGCTTTATCAGCCTTTGGTGTCTTATTACGTTGCCGTTCGTAAATGAGTGCTACAAAAGCCTCACTCCCGTGTTTCCTCATTGTTCTCCAGATGAAGTGTAAACTGATCCTCATTTTTCCAACCAACGTACATTATGCAAAAGTTCCTGGCGTTTGGAATATTAACCCCTGGTTTATACCTTATATAAATAAAATACACAAATTTAGTACTGTAAGTTGTCTTCTAGTGTCTATTTTGTCTCATTAAGTTTTAATAAAATTCCCTATAATGGTCTACGATATTATCCGTTAGCATTTTTATTTAGTGCTTGGTCTTGAGCAGATCATAATGGGCTGGGAAAAACGTGTTTCCTTATCAATGAAAGCAGCCTTTCGTAAAATACTTACAAATACCTGATTCCCCATTCAAAAACCTGTACTGAAAACACATGAGAGCTCTATTTCATGTACATAGTTCCCACAGGGAATTCACACAAAACTAGTAATTAAATTCTCTCTTCAAGTATACCACATGCTGCACAAGCCTGTATTGTTAGCTTTTGTGTTAGATACTATACTGCTTAGACAATCTCTAGCTTGTTTCCTTTCCCTGCCACTCAAATAATTCTTTAAACTGCAATATCTTTTTGGAAAAAGAAGAGGTTGATCTCAATTTAAGCTTTGTTCTGCCTGACCTCATGTTCCACTGACCTGTGCAAGGATCTTATCAATCAGAGTAAGGAGAAGATTGTATACAGTACAAGGTCAAGGTTACTGATAAAAAGTGCAACGGTCACAGACAGGATTTGAACCTGCGCTATTTCTGACAGATTCAAGTCCAACGTCTTACACCATTTAACCACAGGCAATTTCAAAGTAATTATTAATTTCTCATCACAGACAAGAATCACTACTCTGTCGATCCTTTCAGTGTCTCCCGCAATAACTGGAGCTTGCCACTCAATTGGGTAAATAAAGGATCTTACACAAAGAAAGTAGATTTGTCATTTTCTGAAATAGTATTTTCATATGTTTATGCCTGATTGTATGGTGATACAAGATACCTCTATGAATGGTGATAGCTTATCGAAATTCAAACCACAGGCCTCAGTATCAGCACTGACGAGTAAAATGGGTTTACTGTCTAAGAGGTTATGTCTGTCAAATGCTACGTTAGTTTTCATAATGTTGGTAATTTATGAGTAAAGTCTGTTGTTCATCACAAATACCACTTCAGTTTCTGATAATAAAATTTTCCTTCTACTCATAGTAAATACGTAATATTCACTAAACGGTTAAATGGTTAATATGTAATTACTAAGTTGGTTATAATAAATCAGTTTCCATAGTGAAAGATAGCCAGCAATGTGTGTGTGGGTGTGTGTGTGTGTGTGTATGTGCGTGTGTTTGTTTGTGTGCGTGCGTTAGTGCGTGCGTGTGTTGTGAGTAAGTATGCGTGTTTTTCAGAAACGTATAAAGGAATAACAATTACATTCATTAATATACATTTCGCTTATAACATTTTTCAATTTTTGTGCCATCAATACTTTGCCAATAAGTTAGTTAAATTAGGTTTTCAGTTAATAGTCCATTGAAGTAGCTTAAGTCTAATCATCTCTTCATTAAATAACACATTTTCCAGCTTGTTTTGTATTTATTTTATTATATTAGGAACGATGTTAAAATAAAAAACCAATAAATAGCCAACATAGATTACAGAACTTAACTAAAATAATTAATTAAGGGAGGGTCTGGATAAACTAAGCACTCGTGTCTAGGGACTTGATAAGACCGAGTAAATTGTGTTCACTCCTACATTGACCATACAAATCCCACTGACCCCAAACTTAATGTATTTTGACATTTACACACCAGACTAGTAGCTTCTGTTTAGAAGATTGTATTTTCTCAACCACACACGCCAATTTTGGTTTAGTTCATTTATTCATTTATCTACATTATTATATACAAAAATTACATTGAAAACATTTTATATTGTGAATATTGATTCTTAATATATAATAAAACTCTGACAATAACAACACTTAGTAGGGCCAAGACACATTGTTATTATTACAGTACTTAGGTACTTACTTAGTACTTATCATCTACTTATTGAAAATAAGTCACGCGTGAGCGAAAGAAGTTTTATTTAATTCGTTTTCTCAAATAATTATCTCTATTGACAGGCAACACAAACGAGTGCAATTTATCGGCTCATAACCTAGAATTACTCATTAAGTTCGTTATTCAGTAATGCTTATTACTTCCTTGGAAATACTTTTCGTGTGTGGTTATTTATTAGACTGATAATAATTAACAATCATATAGGATTTTTCATGAAGTTTTTATATTATAATAGATATGTAGTGTAAAATGTATTCAAATAACATAGATTTTAGCATATTTGGGAAACATGTTTAATGTTTATTCTTAGTATTGCAAAAATTGCTACACCACATATGTTTATAACATGATAAGCTGAATCAATATAAAGAAACAATAATATTAATTTGGCGTTGTAACACAAAAGTATCACAGGAATTCTTGTGTTGTGCCTATACAGGTAACGGTCGAGGCTGTAAAAAAAATAAAATAAAGGCCATTCTTAAGAAAAACAAGAAAACGTTTTGTACATTTGTTAAAATTTATTAAGATTTGTTATATATATATATATATATATATATATATGTGTGTATATATATGTGTGTGTGTGTGTGTGTGTGTGTGTGTGTGTGTGTGTGTGTGTGTGTGTGTGTGTGTGTGTTATTTTTAGTTTTTAACAATATATAGTTTTTCGCCCAGAGCATAATGAAAAGTTTTTTAGGCGTTGTAATCTATCGATTTTATAGATAAAAGTCTTTGAAGAGCGCATGACCTAAATTCCTGAGTGGTCATTACGTCATCGGCACGAGGGAGATGAATTCACTGACAGCGGCCTCTCTTTCCTCATTCTAATCTTGTTGTAAGGAGAGCTTGATACTCGTCCCTACAGTTCACAAAGTCAATTTATTCTGAGCTCATTATATTGTTACGTCAGGACTCTTAATGACTTCATGCACTTTTAAAAAGCAACAGTTTTCCATCCCTACTAAGATTAAGATTTCCCCTATCTTCACAAGAATAGTTACAGCCATTGGAAAAAACACTTATTCAAAGAAAATTCTCATTTAAAACAAACACCAGTAATTGTATTTATTTGGGTTTACTACGTTTCGAACAACGTTCAATGCATAGTGAAATGTGTTGTATACTTTTCAGAGGTTACTTTTCAATTGAAAGCCTATTCCTGCTCGCTATATTATACCTGGAACCTGGTGAAATCCAGCGACGTATTCCGAAGGTATGCGGTACTTACTACTTGGGAGTACTGCATATATTATATATATTTCGCTGTATCAGGCTTAAATTCTTATGGGCATTACCTATTTTTTGTTTATACCCGCTAATAGAACGCACACTGGGGATACATTGAAATCGAAACCCAATATTTTTCAGATTTAACTTGGAGTGGCAAAATCACTAACCATACATGTTGATATATTAAGGAAAAAGAACCATTTCGACGACGTGGAACTGCCCGAGTTGGGAAAGTCCCCGCCTTGTTCATTTTTGGTACATTATCGCTTGACACGGTGTGCGGTAAGATGATGGGAGGTGATTGCAACTAGGATTACGTTTCAAAGTTTATTCATGATGTCCTATGATTACAGAAGACTGATCAATATCGAAAAGTGGACTAGACCAAAAGATCATACAGAATTAAATGGAGAGAGCCTCATGGGAGTAAGCCAAATATAGGCCTAGCATGAATTAACACAAAAAACCAATCCCAGATTAGACCCCTAATGAATAAAGAAAGTTTTCAGTGGGTAATGCGTGGGTTCTATCCCACCACTTAGAAGAGTCCCACGCTACTGTCTATCCACCAATGTCCATAAATCATTTTTTCAGCATCAAAAATTGTAAAAGGCCTCGTCGATAAGTATAGTTTACTGCTGAGAATGGCTGTTGGAGTGGGTAGGACACGCTTATTACTAATTATTTTTAACCAAAGGATTAAGGAGTAGGCCTCCTCCAGCCCGCTTTGGCTGGAACATAAGAGGCTGGAACAGAGTCAGCCTACCTTTGACTGAGATAGTGCCTGGTATTCCTCCACGATGTATCCAGGACTCCTACTCCCAACTTTACACATATTGAATATCCCGTCACTGCGGAAGCATTACAAAGGTTGGTTGGACCAAGTGCATCAAGAGGTTTCCTCAGTGCATTGTCCTAAGTAAACAGAAGATAACGTCTGACAAAAATGTACTGCATCCTAAACAAACTAAAACATAGTGCACACGTTTAGTAGAAAAGTATCAAGGTGTTGAATATAACGGTTGAGATAAATTATAAATTCTTCACAACTTATCAATGTCAGAAACTAAAAAACCAGATATAGGCTATGCTCACCTTTTTACGGTAACAACTACTTTATCAATGAAATAGTTTAGTTTTCACCAAATAACTTATCAATGAAATAATTTATTCAGTAGTATTATGACTGATAACCATAAATATTCCTGAAATGACACGACAACTTTTGCTAAGCTGAATAGGAAAATCAAGATAATTGGAATTAGAAGTCGGAATTTCGTTTCAGCAAAGACGTATTCAAATATCATTCCAATTTAATTCACTTCGTTTCGTATTCAACGGTTTGTAAAACAGCCGGTTTCCGGTAACGCGCCTACAGTGGCGGCATCGTAAAACGACAATACGCTGCGACCAGCGAATAATACAAGTCGACACGAGACAGACCGGCACAGCGGCGCACCGGAACTACAGTCACGAACCGCGCGGGTGGGCTCGTGGCGGACTCCTGTAATCATGGGGCACACAGTTCTCGGGAATCCGGGCCCTTATTTGTCCTGACAGAATCGCTAACTGACATTTGGCCTACGATTAAAAAGTAATACTTCATCCTTTGGCCACGTATAAGATTATGTTTACGTTCTCTGATAAATTCTCAGTAACTCCGAAAAGTTACGTCAAATCCAATACTCTCACAATAGTTACAATCTTTACCTCAAATACTGTTGCAATGTTTCCGACTAAATACCATACTTAGGACTTAATATATTTTTTTAAATACGTTTAAGATTTTTTAAATTGTAATATAACCTGAGAAACCTATCATCTGAAAAAGTAATATCGTTTAAGCATCGGTAGCAATCTAGTTTAGTTTCGATTTTGTATTTTCTGGTGACAAAAGGCATTTCCACTTTAGTAAGTAAATGAACTGGTTAATTACAGTGGTTAAGAAAACTTTGTATTCTCATATGTTCTGTCTCTACAATTTAACGCTTGTTAGTGGTAGCGACAATAGAGGCATGTTCAAAACCTATATTGTAATGTTTGGAAAATTTAGAGCCTTATTTACATTCACTTGATGAGAGCGGGAACAAATATACCAACGCTAAGTGATACAATTAAGTATCGAAGGACACAGCAGAACGCACGAATTAGAGGTAGCGCATACACGGATAGACAGACAGATATACCACCCATTTTAATGGATTTGATTGAAAATTCTAGAAAACAAAAATTTAATAATTAATGAATCCAAGGTAAATTTTATTAACTTACTGCATCATTTAATAGCAGTATTTAAAGCTATTTGGATTCAAAATTGAATTTCAGCATGGTTAATATTAATTCCTATACCAGTTTACTATCAGTTTCGTCCTGACGAGATTTAATAAAGGGTTCAAAATATATTGATTAGATCATTTCTAGCTAACAAAGCCGTAGAGTAATTTTAATAGTGGGAAAGAATTAGTCTTTCTGTTCATTATAATTATAAAGTTTAGTCAACTACATTGGGCCTTACCTTACATTCAATTAAAAAATAAATTTGGTATATCAGATTTTAATACAAACTTTGCTGAAGAAACGTCAAAACCATTAATTTAAGTTTTAGAAGATAAATTAAATTTAACAATTTCAAACGAGAAAAACACAAGTTTAACCAGATTTGGAAAGGAATCGATGCTGTGTTTCCAAGATATTAATAAGATTTAATTCCAGAATATTTATTTCTTACTTTAGCTTATTATAAACCCATAATTTCATTTTGAGAATATAATGGCAATGAAAATGGTAATTATTTTGGTGAATGTAGTGTAAATGATACTTATAAAATAATAGAAACTAATATAATAATAATAGAAATAATATATAGAAATAATACGATAATAAAGAAAACTCATACATATTTATTACTTTATATTTAGAAGTCAAACCATTTTATTACATGAAATTTAAAACACATTACAAAAATATGTATAAGAATAATAGCAAATAGAAACACTTTTATGTTAAAGAATTGAGCGTCTCATACCATTAAAATAACCATTTAATGGTTAGCAAACGTACTTTTTCAAGATATTGATTCACAACCCGTTATTTTAGAAGTAGTCACTTCTGTCGGTCAGTCCCGTGACTGCCTTTTCATTGTTTTACACTAAATCAATAGAGCTGTTCCTTAAGTCAAGAGGAACCTAAGTTTAGTCTCCAGAATTGTTCTAATTAGTTATCGTACAGACGGGTAGACATATACACTTAATGTCCTTTGGCGTTTTGACTTTAAAATCAATAGGGTTCTTCTTATTGCTTATAGTAACGTATATATCTATTTTCAAGTCTCTAGGGTCGGTCTTTCTTTGAAGAGTTATCGTACAGGCAGTCAGATGCAGCCAGCCAGACAAATGGATGACTCTTTCATATTGTTAACAAATAAAAAGGGTTCTACATTGGACTAGAAGAAACCTACTCGTATGTACCAAGTTGAGTTTTTTGACCGTTCTATCGAGAGTTATCACACATATGGATAATGGGCGGGAGGGAGCAAATTAAAAAACAGTGTCACGATTTAAATAAGGCCCCGTATTTTTCATAATGATATAGCTACGGCAGTTATATTTTAGTCATTATCAATTGTATTGTGAAAATGAATCTATTCGGTTATAAGGTTAATGGTTTTTCCACCTGAAACACACATGCATTTTCTACCCAAACAAGAAGAATAAAGCCACCTTAGAATAACTTATTTTTCCCACAGGAGTGTTCTTCAGTAAAGAAACATTAAGTGTAGTTAACTGGAATTGTAAATAATAGTGCAGTGATGTCGACTCCCTAAGGCACTGTATGTTCTGTAGATGTTATTGTTCTTGTTGTGTGTTTACATGGGTCTCTAAGGTCTTTTTTCGACTGTCGATAGGTGCGATTTCTCACTTTAATAGAGTGGAGTTTTTTGTTCTTAGCATTAAATGTTCTTAATAATACATGTTTACGAACAAATTATAAAAAACTATATTTGGTATTAATACTAGTTTCATTCACTATTAGCCAGCCCAAATTTCCTTATTTAGAGTTAATCGAATTTAGTTAATAAAGAAAGAGATTTCAGTAAATAAAATTTTTTGCATTCATTTCTCATACACACACACACACACACACACACACATATATATATATATATATATATATATATATTATTTTTAGTTTTTAGTTTTTCATTCTATACAGGCTATCTATGGAAATAAAAATCCCTTCCACCGAAATTAAAGGAAAGGTAAATTTCATGATTGTCTGTTCAAGAAATGTTGTAGTATTTTGAATTTAAAAAGTTATTTTTCACAGAACTTACGATATGTGCCATTGTCATGTCAGGAAAATATAAAATTAATATTATAAATTGTATTGGAAAAATAATATTTACTTTTATTTATTCCATGCTATCGTGTACTTTGAGTACATGAGTTAAAATTGAATCATACCATGATCAGTTTATCCAATAAACTATAAAAATGAACTTACTTAGTTAGTTTTCATAGTTTCTCTTGGGTTCTAGACGAACAATAAAGCTTGGTTTAGAAAATAATACTTTTTACAAATATTTATAAATCCTAACTGGTTTGTATATTGGCGGTTTCATGCTGTTGTTTAAATGCATGAGTAGATGTTTTTTCTAAAGTTCAAAATACACGCATACGACTTTTTAAAGCATATTGCAGTAAGTTTAAATCCTTTGTTTAGTTTGTCAGGTGAGTGTTTAATATATTCATATAACATATATTTACATTTTTAAGCAGAAGTTTGGGATATGAAATAACTGTCGAACGTTTATTTGATATTTCCAAAGTATACCATATTATAAAAATAACATTATTTTGGAACCAATAGTCGTTGAATGAATAAAATACGTAAACATACTTGTCTTAAAATTTGACGAAGTATTGGGCAAGTTTAATAGTAGAGATTCTAAAAAAAATTTAGTTATGTGCAACTTATATATATATATATATATATATATATATATATATATATATATATATATAAGTTGCACATAACTAAATTTTATATATATTTAATTCTTACTGGCTTATATATAGATACATATTATATAATGTATATAATATACTTGCTCCCGGCGGAGCAAGTACTTTTTGTGATTCAATGTTTATTGAAAATAAATAAGGTTATTGCCATTTATACAATTTAATGTATATATATATATATATATATATATATATATATATATATATATATATTTGTATGTATCTATATATAAGTCAGTAAGAATTAAATAATAATCATCATTTACTCAGTGAATTCAGTCTAAATGCACCAAATATTATGGAAAAATTTGTTGAACAATATACCATCCAGACTAAAAAGTAATAAACATTCTTATATTTGTGGCTTTGCCCGGTTCTTTACTTTTATTCCATGATGGAATATTCATTCAGGCTTAAAAACCTTCTTTTAATTATATTTTGAGAGCCCACATAAAAACATTTATAATTGAAATATATCACTAAAAGGTAATTGGCTGAACTTTAGCGAAGCCTAACACTCTAAAGGCTGCAAAATGTCATGTCTGTCTGTCTGTCGGCGCTATATTTTGAATAAGAAATCACATATAGACTTCAAGTTTTGATTCAACTTCAACAAATCCTGTTACGCAACAAGTATTATATCGTACTCCTAACTTGTCTATTTTAATTTGATAATTTTGAACGAGTCAGTCGTGTCCAGGAAGGTAGAAACTAACACAGTACGAACTAACAGGAGAGAAAAGTAATTAAAATTTGAATGGGTATAGTCAAAGCTCTGGAACCAAAACTTCAATCACCTGTTGTACGAAACACGAGCCCATGTACACAGTTATATCGTATAATATAAGTTCCAAGTTCACTTCAAAGTCCTTAACTATATTTTGCGAATATTTATACTTATGGTATACGATATCGACAAGAAGAAGAAATAAAAATATTTTAACCAACGCAATGAGTTGATATATTATAATAACTACCTGATCTTATTAGGTACTAATTCAAGGTTTCTTATGTGGAATTTATATGAAACAGGCCATTACCGTATCCAGTTCTCCACACGCTCAATTATACAGGAATTTCAATTAACAACTGTGTGCAAAACTTTAAACTCATATATCTTCACTACAATATTTGTTATATGTTGTATATAAAAGTTATGAAAATAATAATACTAGCTGTATGTGATCAGAGATCAGTAAAACCCGTAAATTTTATTGGGTTACTTTGTTTGGTTTAAAAGTTTTTAATTGCAGCATAAACTTTGATTTTATACATCCGTAAATAAACAGCAAGGCTGGTCATTGCAAATGACTGGTACTGATTGTCAGGAAAATAGCTTTTCGTGGCAATTTGGTATATATCTATACCGAGTTTTTTCAGCAGTTTTTTACAACTATTCAGTTAAAAGTACCTATATAACATTTAGAACGACAACTTTTGAATACATGTACTATATAAGGGTAGCAGTACGCCAAACTACGTGTCGCTTAACTGGCTTCGGGGTTACATGCAAAATTTCACGTCTATAGGTATATGTCATAACTAAAAAAAATATAATTATAATACTCAATTTGCTTATAAATGTATTCGCTCTCCGAGATCATGCCATCATAGTTACCCATAACACCAATGTAGAATGTGTTAAAACTCAGCCAAATTCTATGGAGTGTCTATCGCCATCATCAAAGAATATGTTGTCTATGTAGAAATAAAGGGTTTTTGCAAAATATCAAGACTATAGGTCAGTTAGTTCTTTAGATATCCTGTGAAAGGACAAACAGACAATATTTTATTTTTCCAGATGTTTCAGTTATAGGTTTCACTAACGCTTAGCGAAACATAAAAGTCTCTCAAAGACTTTATTAATTTGTTTATATCTGTTACAAGCTGTTTAACACGCAATTCTCATAATCAAAGTTCTTATACTACTTGGTAAAAGCACTTATGATGTGACATGCTAGAATACTACGACATTTTTCAAACTTAAGAGGCATACATCAGGTATTTCAGTCATCTTGATTTATAGTATAGGAGTGTAATATGACTTTAAAGGTTGGGACACACATAACCGCACCGTGTCCGACACGTGAGTCAGGCGATTGTCGGTGCGGGCTCGGCTCGGTTACCGTGAGGCCACACATGTCCGTATGCAGTCCGAGCGCAATAATCTCACTGTTTGTACAAGAACATGTTTCTTTTGAATTCGAAGTGACAAATACTTAAAAAATATTCGGAAGATTAAGTATTGCTTGAGAAAATTGTTAATAATTATCATTGTTGTTATTTTTATTAATCGCTGTGGTGAATGAAACATTGTAATGCTACAGTAAAGCTTTGTACAATCAGCTAGTATGTAAAATTTGTAAATATCATTATCTTGGTTATATTTTTTATCCCTATAATTCTTGTTCATTGTGTTTCATTGCAATGAATTTCGGTCAAATACACTATAAACAGTATATTTAATGTTTTTTGTATTAAACCCAAGAGCTATAGTGTGATGCCAGAGAGTTTGCCATGTTACAAGCCCTTTTATAATAATTTGTAAAACATAGTAAATATTTGTGAAATATATACTGGAGAACTTACAAAAAACAGATTTTACAAAATGTTTTTCTTTTATAGCTCCGAGGACAAATAATTTATTGCCAGAATTAGTCAAAAATAGTAGAAACATAAATATATTTTCTAAAAACATTAGAGTATGGTTGATCGGTCAAAATGATATTGAGTATTTGTTTAAGATAATACATTAGTGTATGGTTAGTCTTGTCTGCTAAGTTATAATAATATTTAAATAGACACTTTAGAGCATTATAAAATAATTATTTATAGTATAATATTTAATGTTACATGTGTAAAGCCTAATATTTGAATTGTAAATCATGCATAAATCCTTTTTGTTAAATACAGCACACTAGTTATACTAAATTTAAACTTTGAAACGTAAAAGTACATTATTTAGTACATAAGCTACAATAACTCATTTTTATCATTTCATTCTTGCTCGATTCCGCTATTTTTATATTTTACGTTTTTTGTATGTAGTATCCCCAACACAGGCACAGCCTCTTATGGGGTACCTAAATTTCCCTTATTTTGTAAATCTATTGGCCTAATTATTAGTTTAAAAAAAGAAAGAAAAATCTAAAAGGATGTAACCTAATTTTTATATTTTATTACTCTAAGTACATAAATTTGAAATAAAGTAAGTAGAAAACATTTTTTTATTTGTTTATTTACTGCTATTGTAAATACGTTATGTCAGTATTATTTATTATTAAGCACTGGCAATAATATTTATTTGTAATATTCAGTTTGTTATTATGGGAAAATAAATGATTTATTATTATTATTTATTTTTAAAATGGGTTTTTCTTGCTTAAAAATCTTATTGTAAATAAAATATTTTTAGTTTACTGAAGTGAAAAGAATAAAAAAAATAAAAATGTCATAGAAACATTCTGAATATGACCTTTACAAAATACCGGAATAAATGTATCAAGTAACTTCAATACATCGAAGAAAAATATATTTTCGCGCAAATAATTACATGCTTGTTATTTTTTAATTAATTAAAAAAAAATGTTTATAGATTTTTCATAATTCGAATTTAGTTGTTTAAGATCACTTAAGGTACAAACATGGTTTTCAAATTTGTTGTAATAAGAAAATATGCACAATAACAAAAAATGACTAGTTTACTCTAAGGTAAGAAAATGTAATACTTTTAATAATAAATATGATTTTGTACGCGAACACAGGATGTAGAGTTAGTAGGCTATACTAAATAATTCACTAAAATGGAACGTGTAGACTACTTACATAGTTTTGAAAAGAAGAACGTAACAGTAAACAACATATGATGCCGCTCGTAGACCGCACCGTGCCCGTCAAAATTCAAACTAAACATATCGGTGACGGTGCGGGCACGGTGCGGCCACGACGGTCTGGTGTCGGTGCGGACATGTGTGGACTTGCAGGTTGAAAACTGCGCTGCAATTCTTTCACCGTATGACGGCCAGCATACGGCCGACTTACGTGACGGGCGCGGTGCGGTTATGTGTGTCCCAACCTTTATGCTATATTTTACATGTGAAGGAGCATTTCTGGTTCGAAATAATTAAATTTTAAAAGTCACAGCTGAGTATATTTGTTGTCCAAATAAAAACAAACAAAAAATAAATACATGGTTTTCGAAAACCTACTTCAGTCAAAAAGTGTGTACTAATACTTTGTAACAACCGTCATGTAATTCCAGTATAATATATTTCCAGTGCCTTAGTAGAGTTTACTAGTAGTTGTTCTAACGAAGAAAAATATGTGAGCAAGGCTGAAAAGCCTACTTCGGTTAAAAGGTGTGTATTCAGATCGTATTACATCACTTACGATGCCACACTTCAGTTTGCCTTATTACCCCGATAAAAAACTATATACTTATATAGCTCTACTTCGGTTGAAAGGTGTGTATTCAGATCGCATTATATCACTTACGGTGCCACACTTCAGTTTGCCTTATTACCCTGATAAAAAACTATATACTTATATAGCTCTACTTCGGTTTAAAGGTGTGTATTCAGATCGTATTATATCACTTACGATGCCACACTTCAGTTTGCCTTATTACCCTGATAAAAAACTATATACTTTTATAGCTCTACTTCAGTTAAAAGGTGTGTATTCAGATCGCATTATATCACTTACGGTGCCACACTTCAGTTGCCTTATTACCCCGATAAAACAACTATATATAGCTCTACTTCGGAGAAAATGTGACTACTTCCGGTTCTTATAATCTACTTTCGGTCTAACGTATATAGTTGGGTTTAACTTGTTTCGTGATGAAGAAGATTACATACACACGTAACGCTGAGAAACCTGTTACTGTGTAGAGGGAAATCCTACCTGCTTTCTATCTACCTTCGTTATAAGGGAAAAGTTCTAATTAAGTTCATGCAATTTTTCAAAATAATTGTTCATATGGTTTTTTGTTGTGAAGTTATTTTGATTTTAGGACTGCAGTGTGGGAATGAATGAATCATTGAGGCATTTTAGTAATTATTTTCCATTTTTCCGGAAATTTTACAATGTTATATCGAAGTTTCAAGGAAGCCTACGAGTTTGGAATACCGTATGTGAAAACATTCACAGTATTGTTCGTTATTGTTGGTTTTAAAATATTGTTCTAATAATAATTATAATAAATTAGATGATTTCAATTCGTCACTTGTTTAATCTGGTTTAAAAGTTAAACATTGACTTTGTATTTATTATTTCCATTACACTATTGATAATGTATTTATTATATAGTAGCATTTAAATCCAAACAAATGAATCAGCTTCTATGACGAATTTCAGCTTAATGTGTTATCAGCTGTTTAGTGTCAGTTAAATTTATAATGCGATTAAAAAATATTATCATTATTTTTTCCGACTTCTACAATATTCCGGGACACTTTTCCCAGTTTCCTCGTAATCAAAACATTCATTAGATTTTAACCTGTAGTTTACAAAATATTCATCGAACGGGTCAAGTCGTTCTCGAGATTAGCGCTTAGCAACACATATTGCTATTCATTTATATTTATGAGGAATAAAACTCACTAATAATAAATACACTTAGTAACAACGTACGAGCAATTACAGTTCCTCCATGTACAGTATTTTGCATGGTGGTTATTCGTAAATGTGACTATTGTACAGTACTACATTTCACTGACAAGCCACGTCATAATCTATTAGTGGCAATAATTCGTAAAAAGTAACTTTTAGGTCCGATCAATAGGACTATAGATTTTATTTAATCTTATTTATCAAGAGTTGTCATGTAAAAAACATATTTTCGTTAATGTTTGACTATTAACGTTTTATAAACCTAAAATTTCAGGCAAATTAAACTCGAATTAACTGATAACTTTTAATTATAAAACATATTTATATAGTTCACACAAATTAACTTTATTTTATTAGCATATGAACGGATTTAAATTTATGAGAAGTCTATAATAACTGCGTAAGTTTAATTCATAACTGAAAACCAAAAAGCAGAACTACATGCATGAGAACGTAGATATAACGAGTACAACTAATCCTACCACATGAGAGTAGAGCCTGCAGCTGTGCGTAGGCGGCAGGGCCTACGACATATTTACTGACCAATATACGCAAGTTATGGCTAAACATGGCCGCAAGCTGCATGCCTTGGCAACCAGCCATTCCTTTTATATAACGGTTATTTTGATTCATTTTGTGTCCTTCTTTTGTTTATGGAATAGCGAATAATTTAGAATATACTAAAAACTATTAAAAATCTGTGTAATTGTATTTATTGAACAAGTTAAGTTACTCACAGTTACCCGCGGATTTGAACACAATTTTGTAGGCTTTGCATGTGCTTGAGAGCTATATTTCCAGCGGCAAGTTTGCTTTGTTGCCCCGGTCAAGAAAATATCGTAAAAAAGTGTATGTAAAAAGTGTATGTGTGTGTACGTTACTTTTATTTTTCTGTAAACGTTACGACTAACTACAAGCTAGGAAATATAAGATGCTATTATTTTACCCTGTTTGACTGTATTTATTTTTATGTCAAAAGCGAATTTCTGTAAAAGGACAAGTGATACGTGTTTTATTATTGTCTTTACATTTATAATCTAAGTTAGATTAGTTACATAAAGTTTTCTTTGAAGAGATTTTTTATAAAATACTAGACTTTATACATTACAGAAGATATATGTGCAGTATGATATTATAATAATATAGGACGCTCATTTGAAAAGCATTTTTTGTCAAATACGTTTGCAAAATTAATTTTGATTGCATGTCGATTGTAAGTAAACCAACCTTACCGTTGGACTTTGTTCAAATAACAATAGTTCTATCACTCTCTAGTTCTCTAGTTCTCAATAAAATCCTGCTTAAGGCAAAAACATTATTTTATGTAGATAAGATTAACAAAACCTATGAATTTATTTGGTATAATGAAATAGTCAGTGCCGTAGCGAAGGGGGGGTCCAGGGGGTCCGGACCCCCCCCGAAATTTTAAGACATATTAAAAAATAAAGCATGGAACAGGAGAAAAAAGGAGAGTTATCATTACTCTTGTCCACAAACATTAAATTGATTGATTTAATTGATTAAAGTGACCGTTGTTAAAAATATAATTGTCCTTTCGTTAAATCATAAAGTATCAAACGATACTTTTGGGCTCGGCCTTTCAGATAGTATAGTGTAATCACGGTATGTCTATAGGGCGCGGTCACGTGACGTCGCAAAGTAACCTGAGCCGTAACACGGCGAACAGTTTAAATTAACGAACACTTCGTTCAAATTCGTCTTGGGGACGTAAAATGACTGCTTATAATTAAGTTACGACGTTGATTTTAGGTGTCATTAAACTGTAAACGTGTAAATAATTATCGAAAAAAATATAAAAAAATCACTTTCGGTCGGAAAATACACTTTAAAACTCTACTGATTAGAACTTCAACTAATTTGGACTTCAGTGATTGAGGTAAACGTGGTCTTTTCGGTTGAGTTAGGACGACGATTTTTGTTATCATTAAACTGTACACTATACCTATATAATTAAGAGAAAAAAAATCACTTCCGGTCGGTAAATACCGATGAAAAGCTCTCTACAGATTCAAGTTTTGACGATTTTGGATTTCACTGGTTGAGTGGTTGAGGTAAAAGTGGTACTTATAATTATGTTAGGACGGTGATTTTAGGTAATAATTAAACGCCGACTAATACATATATAATTATCGAGAAAAAAACAATTAAATCACTTCTGATCGGAAAATACTGAGAAAAGCTCTACTGATTCAGATTTTGACGATTTTGGATTTCACTGGTTTGAGTCGTTGAGATAAAAGTGGTACTTAGAATTATGTTAGAACATTGATTTTAGGTATCAATTGAACGCCGACTAATACCTATATAATTATAGAAGGAAAATTGAAAAAATCACTTCCGGTTGGTTAATACACCGGAAAGACTCTACTGATAAGAAGTGCCGACTACTTTGGATTTCACTGACTGAAGTATTATTTCATTTTCCTTAGTATATTCCGATCGGAAGTGATTATTTTTGTTTTGTTTTCTCGATAATTATATATTTATTAGTCGGCGTTGAATTAATACCTAAAATCAATCTCCTAACATAATTATAAGTACTACTTTTACCTCAACTTCTCAACCAGTGAAATCCAAAATCGTCAAAACTTGAACCAGTAGAGAGCTTTCCTTCGGTATTTACCGACCGGAAGTGTTTTATTTCTCCATAATTATATAGGTAGTCGAGTACGTTTAACGATAACAAACAATCGTCGTCCTAACTCAATCAAAAATACCACGTTTACCTCAATAACCGAAGTAGTTGAAGTTCTAATCATTAGAGTTTTTTATGTGTATTTTATTTCCGACCGAAAGTGATTTTTTTAAAATTTTTTCCGATAATTATATACTCGTCTACAGTGTAATGATACAAAAAAATCGTCAATATAACTCATTTATAAATACCTTAATCAGTGAAATCCAAAGTAGCCGAACTTCTAATTAGTAGAGTTTTTCCGGTGCATTTTCGACCGTTAGTTTGATCTGTAGCCTACCAGAGCAACGCTCGAAAACTGCCCTCCTTTTCTAAAGGGGTTTCGACCGTCAGTGGCCCAATGTCCCTGAAGGGGTATTTCATTTTCTCCACAGAATATAGTTGTGTCAATTATACGCTTGAGTGAAGCTCAGTTTTGTTTTTTTTTTCTTTCTTATCCAGTGAATCCAACATCACTTTGGTGCCTTCTACTCGGTCAGAATCTAACTTCGTAAATTTCTGTAGCTATACAAGAAAATTTGTGGTACTAGAGTTGCTGTGAGAGTTTAATTCGCCTATTACATCTTTCCACTTTCTATAAGGCGTAGTTACTAAAGCTCCATATTTTTGGTATTTACCTTTTACCAGTGAATTCATTGGCAAATAACACACAAAACGTCCCCCGGATCCCCCGGTTTCGGACCCCCCCCGAACGAAATTTCTGGCTACGCTACTGGAAATAGTACAGCTTAATGGCATTAGTTACATAGTTTACCGAACAGTAAAAATATCTAGACATGGGTTGTAGAAAATGTATTATTTATTTGACTATATATATATATATATATATATATATATATATATATATATATATATATATATATATATATATATATATATATATATATAGATATACCATCCCCAGAATACATAAGTAAGTTTAAACATCTTTCAATAAGACTGAGTCCAAACAATTTGGAGAAAATATGATGTCAATCGTCTGGAAGTAATATTCTGATGTCATGTTCCTAGTAATAAGCTAAGTAGTTTATAGTATTTGGCTGATCCTCTACACCGAATGTCTCTCAGAGCATCAAGTCTGTAAAATAATGTCATTCTTCGGAACCTTTTGCTTAAAAAAGTTGTAGTAATTCTCGAGTAGATTAAAGTACATGTTTTCTTATGGTTGTGGGTCGTTTTTATTTGGAATATTGTGTTGACAGCTTCATGGACGGTAGTCAAAGAATAAAACATTTTCAATAGAAACTTAATTTATGTATTAAGTTATTACACAATTGAAATAACACCCTATCATGGTATTCACAGTACTGCGTTTAAAATTTATTCCTACAAAATTACAAAAACCATTGTTATTTAGATAGTTAGCATTATCTCATTCCTGCGGCGGTAACGACTTCAAAGGATGACAATCAACAAACTGACAGTTGACATTTGTATAATAGCTTCTGCCTTTTTAAATGATTGATGTCAATACGAATGAACGCACTGTAGGAATCTAGGTGTGTGTGGAGATTTACTCTGCAAGTACGGCCTGACCTTCATCCCCGCAATCGACATAAATCTGCGTAACTGACAAGGGGAAACGCCTCCGCGCTACAGCCACCATTATCATACCAGGCGGACTCAAGACCGCCTGTCATAGTGGTCAGCTTCGTGTCACGGGCTGTCAAGGCTGTTTGGCTGGAGGCGAGAAGAAGAGTGAAGAAACTGTCTGCCAGGGACCTGCATCCATCGTTTCCTGACCACCAGGTATATATGAACGACCATCTAACGTCTCACACCAGAGCCATATTTAATGGGGCGCGTGAACTCATAAAAGCAGGCAAGTTGTCATCAGTGTGGACCAGTGACGGACGAATTCTCGCGAAGAAACATGAAGGGGGGGAAACCCTTTCGCATCCTACATCAACAACATCTGGATGAATTGATAGCAGCATCCTACTCAGCAGCTGCCAAATCCGTACCGAAACCCGATAACCCCCTACCAGTCTAATGTAAGACGAGCTTAACCTACTATACGCTAAGTGGCACTTATTAAAATTGTAGACCTCAATTGATCCATAGGAGTTACATTAATTTGGGGTGATTTTCTATAAGTAGAATTTTATTTATCTGTTTTTTACTGAAATTATACAATGAGTTTCTTTTAAACTTAAGTATAATCTATTGCTATATATCCTTTCAATAAAAACTGTATGAGTTAATATTTGATTTTTGATTATTAGAAGTAAGTAACAATATAAGTAAGTTCTATTTATAAGGTAATATTCTTCTGTTGCATTTTTCAATACGCATATAAAAGCGTACATATGCGTTTTGTTTATATTATTGAAGGGAGTAGCTCTCAAAAAGTATGCTTAAGTAAATACAGTTGCAAAGTCAGAAAAATGTTTTTCTGTTTAAGCTTAATACAAGACATGTATTTATTTTGTTAGTATGTAGAATACATATATTATATCGAATGTTTCATTATTTTGTGAAATAGGCGCGGTTGTGTCTATTTTATCTGGGACGTATTGTTGTGAAAATGTCCTAGAATTAAAATTTGTAGTAAGCTCAGTTGGTTTTAGTTTTTATTTCCATTATCTCATGTGAGAGATTTTTGTTTGTACAAAAGCATAGTAAAAATAATTATAGTATGAGATAAAAACAAGAAACATTAAAGAACTATTTCGTATTTATTGATCAGATATCGAGAGAAACCACTTTTCTAATTTGGATAGGAATTGTAGTAAGTATTAATGTTAGACAAGACAATTCAAACATAAAGATTGTTTTTTATGGACTAATCAACTTAATTAGTTTTAATAGTTTAATTGCCAGTTCATATGTGTGTGAGCGCCCGCGAGTGTGAATGAGAGTGTGTATGTGCATGTGTGCGTGTGCGTGTGTGTGTGTGTGTGTGTGCATGTGCGTGTGTGTGTTTGTGTGGGTTGCAAGTGTGCGTGCGTGTGAGTGTGTGTCTACGCGAGCGCATGCATGTATACAATCCAATCTCTGTGTAAAGTTCTGCAAGTCATACCTTCCTTTTAATAATTTACTTGTCTTAATATATAGTTAAAAGTCATTACTTATAAGGAATAATAAACTGAGATATGTACTGTTATTATCTTATCATTATACATTAAAAGTAAAATTGATTACCGATATGCATGTACTTAATCATCTATGTTGCTCTCAAATTACAAATTATAAATTATATCCCACGATAGTAATGTATGTATGTATGTAGGCATAGAATGATAATGATCTAAATTAGCCTGTTATTTATAATTATGTTGCTTATCATACGTCTGATAAACGGACTGAGATAGAATGGTATTTTTCATGATAATTTCCACATGTTTTGTCATTAAGTTCTCATATGTACTATTTGCTCCCTTTACTGGAATGTTTCTAGTTATATAATTAGTTTTACAAAGTGTTATGTACTAGATGTATAAAAAAAGACAATTGTTAAATGGCATCATTTAACCACGAACCGGAATTCTAGGATCTAATCTAAATCCACAGAGTAATTATATATTAAAAATAAAATTTTATACAAGCTTTTGTTCTTAGAGATGTGTTCAAACACAAGCTATACACCTAAAAATATAAATACCTATATGTGATTTCAGCCTACATATGCCATTGTTAGATACATAAATTTACAATTAATTAGAGATTTATATTTCAATCGCCAAATTTATCTATTATAATATAATCCTAACACCGGACGGCGGCATCGAAATAACAGAATGATTCTAGAGGACGATCCCCTCGACGAGCCGATAATTAAAATTGAAACCTGTTCGGATATCAACAATTTTAAAAATTCGACATATTTCAAGCGGTCCACTAGTAACCGCGGAACCACATTCAATATATTACACCAAAATATTCGAAGTTACAATAAAAATATAGATGAATTTTTAATTTTTATTGGATAGTTTAAAAAATTAAATTCAACTGCATAGTCTTAACAGAAGCATGGCTTGATAACGAAAGTGAACTAATGCATTTGAAATGGGTTCAAATTATTTAGATCCTACAACAACATTAATCGATCAGATGGGCTTGTTATCTATATAGATAGTGCGTTATCGGTGTCTTGCATGTGAGCTGAGACTTGGAGGGGTGGCCACCGCCTTATCTCTGACTTCAATTGGGCCGGTCTCCCTTGTCAATTATTGGCTATTTTACCGCAGTCCTAATTCAAACATTGTCCTCTTTAATGACGCCTTGGATGAGTACTATAATATCAACAGAAACAAACTTTGTTTCTTAGTAGGGGATATTAATTGTGATATTCTTAATATTAATTCGAATTCACAGGAAGAACGGTACATGGATATTCTGAGCGATGCAGGTTTCGTGGGGTGTATAGATAGAGTAACGCGACCGTCTAGTAACACTTGTATCGATTCACATTTTTGTAAAATTTCATAATTTGAGTCAAATAATTTCTATAATTCTAGAAACTACAGTGACTGATCACTATCCAGTATTGGCCCAGCTATATTTACAAAAACATACACACTACTCAATGCCTGAAACCGTTTTATAATACGTATGACTGGGGTAAATATTGGCAAAGATCTTTTGGACACAAATTGGGAACCTGTTTTAGAGAGCAATTGTGTTAATGCTTCTGTTGATACATTTATTGATATTCTGCGCTCGGTTATTAATCGTAATTCTAGAAAAGTAAAAAATAAACGCAAAAAATAAAAAATTAAAAACCATGGATAACTATGGGTTTGTTAAAATCTATTCGATATAGGGATAAACTCAGTAGATCGTTAATAAAAGAGCCATTTAATACTCAACTGCGAATAAATTTATTCGGTTACCGTAACACGTTACACTCGACGATAAAGCGAGCTAAATTTGTTTATTACAATAATAAATTGCTGAAACTGCAGGTAACATGAAAAAAGTTCTGGTCCGTGGTTAATGAGGTGGCTGGGTAGGACATCTGATAAGGAGCGATTTCCTGTTGATTGAGGCATTCTGTGATCCGGAAAACTTGATACATCGCCATCTGTGGAAAATGTCTGCGATTCATTTAATAACTTTTTTGCCTCTGTGGGACCGATGCTGGCGGGAGCTTTGCACCCCAGCGACCCTGCGGTGGTGGACGACGCGGACCACGCCGCGAGTGCTGTGTTTGATTTCCGCCCGGTTACACGGCAGGAAATTTTTTTAATATAGTGGCTGGTCTAAGAGGAAGCTCTTCACCAGGATGGGATAACATTCCTACAAAATTAATTAAAGATAATATTCAAAGCACTCTCGGAACCCCTTTATAATATCATTAACTGTAGTATTAGAACAGGAGAATTCCCTAATGCGTTTTTAAAGTTGCCAAAGTTGTTCCCATTTATAAGTGTCAGGTGTGTTAAATCAGCAATGAATAATTTTAGGCCGATCTCTTTGCTTGCTGTTGTATCAAAGCTACTTGAAAAATGTATCAAAGTCCAATTGATGAATTATCTAGAGATGAATTTATTCCTTTCAAATAAACCAATATGGCTTTAGGAGTTGGTAAAAATACATCAGATGCTCTCTATGACATAACTAAATTCATATCGTCAGAAAATTGGTTCTAAAAAGCGAGTCCTGGTCACCTTTTCTTGATCTTGCTAAAGCTTTTGACTCTTTAGATAGGCGGAAACTACTATCAAAATTAGAATATGCTGGAGTAAAAAACGTAGCGCTCAATTGGTTTGTCAGTTTATTTTAATAATCGCCAGCAATTTGTTTCAATTAATGGAGTTAAGAGTAGCCAAACAAATGTGGATTACGGAGTGGTGCAGGGAAGCACCCTTGGGGCCATTGTTGTTCTTAGTCTATATAAATAATATAACAAAAAATTGACATAAATAGTAAGTTGTTTTCTGTTGCTGATGACACAGCTGTGGTGTCATCTGGCAGTACGTGGGAGGAGGCATTTGAACAAGCTTCCTTAGATCTGTCAAAAATAAAAAAATTGGTGTGATCACAATACTCTGACTATTAACTTAACAAAAACAAAATATTTACCATTTGTTTCTAGAATAGATTTTAATCCGGGTCAGAGATGCCTCAAACTGCACTTCTGCGGTGATCCTTACTCCGAGTCCTGCGGTTGTGGTATCATTGGTCGTGTGGACCAATACAACTATTTGGGAGTAATTTTTGACACTAAATTGAATTGGGTACCTCAAATCCATTACGTGAAGAAAAAAGTTAGAAAGTTGTTATTTGCATTTAATCAGCTTAGCGCGGTATTGAGTGGGGATCGTATTAGGTCAGTTTATTTTGCCTACGTGCAGTCGGTTCTGCAGTATGGTATTCTCGCGTGGGGAGGAGTGTCGTCTGCTGTACTGGAACCACTTGCGGTTCACACAAAGAAGTATATTAAGGATCATTTTGAGGAAAAAGCCGCAGATATCCTTCTAATCTGTTATATAATGAGTTTCCTGTTTTAAGTGTAAGGCAATTATATATAAAATCTCTTTTACTGCATATACAAAAATACAAAGATTTTATTTTTATAGCGCTTCACCACAACTATACTACCAGAAATAGAATACAGTTTGGATATCAGATACCAAGACCAAATTGTTGCATAGAAAAATTTAACTCTTTTTACATAGCTCATGTGCTTTATAAAAATCTACCAGAGCACATATTGGAGGCAGAGGGTGGAAGTGTAGTCGAGTACAAGCGTAGGGTGGGTCGGTGGTTGCTCAGCCTGGGTGATGCTGCTGCAGAGGCACTGATTCGTTCCAGTTACCAATAAATTACGAAGAAGCCTGTTTAATAGCAAATTATTTGGGAATTTTGTGTAAGTAGGAATTATTATTGTGGGGATGTGGTTTGGTGGTGCTGTTGGATTGTTTCCATCCATCTAATAGTAATATGGTGGTTAAGCGGTGCCTAAACTGTATAGAGATGGGTGTGGTGTGTGTGTGTGTGTGTGTGTGTGTGTGTGTGTGTGTGTGTGTGTGTGTGTGTGTGTGTGTGTGTGTGTGTGTGTGTGTGTGTGTGTGTGAGTGTGTGTGTGTGGGTGTGTGTGTATGCGTATCATGTATGTAAGTATATGTATATACAATTTTTACAACAATGTATTTTGTACTACTTAAACAGATCTTTGGTAAATCTTTAGGTTAAAGTATGGTACACAATTACAATTACGATTACAATTAAGAACAATTAAGTACAATTAAGAAAAGACTGATTGATGGACTCTTCCCCTTACACAGACCTATAGTCTATATGGGGAATTATTCATTTAAATTATGGAAATGTATATTTTATTGTTTTATGTGTATGAATAAAAAGATTTTGATTTGATTTGATTTGATTATAGTTGCGCCACCATAAAACATATCTAGTCGCTTCTCAGTACGTACTATAAATTTAAACGTCAGTTGGTGATCTACTGGCAGTGCCAGTTAGTACAAATGTCTCTTTCAATCTTCTCGGTTTCACAATACTGTACTACGTGGAATAACTATTAATGGTTGGAGAGACATCAATACTCTCCATTTCTATTTGTTCATCATTTAATGACGTACAATAATTGAGGATTATTAATTGATAAATTACCATCTAAATTTAATAATATATTCCAAACTCATAAATATTGTGAGCAAATATTTTTGCTGTATAAAACCATCTCTGCTTAAGCAAAACAACACTGATCAATTAAATACATCCTAGATTTTTCAAAATCAGATATTCCTAAGGTAATTGAATACAAAATTCAGTAAAAAATATAAAAATCCATTAATTTACCTTATTTAAAAAAATCTTAACTTTGAAATGTAATCTTAAAAGTTTGCCGTAGTTATTTTAAAAGAGTTTGGTTTTTAGTTTTTAAGATTTTTAAATAAGGTATATATAAACACCAACATATTTAGTCTAAATTCCTAACTTTGCATACTATCTGTCATAAAGTTTTAAAAATTCTTTATTATAGAGATGGAACTATTTAAAATCATGCTATCCTTTCTTATAGAAATTACTTAAAATAATATTGTAAGTAACTTATACTCTTATATACCAATAATTAAAATTAAGTGGGTGATAATGTAGGATTATGAATATGTAAACATTAAGTTTCTTAATACATTTATTATTAAGTTTAATATCATTATTAGGTGTAAGATTATGGAAACATAAAACACTTGTTTGTTACTATGCACACGACACGTAGTCCTGGAGGTTGAGTTGTGTCAAATTATCTGACAAACTGTCGGTGCATCGGTATCAGCTGTCAACGCTGTCACCATATCACCACTCTCAAGCTTTCTGTGAAATGATGAGTATGTAAGTTGTCAAACCCCAGTTTTCAAAGAAATTCTCATATAAAATCTTAAATCTCTTCAAGTTAAATCTGATATGTTAAATTTTGGATATTGAAAAATAACATACGGTAATTTAAAATTTAATTTGTTATAATATGCTTGCAGGAAATTTAACAACTATGTGAACATGTTTTCCTTCTATGTTTCATAATCTGTCTTATATTATATATATTATTAAAGGAAATGATTTTATTATTTTACATTTATACTACAAAATCCAAAGTCTAAATAAAAAATCAAGGTTTTCTAAACGCGGATAACTTTTTGCTTTACAACTTTACCTCAAATCACCAGGTCCTGAAGAAATGGCGCAAATTTCACTTAACATAAGATTAAGCTATTACTTATTATTTTTTTATATACTGAAGTTTACCTCAATTAAAGAGATCTGTTACAGTGAAAAATTTTTATTGCCAAACATGTGAACAAATGAGTTTATAAAATATTTACCTGGTAAAATCAGTCGATTTCGAAATCATAGTTGTTTTTAGAATGCAATAGTAATCTAACATAATAATTAGATATCGCATATAACACACACAATATACACATAAACATTTACCTCAGTCAATAAGACGTTACTTGGACCAAAAAAAGTTAATGGCGCAAAGAAATGCTGCAGTATTTTATTTTTTATTTCATTTATTGTTAAACAAGATTAATGTAAACTCGATTGTAAATTCATAATCTAGGTATATAATTTCTTAGCAAATCACAAACCTGTTTCACATGACCCTGTCAGCCACTGTAGTCTATGGCATATCACTCTATTCTAACACTGGTCATATACCTCCGACCCTTCTAAAACGATTATGTACCTTCTTCTTTTCACAATACACACTCGTCATCTAGCCTTGTATACAGATCAAAGGTACTGGAACGTTCTTCAGTTTCACAATATAACATTTTAAATAAGAGGAAACAATAAATTGTAATTAACATAACGTTCCCGAGTGCACAACAAAACACACAAGACAACATCTGGATTTACAACAACACCTGAGGGACATGCCATCACGGCAACATCATTTACAATTCTTGTTAACAACTTTTAATGCTTCTTCCTTAACTGCTCTCCAAGGTATGCTAATTCAGAGCCGGATTTAATCTACACCCTTTAAAGCTGACTGTGTTTACTCTTTAGCTTTTTTGAACCAAAGTATACAAAAAAAGATACTTATCTTCGAGCGTAATATTACAACTATGCCTGTATTAAATGTTAACTTAAAAAATATTACCAAAGATCGAAGGTGTAACAATGAAAAATAAAACCAAAAAATTAGTAAAATATGATTAATAACAAAAATAAAATCACATGTTTCTCGCAAAAATAATATATTTATGATTTTATTTTGCAACTTGCTGAAACAAAAAGTGATTCTATGAAAAAGAAATATATTGCTAGTAATGAACATGTTATAACATATTTTATAAGTTATGACTAAACTTTGCATTATATCCATCTCTTAGAGTTGAAAGAAACATGAGAATACTAATATAGACATAATGTTATCAATTATTACTAATTATAATTAATTATCACACTTACAATTATTAGAATATGCCGTATACTCAAAGTACGTTTCACCGAACAGTTTATTTAATATACAGGGTGTCAATTGAGTCTGGAACCTCTTTTTTAATTTTTGAACCATAATAGAAAGAAATACCAAAGTTCACACGTGCTTACTGGTGATATTAACGCACACATCTGCCCAATTACCGACCGGTTAATCCCTTTGGGGGGACGGTCCACAAGGAGTCAGACAAAATTCTTAAATAGCAGCATAGGTCGAGTTTAGTATCAAATTAAATTTCTTACTTAGCAGAGTACAATGCCGCAAACCGGACTTAAAAAGGTGGATTCATTCAGTAGTTATAGCTATTTGAATTTTTATACAATTGAACAATGTAAATTCTTAAGTATTACAAGTAAACACCAATTTTTAAGTACCTGTGATAAAATTAAGTGTTCAAAATGTTCCCCTCCCATCATCTGACAATGTAGTAATCGAAGCCAGGAATCAATAATTATTACCTATAACACAACTACTGTTTTGAATGTGAAAGTGGCAGATTGAGTCATACACAGCATCCACAGAAACTTAACGTTTGGGCAGGTATTATAGGAAATCAAATTATGAGCCCATTATTTATCAATGTTAATTTAATTGGTGACTCGTATCTAGCAATGCTCCAAAATGAGATAATTCCTGCACTACAAGCTGCTCTTGGTCGACAATTTCAAAGAATCTATTTCCAACAAGATGGCGCGCCACCACACTTTGCTATCCTTGTTAGAGAATACTTGGATACAATATTCCTTCACAGATGGATTGGAAGACGTGGTGCAGTAGTGTCCTGCTCGTTCCCCTGATTTATCTTCGCTGGATTTTTTTTCTTTGGGGATATCACAAAGATAAAGTTTATCGTACTAAGCCTCGAGATTTGGCGCACCTAAGAAATCTCATAGTCCAAGAAGCTCAAGATATTCCTCGTGACTACCTTCAAAATGCAGTGGATGGCTTTTACAACCGCCTAGGACATTGCCAGACGATGGTAGGGGAACATTTTGAACATTTACTTTGATCACAGGTACTTAAAAATTGGTGTTTACTTGTAATACTTAATAATTTACATTGTTCAATTGTTTTAAAATTCAAATAGCTATAACTACTGAATGAATCTACCTTTTTAAGTCCGGTTTGCGGCATTGTACTCTACTAAGTAAGACCTTTAATTTGATACCAAACTCGACCTATGCTGCTATTTAAGAATTTTGACTGACTCCTTGTGGACCGTCCCCCAAAGGGATTATCTGGTCGGTAATTGGACATATATGTGCGTTAATATCACCAGTAAGCACGTGTGAACTTTGGTATTTTTTTATATTGTGGTTTTAAAAATTAAAAAAGAGGTTCCAGACTTAATTGACACCCTGTATATTATTCACTTTCCATGAAAACCAGAAATTAATATTCTGTGACCTATGGTGGAATTTCCACTTGAGACATTATTTAGTAGATATACAGTCGGTCAAAACAGTAAGAGAACTTCTGTTATCTTTTGACGAAAGGATTTCAATAATATATCTTGCGACAATATTGTTAATTGTTAAACCATATATCTAATAGCTTCACGTATGTTACATTAAACTTCCTTTGCAATATTATTTCAGTGAGGACGGCAGTGATTTGTGGTTGTGTAAGATCGGAAAATCCATTAGAAAAATATAGTAGATCACATCCCCGATATCACACACATCACATACATACGTACATAACCCGATTCTACGTACCAAATTCTTTTTGGTAAGTCGTGCAGGCTATAATTCAGTGATATTATAATGTTTACTTTGTTATTTGAATTATTTTATAATACATTCAAATTAACGTTTTTTATTATTTAAACGTTCCCCTTACTTTAATCAATTCACAGTTTAAACATATCTTCATGTTTTAGTTAGAAATAATGTTATAAAATGTGTATAGTGTATTTGTGACAAAGAAATATTAGTGGAAGAGTGACACAACGTATTAATTGGTATTTTTTGTAACTTGGAGCCTAATTCTAATCAAATTCTAAATATAAACAGTAGAATACAAGCTATAAAAACAGCAAAAGCAATATAACTTCTATTGGGTTTGCTGCTAATTAAAAAAATCCCTCGCATCATAATAACCAAACATTTACAAACATAAAATATCTAAATTAAACTGTACGTTACTTTTATTTTTCTGTAAACGTTACGACTAACTACAAGCTAGGAAATATAAGATGCTATTATTTTACCCTGTTTGACTGTATTTATTTTTATGTCTTTCAAGTATCTTAATAACCTCCGAAGGTTGTTGTCTCCGTCATTTCACTGTAGCCAACTGTAGCAGATCATATTCAATAAGATAAATTAATACTCTCATGCGTCCTTGAGCAATTATTATGTCCTTTTACTGTGGACTGCCTGTTACGTACATTTCTAATTTAGAAAATATATAATGTAAAGGTTATCTTTATAATAAACAGTCATTACTACAAGACAATTTTAGCTCGACTAGTTAGAACTGTTGGTATAAACTGTTAATCTCTTATTTAGTAATGTTTTATTATTGTTTGAGCACGAAATAAAAAAAATATTTCAAGTTTTTCAATACAGTTGTAATATATCAGGTTAAGCAAGTTAATGTTGTGATAGTATATAGACGGCTGTCAGATCATAAAGATAAAATTTATCTTTAATGATCACATCATTTAATGATGTCACAAATTGATACAAATGGTAATATTCGGTCTCCAATCAAGACTCATCTATATGTTACCCACAGTACTAAATAATTGTATTCCTCGCCAACCTTTTAAATTGATTGCAATGATAATATCAATAGTAAGGTTCTAGGATTATCAACATTTGATAATTTATTAATTACAACATATTTTGTAGTTAATAAATAAAAGTTTACCACAGTTCCCTACTGAATTAAAGAATCTTATTATTAAATAATGCGAATTTATTATTTACGTTGAGTGACAATTTATAATAAAAACTATACGAGTGTTGCTTCTAAGGAACGCTGCTTTATGCTGCAACTCACGCTGAACAAAAAGTGTTACGTTGAAAACATTTCTTCTGAAGAAGATAAAAGCTGGCAATTTTAGTATATTATCTTTAAAAATCAAGTATTTCAAATACAGATCCACCTAGTTATTTATGTTCATATAGACCTCTCACATACAAGCACATATGTACGAAAAACTGCATTTTTATAGTTTGAGCTGGGATATTATGTCACTTTTCTTAAAGAAATCTACAATTCGTTATTATCTTGAAGGATTTACTAAATTTGTTGTTGCACACAAACTCGTATTTTGATAATTAACATATTGAGTCGTCCCATGTTTAGGGGAGGTAAATTTTGTTTTATTTTCTCACTTAAAATTGTAATACATCCCGTTCTTTCGAAGGGAAAAAGAAAGAAACTTTGTATATTTTAGACATGTGTTCGTATTTACAGCATATTTATATCTACTCTTAAAAGTTATTAAATAAAATGTATGTACATGGAAGCCTTTTCTCTTATTAACACGCACCGCTAACGGATGAATACAGTTGAAGATGAAGAACAGATAGAAAACGTATTAATGGATGAGTTGATAGCGTATCGTGACATGATAGTTTTCGAAAATGTTTTAAAGTTAATTTGAGGACGTACAGTTTTAATAGTTTAATATAGTTTATTTAATATATTTGTAATTTGATGCTGTATCAATAATTATGAAGTTGGAGAACCAACATTTTCTTTCAAGTAATAAACTGTGAGTGAGTGTTAATTATGTATTTAAAAATTATAGCAGCCTGAAAAAGTATGTGGGTTTAATAGATCATTGATTACTTTATGTATATTGGAATAAGAATACAAATAAAAATAAAACAGAAATTATCATTCCACTTAATTATAACTCTTGAGGGGTCTTGAAATTTAGTTTTCTCAAAGAGCTAAGAATTTGTTTATGTAGTTTAGAATCTATATTTGAATAATTTAATATAGTTTTAATCCTAACTACAAGCAAACGGGCGCCGCAATTTTACTCTAATTTATTTCATTACACTAAATCACAACATAGTACTGTAAATTAAGTTACGTCGAATATGTTTTGCTTATTTGCTAAACTATTATTATTTATATAAATCTGTATAGCAGATACAGTGGTCTATTATCTAATCTTAAAAATCACGGTGAATGATAAAGATATATAGGGGTATTGATAATTATTTACCTATAGTTTTCAAATTCATTTTTACTACACATAGTTACTCATATTCCATTTACTAACTCACAAAACTGTGTGCAGGTACGAAAAATATAACACAAGTTTGTTTTTTACACTATGAAATTCTCAAACTTTTAACTTAAATAATTAATCAAACATCGTAATAAATGTTAAGTCTAGCTCCAGTTCACTCTCTCTTAGTGCAGCGTCTGAAATCTGACTCCTGGAATTCTTCGTCGCCGACTTTTTTCGGATCTTTTTAAGCGAACATGACTACAGATTCGAGGAATCAAATTTAAGACTGCGTCAGATTTTGGATGATGCACTAAGAGGAAGGTAAACTGGAGATAAACTAAATATTCACGTTAAATCAATCATTTCGACAATTGCAATATTCTTCGTATTATGATAGTTGTTATACTATTTAAGGACTTAAAGGATATTATATTTATAATAGTTTAAAATGTTTTTACACCAGCCTGTATCCAATTACGGTGAAAATTATCGATAGTCTAGATAAAGGTATTTTAGGTTCTTATTACAAGCCATTTTATATTTACGACCCATAAAGTGTCTAGTTCAAGTAAAATATTAGATTTATGGCTATACTGTCACGATAAGTGGAGAGCTAATTATGGGCATGATACCAGCCACTATTACGTTACACGACTCATAAAAAATTCCAATTTTTGTATTTTTTACTAATTTAAATGTATAAAGTCTATGAATTGTGGCAATAAAAAATGAGCATAGTACAAATAGACCTTTATGTAAACTGTCTATACCTGTACTGAAAGTTATAATCTAACAAATATTTAAAATACTCTTTTAGTCGTATTATTTCAAAATTAATATTTATGAAATCAGTAAGTAGAGTAATTGTCTACTTTCGAATTGTGTAAATATCAGCGATTATTCACAGATCATGATCTTAAAGACATGAATATGCAAACAATGCAATGAAGTTAAATTTATTACAGGGTTTAATGGAATAGGATAACTTTATTTAAAGAAGCTTAAATACGTCACTTTTAGATCTTGCATCTACTATATTTTAGGTGTAACACTATTGAATAACATTAAGCGTGCAATAATTCTAAATAATAGAAAAGAGGACGATTAAAACTTCAAGGCGATGCTGACTGTAGGGAATTTTCACTTCAAGAATATATGTAGTCCCTAAACCCAGTACTAAATTAAAACAAACAAAACTCCAAAACTCGCCCAGACCACTGCAACATATTATACACGAAAAACTGATTACCTTCAGAATTCTTGCAGCTTTTGTATAATAAAAATGTACAACATTGTTCTAAACTTTCCAATAGTCATCCTGAATAGTAAAATTTAAAATATAAGTTATGTTTACGACAGCATTATCTTTTCGTGTATTGTATAATCATTCCCTAGAGAAATTGTTTGAATAATAGGTTTATGAATAATAATATTATAGGTTTTTGAAGTGAGTACATTCTCTGTCTACTAGTACGTATCATCTTGATTATGGCTGCAATTCTTAATTTATCTTTACTAATTTGGTAGGAATATTCTACTGAGGAATGTGAAGATGAAGTTATTACCGGAGCCATTCGGACCGAAGGGGGAGTAACCTCTGGGCCACAAACTGTTTATACACAATTACTCTAGACGTCTTATGAGACAATATGGTGAAGCCACGCAACCAAAACCATGATAAATCAAATTTTGCTCTAAAGTTGTGTGATCGGATAGATTTTAACCACAATTATTTGTATTAATTATAAGCCTCAAATACCAACGCTTATTAAAGCTAAATTCAAACAGAAAACTGGAGCTGTCTTAGGCCGAGAGGAGCCACAAGCAGGGATATGCCAGAGTTTATAAATCGTCAAATCCGAGAGTAGCTACAATCAGGGACATGCCAGAGTTTATAACCTGCTAATGGTCGAGAGTAGCCACAATAAGGGACCAGCCATAGGACGGAAGCTACCCGAGGCCAGGAACTTCCAGAGCCAGGAACTAACAGAAGCCGCGATTTGCACAGGGAAATCATGATTTGGGAATAGTGAGTTCTGTAAAAGAGAATACGAAGTGCACATGGTTGCTTTCCATATGTACTGAACAACTGAAGTCTTTAGTTGACAGTATGTGGTGAGTGTCTCAACTGAGAATATACACAGTCAGGATGATATATATATATATATGAACGAATGCCATGCAAATAGGTAACCTGTTATTTTGTCAGATAGTTATTGTGTTAACTAGTTAAAACTGCTTGGTATTTTAATCATGACAGACGTATAAAAGTGAACAGAAGAACAGAATGTAATTAATGCATCTCTTGCCTTTTTCCTGTGGCCTGTTTTCTGTTTAATCGAACTACTATTTCCTTGTCTCTTTGTCGTGAGTGAAGCATTGTTTAACATCACGGATTGGAATAACTCAAAGATATTGAATACGTTAATAAGGTTATGATTTATACATAGGATAACAGTCTTCTGAACCTTTATTGAGCAATATGTTTCATGTATATTTAAATTAATCTCTTAAATGTTTCTGTTATCAATTAAACACTTTAGGTTGTGCAACTCATATTATTGCTTTATATGTATTAATGTTTTTCTTTATGACATCTAATTTATGTTATTTCAGTTTAAAGTTACAGTACTAATAAACAATATTAAGAAACAATATTATCGACTATTGAAATCTTTAATATTGTAATCCAGTGTGTGAATATGAACGTCTATGAGATGTGTACAAACCATAATTCAGATAAAATTGTCTTAACTTAATTGCCGTTGGATCTAAACATTAATTATCAAATAATGTGTTGTTTATCTTTATAGAATTCTATTTTATATATTTCATCTTTAATTTACAGAAGGTTTTAGAGGTTTTCTAAAATACACAAAGCTCAATAGGTCCTACGGTTAAAGGAATGATACGAGTATTTGTTTTAGAATATTAAACAGGCGATGCAAAATAAATTATTCAAATACCGTATCAAGGCGAAAATAGGAAAATCCCAAATACATACGGCAATTCGACCTACCACAATCTATGGAACCATCTACTGCTGTGGTACCGAGTTAAATGTGCTATCTACAATTTACTCGGACAACATAGTAAGTCTAATAATTTTTTGCCATACAACATAAAATGTCACAACACATTATGTGAGGGATTAGCTTGGTGTGAAACAAATATTCCTTGTTTTAAGAAGAGCACATTCTATGGTTTAATATATTGAGGATTGGTATAAAAACCATCACTTGCCATTACAATACTCACTGTCATATATTTATGAAAACATTTTCTCACCTGCCTATGTAGAATGTTGGGTTTACAATGGTAATACTTTACAAGAAATAAGTCACAGGTCAATCAGCAGCAGCGGGCGCACTGTGATCCAAAACTGGACTGTACATGGGCTTTGTGTCACATTTTATTTACCCTTTTTCGCTTAAAATAACTGAGTATCTCGTCCAAGCAATCAAACTGAATGTTGTTGTCTTCAGGTAATCACGTTTTATTTCTCACATTAATTTCTCCTAATTTATGGTAATAAAATACACTCAAGCATTAAAAGGTATTTTGGAAATTAAAATCCTCTCCAGCATCAATTATACAGGTATGTGTTTTTAAAATACCCAACCTGTACCAAAATAACATGTACTTTATTCAGAGTTTGTTATTGACTATAGATTATTTGAAAAAGTTACAGATTTCGGACGTTTGCCAAAGTTATATATTATAAAAATGGAAGACTAAGTTTTAAGATTTGGAATATATCCTTTTCAAAAGATTAAAAAAAACGTATTTACAGGCTAAGGATAGAAAAAAATTAAACATTTATAGACTTTTATACGTTGTGCTTCACTTTTTATACCTTAGTGTTTTGTTGACGTTTTATTAAGTGGATAGATATTAATCCTAGATACGCAGTGTTATATTATTAGGCTGTAACGATTGTAAATATCTTAAATCGTTCAGAGTTTGGTATTGACTATAGATTATTTGAAAAAGTTACAGATTTTGGACGTTTTCCAAAGTTATATATTTAAAGAAATGGAATATTAAGTTTTGAGATTTGGAATATATCCATTTCAAAAGATTAAAAAAAAACGTATTTGGAGGCTAAGGATAGAAAAAATTAAACATTTATAGACTTTTATACGTTGTGCTTCACTTTTTATACCTTAGTGTTTTGTTGACGTTTTATTAAGTAGATAGATATTAATCCTAGATACGCAGTGTTATATTTTTAGGCTGTAAGGATTGTAAATATCTTAAATCGTTCAGAGTTTGGTATTGACTATAGATTATTTGAAAAAGTTACAGATTTCGGACGTTTGCCAAAGTTATATATTTAAAAAAAATGGAAGACTAAGTTTTGAGATTTGGAATATATCCTTTTCAAAAGATTAAAAAAAACGTATTTGGAGGCTAAGGATAGAAAAATTAAACATTTATAGACTTTTTATACGTTGTGCTTCACTTTTTATACCTTAGTGTTTTGTTGACGTTTTATTAAGTGGATAGATATTAATCCTAGGTACGCAGTGTTATATTTTTTAGGCTGTAAGGATTGTAAATATCTTAAATCGTTCAGAGTTTGGTATTGACTATAGATTATTTGAAAAAGTTACAGATTTCGGACGTTTGCCAAAGTTATATATTTAAAAAAATGGAAGACTAAGTTTTGAGATTTGGAATATATCCTTTTCAAAAGATTAAAAAAAAACGTATTTGGAGGCTAAGGATAGTAAAAATTAAACATTTATAGACTTTTTATATATTTTGCTTCATTTTTTATACTTTAGTGTTTTCTTGACATTTGATTAAGTGGATAGATATTAATCTTCGATACTCAGTGTTATATTTTTTACCTGTAACGATTGTAAATGTCTGAAATCATATTGTACTCTAAAAGTAACAAAATTTAAGATACACAAATATACTAAATTACAATTTGCTGATTCCTCCTACTTTACATTGAAACACAATAAAATAACCATAATTCAACCAATTTTATTCAATTGACGGACATTAAGTAAACGATAGTAAGTTATTCTATGTTTTACAGATCTTATCAATGTATTAAATAGCATAATAATTTATGTATTTTACGTAAAGCACAAAGTAACAACACAATGCCCACATGTTATATCCCTTCGTAATCAATGTTCAAAATAAACTGAGATGAACTAGTAACACTATAAATCGTTACCGTTCGATATTGCTGCACGCTGATGTACCTGTATAACTATGACACAATACGAGCATCATTAGTGTAATCCGTGGCTACTTCGCATATATATGCACTGTTGTCTCCATCACAACTCAGGTAACGATCACAACTCTGAACATTTTAATGTATTTTGTTGTTTTTTTACGATGAACCCAAAGTCAGAATCTACCAAATAGGGATATTTGAATTTAATTCTATACTGAAAGCAATTCTTTGAAAGTTCTCTTTGGTTTTGTTGCATGCAAAATGTGTAAGCATTATTATTAAAAGGATCAAATAATCGTTAAGGTATATTACGTTTGTATGGCTTACTTAAGTTTGTGCGGGTATTATCAAGTAAGTGAAAACATTTCTATATAGTTATATAACTTTTATTGTTAAATTCTAAGATACAAAACTACGTTATTACTCACAATTATTCTCACATGATACATGCGTTGAACTTATGGGACCTACTTCAGAGTATTGGAAGTTTTATTCATGACTAAATATGAGTACGCCACACCATGCGTAGTACAACAGGCTTCGTTGAGGTTTCATGCACAACTTCAAGTAGAGATACATTACAGACTGGTGATGTAGCGAGTACAAGCAGAAATATTACTAAAAGAAATATGTATATCCTCTACCTCCAGCTGTCTACGCCTACTGAATGATAAGCTTCAGTGACACTGAGCCAAATTTCAGGGTTGGACATACAGGTATACCATCACATAACTTCTTTTCCATGCAGAAATTTTGTATTATGCAAACATCTAGATACATGTTTTTCAAATTATCTTGTATCATGATACATTCACATTTTTGTTGATCAAGTAAGTCTCAAAACACAGTGTTTGAACGATAAAAGTTCCAGTGACTTAAGGAGGCTACTATGAGGCAAGATTGCGATGAAATCTAATCTATAGTTAAATTGATTACAAAATAGGACTGGCGCTCGGCATAGGAAAGGGAGCGGCGCGGCGTTGCCACGTTGACGTCGCGTCGCTTGGTGTTACAGGTACAGCAGATCTGCTAGCCACGCGTGTTTCACTAATAGTTTTTTTTTTTCACTTTATGGTTGCGTCAATTTATTCGCTGCGCTCTAAAAAACTGTTTTTGGTCAAAATTTTCAAACCGTCACAACACTTATATTGAAGCGATTTTTTTACATGAAATTTCTTCTAGTTTTGAATATTTTAATGACTTTTTTTAATAAGCAAACAGAAAGAGCAGGGGGGTAATATGTTTAAATATGTTTAAATGCAAAGATCCATCGTTTTGATCCCATGAAATTTACCTAATGAAATAAATTTAAAAATAATGATTTATAATGAATTTAAAATAACTTTAATTGTGGTTTTAACATACTATTCCTTGTGGTGGTTTTTTAACATATTTTAAAAAAAACTCCGGTTTTATAATTTTCAACTATTCAGATATGTTTTGTAAAACCTAACTAATAAACCCTACAACTCCTGACACCTCCCGTATGCTTGTCTTGAAAAACTTTTCCTTATAATATTTAAATACTAAAGAAATTTCACTCAGATTTCATATAAAAACGTTTCTATATAGTTAACTAATAGGAGTGCTGTGACAGTTTTGAAAATTTTGACAAAAAAAACAGTTTTTTGAGTTCAGCAAGTGAACGACGCAACCTGGATCAACTTGACCCCAATGATTTGTTGGTCTTGTTATTACATACAAGTTTGTCTCTTTTAATCTTTATTGTATCTCTATTTTTTACAAGATCCCTTGTTTCAGTGTATAACATTTGAAACACAACGTATTTTTTACAAGTTTTCTGCAGTATTAGTGAGAGGGCAAGTTCCATGAGTGTCCGCTAAAACGCATTATTGTTTTATACTTAACAACCATTTAGTTTATTTAAGTTACGCGGTAACGAATTCAAAAACACTAATTAGTTTAACATTGTTTTATATGCCAGAATATTTTTAAATGACTTTTTGGCCAAGTATGCACCTATTTGAAACAATCAATATCAGATTTGTGGAAAAATCTGCTATAGCGGAAAACAAACGGCAATATAAATAGCAATGACGACAGCTATGTGTCACTCCATCCAGAACGTAACTTAGTTACACTGTGCTCTGTGCTTGCATAGCTCTGTGCTGTACGGTTCATTTTGTCTATATGGCATTTTTCAAATTATATGAGAAGATATTGTTTAATTATATATGAGATGAATAAAATGTAGAATAACTGTTGGTGCCTTCCAGAGTATTGTAATTATTAACATTAGCCTATAGTAATTCATTTCTAAAAAAAAGATATACCGTTGTTTTCGTAATGTTTGTAATGCAACATCCTACTAGTTGTTTATTGTTATGATATGATTGTTTAATGGACCTAAAACAAACAAACACACAACGAGTTTTTTAAGTATGACTTTTTTATAGGTGTTGTAGTTTTGTAAACATATCCACAGCATAGTAGCACAATAGATATGATACGGTAGCCTTTTACTCATATATATATTCATATATTTATACATAAGGTTCATAACATATTTTATCATATACTGATAACAGCGCTTAATCTTCTGTATCCGGAAAAGTTCCCCTTCAATTTTATTGATTGTTTTAATTCCTTATCATTATTGAAGCTAAGCGTAACAATGAGCGTTATCAAACAGCTGCTGTTCTTTAAAACTGCAACACAGTAATTAAATCAGGTAAGTTATATAAATAAAATTGTTATAGGAAGCAAAATGTTAAAATTAAAATTTTCAATTTATTAAAATGTTGATTCACACATTATTCCAAATGTTCCAAGGATTTCTGTTTACATAAGAAGTGGAGAAGACAAAATTAAAAATATGAATTTTACAAATACTTCCTACTATCCATAACTTATATCCATAAATATGTCACTTAGCGCGTGGGTAAATTGAGAAGAGAAAAACTTATGCCAAAAACTAACATTAAGAAATAACTTATCTTGAGCTGGCCCAGTAACAAACTTTTACTGCAGGAACCCTCAAATTGGCACCGAACTTGCTGCCCGCTTTCCACAACTATGCTACTGATTAAATTATGACTGTTAAAGTAGCACTTCTTTTTCATAAAAACCTATTTATAATTTAATCATTTGTCTTTAAAGTTAAGTACTTTTGTGCTGTTTGCGCCCCTCCCTGCCTCTAAGCCCACCGGTCACACATATTTAACCCAAGATCTATTAACAGTCTATTATCAAGAAAATTCAAGCTGCAAGAGGTGCATATCTTTGGTCTGCACTAACTGATGATGACATCTGGATACTTTACATGTTAACAAAAATAAGAATATAACACTCAGCTTTCATATAAACTTTAGCTATTTTTAAAAACAAACAAGTTAAAGAAACTAAATATTTTCCAATTATCCAATACAATTCCTATATACGACGATTTAATTATATCAACTGCAAGTCTGTCACCACTATTACCTAAAGAGGGTCAGATAATTCATGAAAGGATTTAAAATTGCAATGACTTCAAAAATAAGTTTCTGTATCTGTATAACATGACCATCGGTACAAGGGAGATGTTACAGAACAAGAGAACCCTAAGAACACCTCTAAACTCGTCATGGCAATTGATACTCTAACACTAAGACAGGATATGCCGACTTTCTGATTAAATTTTGAAGAGGTAAACTACAACAATAAAAATTATTATTATTATATGTAAATATTTAATGTCTAAATTTGCTTACATATTTAAAGCCAATTTTAAACATCCTTCAGTACAGACAAAATTAAAGCCTACAGCAAAATAGAGACCCGATTATAGAATAAACTTTAGGACACCTCCTAATCTTTCATCCAAGTAGGCTATAACGCTGTGAAACTGTGTCAGCATCCGCAGAGATTTTTTTTTCTTTTTGTGTATTATCACTGTATAACAGCCATTTGTTGTTTTTGGCCATCTCATTTATATATAGTGTATGCTTATTAAGTTTTTTCCTTACTTTTATTTTATTCTTGTTCGTTTGATATATTTCATGAGAATAAAGGATTCCAATAATGCGCTGCACAATTATTGTATAAACAGTACCGGTAATTATTGTTTTTTTTTTACATTTTTATTTTCATCCTTGACTCCAGTTCAATTTTAAATTATTAGTAAATTTAAAGTTTTATAACAGGCTTTTAAAAATCTGTATATTGTTAATTGTTGATGACAGTAACTATAGTAATACAAATTTTAACATAATCTTATTCAAAATTCTAAATTAGAAGAGAGAGGGTTTATTAGTTATCAGTAAAAATTAATAAATTGAAGATAGAGTATCTGGTGATTCCAGGCTTTAAATCGTCAGTGAAGACGGATTGCTCTGCTTATGATGACTCCAAATCCTAGTCATGAACCTGGTTGGTGATTCCAGGCTTTAAAATCGTCAGTGAAGACGGATTGCTCTGCTTGTGATGACTCCAAATCCTAGTCATGAACCTGGTTGGTGATTTCCAGGCTTTAAATCGTCCAGTGAAGACGGATTGCTCTGCTTGTGATGACTCCAAATCCTAGTCATGAGCCTGGTCGGTGATTCCAGGCTTTAAATCGTCAGTGAAGACGGATTGCTCTGCTTGTGATGACTCCAAATCCTAGTCATGAACCTGGTTGGTGATTCCAGGCTTTAAATCGTCAGTGAAGACGTGATTGCTCTGCTTATGATGACTCCAAATCCTAGTCATGAACCTGGTTGGTGATTCCAGGCTTTAAATCGTCAGTGAAGACGGATTGCTCTGCTTGTGATGACTCCAAATCCTAGTCATGAACCTGGTTGGTGATTCCCAGGCTTTAAATCGTCAGTGAAGACGGATTGCTCTGCTGCTGTGATGACTCCAAATCCTAGTCATGAGCCTGGTCGGTGATTCCAGGCTTTAAATCGTCAGTGAAGACGGATTGCTCTGCTTGTGATGACTCCAAATCCTAGTCATGAACCTGGTTTGGTGATTCCAGGCTTTAAATCGTCAGTGAAGACGGATTGCTCTGCTTATGATGACTCCAATCCTATCCATGAACATGGTGGTTGGTGATTCCAGGCTTTAAATCGTCAGTGAAGACGGATTGCTCTGCTTGTGATGACTCCCAAATCCTAGTCATGAACCTGGTTGGTGGATTCCAGGCTTTAAATCGTCAGTGAAGACGGATTGCTCTGCTTATGATGACTCCAAATCCTAGTCATGAACCTGGTTGGTGATTCCAGGCTTTAAATCGTCAGTGATGACGGATTGCTCTGCTTGTGATGACTCCAAATCCTAGTCATGAGCTTGGTCGGTGATTCCAAGCTTTAAATCTTCAGTGAAGACGGATTGCTCTGCTTGTGATTGACTCCAAATCCTTGGCATCAATCTGGTTGGCAACTACAAAAGGCTCAAAGTTTGAAATGGAGACGTTACTACTTGTAACTGCTCTACATGAGCTTGCTGTGATCAGCCTGAAAGGAAACAAACCAGAAGTTGTAATTGTGAGTTAAAAAAATTGCTACTTTTGAACCTGGAACTACCCCTAAATTTCCTCTCTCTATAAATTTCTTGAACTTTGTTTTTATTAATTATTGAAAACCAATTTTAAATTACACTGCAGTTTGGTTGTCTTAAAGTATAACATGTACTTTAGGGGGTGGCGGAGGGTTTAATATAAAAATAAAATTTTAAAATGTGCAGTCATAGTTCTTTTTTTTTACTTATCTACTTATATAATTTCAATTGCAATGCAATTTGACGATGAATGAACACAAATATATTTAGTCACTAGTCAAGAGGCCAGATAACATTTTGGAGTTGTTTTGACACTGAAAATAGTTAACATTTCTAAAACAATACAAATTTGTATAAAATATTACATCTTACACTTGATGTAGCATCTTTATTAGTTTTATAATTAAGATGGTAATTAATAGTTTTCAATTTAGTAACTATTGAATTAAGTGGTTTTATCATGAGAGATCTTTTATTGAACATTTTATTTATTTTGTAATTTCCATTTATGATAAGTAATTAATATTGTTAATTATGTATTGAATGAGACTATAAATACTGTTTAAAACTGTATATTATTGTATGAACGAACATGTTTGAATAATGCCAAGGTGTACATTTATCAGAAAAAACCCCGCATTACAAGTTAAAAAGATGAGTGGCAGATGGCCAAAGTACCAAGTTGTGACTAGAAAAGAGTCAACATACAGATATTGCACACAAAAATTTGAATGTGCCCTACAGATAACATATAATTATATTCATTACAGTCATCTGCCGTTATTTGTGTATGTGCTCCGCTAAGAAGAATCATAATTTTGTTTATATCAAGACGCCTTTTTTCAGTACTTGTACTGTAATTAATGTAGCCACTGTTAAAGTGTTTTAATCAACCAAGATGTACAGTTTACTTCATAAAAACTTATGAGTGTTTGTTATTATTTTGAAAAAAGTGTACGCAATATTATAATATTTTCCAGTACCACAGATTAAAAAACAAAAATATATAAATTAATTTCTTACTTGAAAGTCGTCATATTTAAAGTCTGTTAATTTATTTAGGCAGGGAATGTGTTGTTCTTACTGATAGGATAGTTGAGCCTCAACTGTAGCTAAGGGTAGGTTTCGAATTTTAAGCAAAATGGTTACCTACATATTTTTGCTGTACATAAAAAATACATTAGTTTAATCTCGCAATTTTAAACATTCAAAACCTGGAATATATTTTCTAAATAGTCTACTACATAAATTATTAATTTGTGATGTGATGGAAACAGGATTTTCCGGACATTTGCCATTGTTCAGTGATTCTAGTAAAATTTAGCGTGCACAGAATTATTATTGTATTCGATTCATTTTCAACTTAAGACATGGTGAATAAGCGTCCTTGAGCAATAATCCCTATTTAAAATCAAATAACTTAGAGATCTTCATTTACTTAGTCATGTCCGCACGCAATAATCCATAATGGTTATCCAGGTTATTTGGCTCCAAAATTTTGTTTTTATGCTGATATCGGTGCTCGTAGAACTCGTAGGGATCCATCTCTTTATCAACTCCAATTCATCGGACAGCCTTATATAACGATCTTTCACTGTATCCACTTGTCAATTGTGGAACGACCTCCCATATAATATCAGAATCATTAACAAGCGATCGCTTTGGGGCTGAGGTTATGCCCTTATTGCTGTAGATCAGCTGTAAGGTAGACGGTGGTGGTTCTAGTCACACTGGGTAACTGCAAGTAAGCTGAGTGAATGGAAATGAAAACTGATAAGAAAGAGAGACTATTGTTATTAATATGCCTATTGTAGTATACATTTTTGCTAGAGTTCATCAATAGTTGAAGTGACTACAATTAATTTTTGAAGTGATTACCCTCTTTTGGCGGGCTATGGATGTATGTTTTCCATGGTGGAAACGAAAACGGAACGTCACGCATGTTCGCTCTATGGTACTATGGCGTGCGTTAGAGAATACTATCGCTCCTTGTGAATTGACTACTTCTTTTGGTCGCCTATGATGTATTCTTCGCAAGTGGGGTAAACTTTTATATATTATATCATCATGCATGTTTTATGTTTTCCACATGATTTTAAAATAGAATGATTACTTTACCGACATGTAAACAAATTGTTATATAAACATCTGATTTGAACTAATAAAAGTTGACGTTAGTGAAAACTCTTTATAGGAGAGATTAAGGGAAGGGATAATATAAGCGTAATAATAACATACAACATTATATATCATAATAAAATAACAAAATGCTTCTCTAATCTAGTAGTGTTTTTACAATTATTTGTTTTCTAACTGCTCGATCAGTTTACTCATATTAATTATTGATGTAAATGTACGAATATAGCATCGTCTGCGATATTCCCTGCTTCCGCATACTTTCTTGGTTATGGAATTTGTCATGTTAGATTACTTAAGCCCCAGTAGCGTAGCCAGAAATTACGTTCGTGGGGGTCCGAAACCAGGGGATCTACGGGGACGACGTTTTGTGTGTTATTTGCCAATGAGTTCACTGGTAAAAGGTAAATAGGAAATACCAAAAATATGGAGCTTTACTACGCCTTACAGAAAGTGTAAAGATGTAATAGGTAAATTCAACTCTCACAGCAAATCTAGTACCACAAATTTTCTTGTATATCTTCAGAAACTTTTCGAAGTTCGATTCTGACCGAGTAGAAGGCACCAAAGTGATGTTGAATTCACTGGATAAGAAAGAAAAAGAACAAAACAGAGCTTCCACTCAAGCGTATAAATTGAGACACAACTATATTCTGTGGAAAAATGAAATACCCTTTTCGAGGACATTGGGCCACTGACAGCCGAAACCCTTTAGAAAAAGTAGGGCAATTTTCGAGCGTTGCTCGGGTACAGATCAAACTAACGGTACGGTCGGAAAATACACGGAAAAACTCTACTGACTAGAAGTTTCGGCTACTTTGGATTTCATTGATAGAGGTATTTATGAGTTATAATGACGATTTTTTGTATAATTCCACTGTAGACGAGAATATAACTATCGGAAAAAAAATCGCTTTCGGTCGGAAATAAAATACACCAGAAAAACTCTAATGATTAGAACTTCAACTATTCGGACTTCAGTTATTGAGGTAGGACGACGATTTTTTGTTATCATTAAACTGTACTCGACTACCTGTATAGTTACCGAGAAAAAATCACTCGGTCGGTAAATACCGAAGAAAAGCTCTCTACAGATTTAAGTTTTGACGATTTTGGATTTTCCAATAACAATACCAAAAATAGAAATAGAAAACAATAATAAGACAATTTTTTGTAAGGAATAAGTATATAAATAATTTTCAGGCTTCCGTTTTGATCACAGGGTATAACTAATCATTGCTTATTAGCTGTAAATTTTTAAAATTGCGCCTAAACAAAGCTGTAAACCCATCTGTAAATTCTGTACAAATTTCTGATTTATTGAAAGTAGCTATAGATTTTTAATCTTGTTAAGAATAAGTTTACAGTCAAGTGATTGGAATGATGGATAGTGATGGAAAATAATTCCTTTTGTAAGTTTTATGAAATTATAAATACATGTATTATAGTTGAATTGATTACAAATAGGACTGGCGCTCGGCATAGGAGGGGAGCGGCGTTGCCAACGTTGACCGTCGCTTGGTGTTACAGGGTATAGCAGATCTGCTAGCCACGCGCGTTTTTCACTGGCCGTTTATTGAGTCTTCAATTGATTATTATTATTATTATGCTATCAATTTATTCATTACGGTTAATAATTTTGAGTGACTTTTGGTCATTTACACAAAATTATTATCAAGTTTCACTCATGACCTTGTATGAACCTGTTTGCTCATACTTTTCGTTTTGGTGTTAATAAATGAAACAAACTCACGTAAATATTGATTTAAATAATTACATAAATATTTGGTTGCACATTTAATTTTAAATATCATTACAATTGGCTAGATAATAATATTATGATGTAATTTTAAACCAGTACCTATTCATAAAAATTATTTAAAATATGGTTTTTAAGTGTATAGTTTTGTCGTATTTGCATGCGGAAATAGAATTAAAAATATATTCGTTTTATTTTTTTTCGAAAAATTGATCGATATATATATATATATGTATATCTAAAATAGTAAAATAGTAAATCTATCAAATTAAGCAGGAATAAGAAAACAATCAACAAGCATTAAATGTTAAATATTTGTATTTACATACATATTACTGTCATTCAAAACAATAACGTTTTAATTAGGTCTAGTTTAGTAGCTGTACTCTGAAATTGTTTATTACGTACACTTATTAAAATTCATCAAATTGTAGTACTCTACCTTCTGGGCATAATTGTTGCACCTCCACTTAAGTCACTGTCACTTTCATCTTCACTGTCATGTTGAGATTCATCTGATAGCAGGTGTCAAAGCGATCTTCTCCCAAATTTTGGTCATCCGAAAAAGCACTGCTGTCGTCGCTGGAGTCGTCGTCGCTGTTTAACGTGATGATGAGCTCTTCAATCGCAGTTTTCCAGAACACCCTCATTTTTCCCACGCTTCCTCTATGGTTTTCCTTGTATGTGATACAACTTTTTTCCACTCATCTCCTGTTACTAAGTCTATCCACTTCCTTGGTTAATCTTGTTACTTCCGTCAATGTGAACGTTTTATTGTTTTTTGCAACGTGTCCTTTGATTTGGGCCCAAAATCAACTCTATAGCATTGAAGTGGCAGTTATACGGAGGTAAACGAATTACAGTATGGCCACGTTCCTTGGCTACCTCATCAATAACATATTTTGGAAAGCGAGGCTTGTGTAAATTTATTACTTCGAAAAGTTCTGCTTTCTTCATGTCTGCTTCAAATGGGATGTTGAATTTCTGTAGCCATTCCACCATCAAACATTTTTTTGAAGCCATTGTTGGGGCCTTGTCCAATACTTTTGAGTGGTACTTAGCATTATAAAATACTATGGTTTGAAGGATTCTTCCAAATTTGGAAGAAGATTGCTTACAAACCAGCCTAAAAACTTTTCGTGGTCCATTTCTTCATGGTAATCACTCGTTGTTTTCGAAGAAAAAAGTAGAAGGCTGTTTGGAATAAACCCTTTAGAATTACGGCGTGAAGCAATATCATTCTTCCCCCTTTACCCAGAGGTACGGACATTGTAACCTTGAACAGAGTCGTCTGTCCAAGCGTTTGTTTGGGAGTGATTTGTGTTAACCCATGTCTCGTCAATCCAGACTACTTCATCTAAATTTAAGTTCTTCATTTGACGAAGAAACCTACAGCGCCATGCAACTACATCTGGTCTTTCAAGAAGTACTTTCCGTTTCCCAACTGACTTGTACTTGAAGCCAAGTTGTTTTAAAACAAGTGAAAGTGAAGATTTGCAACCGTTAAATAAATCGGCATCCTTCAATGATTGAATTAGTTTTTTAAAGTTGGATATTCCTTTCGTCTATAGTATGCATACACATAAGACGGATTGCATCTTTTTGGAAATTATCCAGGTTTGTAACTCGTTTATGACGTGGAAATTTCTTTTTGTTTAGGGTATGTAGTTGTCCATTTAACGATGTTTTTCTTCTTCTCTGAACAAATTTTTACAACGGTATTTTTATTTATGCCCAGGCCGCTGCAGTTCGTTGTACAACTTTGGCAACGGGGTAAGAGTGGGCCATTGTTTGTTTTTTCCTGTTGGAAATATTCTTTGGCAGTGCAAACAAGTTTTCTGGCTTGAGTGCGCAGAGGTACACCACGTCCTACGTTCTGATAATGTAAACGCTTATGATGAATGCGCGGACGCCCACGACGTTTCACAGTTTGATTTTTCTGCATTCATGATGTAAATATAATCATTAACTACCAGTACGAAGGTTTATGAAAGTACAAAATAGTTTGTTACACTAGGCCTAAGTCACAACTAAGTCCTGAAAAGGACTGTTTTAACAACGGTAACACCACTACAGTTACACAGAACACGAGACTACAAAGTGAAACACACGAATCGGTTGCTGGGCAGAGACTAGACTGAGGAGTGACGTGCGGGATGTGAAAACGGCAGCGTGTGCGTTTTACTCGAAGCTGATTGGCTGCTCTCAGCCGTCGACCGCGCCCCTCCCACCGGTCCCAGTCCTATTTTGTAATCAATTCGACTATAGTTACCGACTTTTAACATTGAATTTATTTCTACTCTATTTTTCTCTTTTTACTCTACGAAAGAAAGTGGTATATTGAAATTTTATATGATTAGTGACTGGATCAGTTTCTTTACAGATGTATTTATTCTTCAATTTTCTCGTTGCTACCATGGTTATCTACAAGACCAATGAAATGATATTCTTTAACGCTCAGCCAAATCCTATGGAGTAACATACACCATCAAGGAACTAAGTGTTGCCCATATATAAATGAAGCATCATGCAACATTTATAGGTATTGGTTAGTTCGATTTGGTAATATCTTACGGACAGACAGACAGAAATAAATTTTTTCCCGCCCTTTGAGTGAAAGACTTCACTAAAGTGCAGTCAATATGTTAATTAGTAGTATATTCTTACTATTGAAACGTCTAGTTTATTTTGTAACTAAGATATTGCATTTAATAAGGGCGATATCTTGAGAATTAGTTGAGTGTTAAACTTGTTTGAATTGCATATATTACTTAGCTATTAGTAATTAGTGTAAAAAAATTCTCATATGTCTGTCTATCTGCCTGTGTGGTCCAACAATAACCTGATTTACTCTTGTATGAGTGGCAGCAGCGTTTTTTATGATGCCCCGTAACTATCACCCACTATTTCATATGCACATTTTAAATATTGCGTTAAACTTAATTTCTACAGAGGAAAGAGTGGTTATTATAATTGTGCACGTCCAACCAAGAGATTCGGATGAGCTTCGTCGAAACCTATATAACTTTAAACATTAAACCTTAATATAAAAAGAACTGAAAACAAATCCCACAATCATTTTGAACTCATTAAGCTGTCAGTGATTAACTATTTCATTAATCAATAATTTTTGTATATTACATATACTCTAATTGTTGCAACATATCTCCATCTTAGAGATACTGAAGAGGTACCTGTAAGTTGGTCAGGATGTATGGGAATAGAAAACTTATAACAAACATTAAAAATTGTCAGTGTTTTTGACTAAGTTAAGTAGTGTAACTTTATAGATGATTCTAATGTATTGATATTGTGGTTAGAATAATACAACTCTTTCCTTTTAATGTTTTACAAAGGGAGTAAGTAATCATTTAGTTTTTTCTATTGACTACATCAAACAGAATGCTTTTTTAAAGCATTCATTGATATGATATACCAGATATAGTATTAGTTTAATTTAGTTGTGTAATGATTCATTCTACACTTGATTGAAGCTATTCGTGGTTATACCAATACTGTTAGTAATGTTATTTATCTTATTAACACATAACCTCGACGACACCGGTATATATTGGGCTACTCTAATCTTTTTTTTCAGAAACATAATATTGTAATATTGATACTCAAAATTATTATCACTGAATTTAAGGCACGTGGAAAATGGATACAATTTGTATTAACCTTACAAATTTACGTTGCTTTTTTCAAATCTGTTTTGGTTTTAATGCTTATACAGGGTTCGGCAAAAAAACGTCCCCCGTTTGAGCAAGCCACCACGTGAGTTGTAGTGGCGGTAGAGATGTGGAGGGGGTAGTGTTCCGTAGTGGCGTACGACGAGCTCCTCATGCATATGAAGAATGGGGCGATCAAGCCAGGTGGAGAGAAAGAGTGGGGATGGAGGGGCCCCTCCTGCCAACTACAGATAGCCCATAAATCTGGATATTCGTAGCATTAGAGATCAGTAGGACTAAATTATTTTCATCATCTGTATTACATAAATATTTCTGTAATATAAGTGTAATATTTCTTACATAAATATAAGTGTTCAAAATTGTAAACCAAACTTATACTCATATATGATCTTATACTGAATTTGTCAGTTACAATAATATAATATAATTAGGAAAATTTTGTATTTATTAATGATGTCACGTGCTATGTTAGGTATTTAAGTCAGGTAGCTGTCATTGATTTTGTCACATTTCAAAATTATGTTTTTGGTTGAATATTTACTCGCAAGTTTCTTTTTTAATCCCCTTAGTTTATTACAGATTTTGTAGCGTAATTATTAATTTATTTACTACCAATTAAGGACTCCACATTATAATATGCTGCTTTTGCCCTATTAATTTTAATATATTCCAATAGCACAAAAAATATATTTACCGTCATTTTAAGCCTATATGCAAAATATAATTAGATTATGACATTTTATTTGTTGTGCACCATCTCAGATTTTGTAAAGTGTCTTTGGAGTTATAAAGAAAGTTCAATATTAATATAATTAATTCTATATAATTTCTATGTTTTTCAGATATGTTCGGATATAAAACGACTCATTAATTCAAATATAAAACGACTCATTATTTTGGATATAAAACGACTCATTAATTCGGATACAAAACGACTCATTAATTCGTAAGATAATAGAAATCAGAGCCGTTCCGAACTGAGGTAGCTATCAGCCGCATGTACAGGGTTTGTCAGGAATTTTCGGGATTTATCGGTACTGCTCGGCTCTGCCCCCACTCTTTCTCTCCGCCTGGCTTGATCGCCCCATTCTTCATATGCGTGAGGAGCTCGTGTGGCGTACGTGCCATTTTGAGTGTTCGCCATGGCTCGTCTTGGTGAGCATCGGGCGTTTGTTGTGGAGGAGTTTATTAAAAATGGCGGTTCTGTGATTTCTACTCAACGAGCGTTTCGGATTCGATTCGAACTTGGCCGACGTGATAGTGTTCCTGATGCGAAAACGATTAGACTGTGGGTGTCAAACTTTAGACAAACAGAGTCAGCACTAAAAAGAAAACCAACTGGCCGACCTCGTACTGCAATAACACCGGAGAATGTGGCGCGAGTGAGAACATCCATCCAACAGTCTCCAAAGCGTTCAGCGGTTAAACATGCAGCTGCCCTGGGATAGTCAGAAAGGAGTGTAAGGAGAATACTGCATAAGGAACTTCATCTGCATCCCTACAAAATAATGGTTGGACAACAAAAGTTGTCTGAAGAAGATTATGAAACTCGCAGGGCTGCATGTGATGACATTTTGCAAAACATTCCCCCAGATGCTGTCTTCATTTCTTCTCATGAAGCCCACTTCCACTTGTGTGGAACTGTTAAAAAACAGAATTTCCGCTACTGGGCTGCATAAAATCCCAGGGAACTCCATCAACAACCACTACAGCCCAACAGTCACAGTTTGGTGCGCCGTTGCGAAATTTGGTGTGTGGGGACCATACTTTTTTGAAGAAGATGGACAAACAGTAACGGTCAATGCCGATCGCTATTGTCACATGATAGAGACATTTCTCCGACCCAAGATCAACCAGTTTGTTTTAGACCATGAGGAAGAAGAAGTTTGGTTCCAACAGGACGGAGCCACAGGTCACACTGATCGGCGGTCCATGGAAATGTTAAGAGAGTTGTTCCCTGGACGTCTTGTTTCTTTAAGAGGAGACATTTCCTGGCCCCCAAGGTCACCCGACTTATCACCTTGTGATTTCTTTCTGTGGGACTACCTAAAGGCTGAAAGGTATGTATACCTAAAGGTACTACCTAAAGGTATGTATACAAACATCGTCCCAGAACTCTGCAAGAACCAAAAGATGCCATTAGGCAGGAAGTGGCAGCCATTCCAAGGGAAGTTACACGAAGAACTATGGACAAGTTCAGGGAAAGGCTTCATGAATGTCTTAACAATAATGGGGGACATCATTTATCGGACATAATTTTCAAAACCAAGTAAAGTGTACTAAGTGATGTAAAATGGCATCATATAGGCTATTCAAAAATATAAGTAATTGTTCTGTATGTTTTTTATTCTTTTTGCAAATGCATATTGAAATCAGGGAGATTTTTTTGCCGGACCCTGTACTACACAATACCTTATCTTTGTTAGGAGCAATTAGTGACAATTTTATTTTCTTCTTACCTGTGAGGTGTACTTATAGGGTGTAAAAAAGGGTGTAACAAACTTATGTGGGTGATAGTATTTATCACTTTTTTAAATTGCCGTATAAACGTATGTGGAGAAATGTCTCGCTGGCCACCATTTTGTATTTCATATGAGAAGATTATTACTTTTAAAGCTATTCAACCTAAAGAAACCAAATTTGGCACATAGATTGTAATAAATAATAATATTATTTATAATGATGTTATATTCCTTAATATTAAGAAAATGGAATTTGTAGAAATGTTTTAAAACAGTACAGTTATAAAAAGTTTACTAGATATCAACTGTTTTTACATTTTTATTAAAATTCCAACGGTACTAGTTTGAACGAAACCAGTCAACGTATAAGCGAGTACGACTACAGTACTTCAATAATACGCTTGCACAAGCCGGGAACAACAAACAACTGATACCAATCAACTGTGAAATATTTTGTGTTATAGCGTAAATAGTATTAGGTTTAATAATAATCTTATAACATGGCAGCTAGCGGCTAAACGACTTGAGCTATTTTTTCAAAACAATTTTTGTTTGAAATTTGTGTACTACCATCCTCACAAGTTTGTGACACTCTTTTCTGAACATCCTGTTAATATTTTGGATGAGCTAAACATTGAGTTTTAACATACGTATTAAAGTTACAAAACGTTAACGTGGACACATTACGGGACCCAAGCATTGCTGCAGGCATATTGATTTTGATTCCAGCTAAAGAACTTGAACTTTGAACAATCAGATAATGCTATGGAAACTAATTCTAAAGGTCCCAAAGGTTAAATCTCATCTTCAAGTTTAGAGCTTTGCACACTTAAGATATTAGTTTTACTGGTGTTTAAGTATGCCCATGTGGAGAGAGTTCGTCGAAGATTCAGAGCTTTAGTTTTGTAATCTTTTGATATAAACTATGATACAACTTATTGATGGAATAAACGTAAGTCTTAATTTTTATTAAATACATTTATTATAATGTTGAATATGTATTATTTAGAAACTATAAAATAACTAATTAAGTCATTTATTCAATAAACATCATTAAATAATGTATTACCCTTTATAAATATGATAAAATACGGATACATTTATATTTCTTTTGATGTATGCAATGTGTATACTTTTTTTCTTATTAGGTATCATTCTGTTATAAACCTTTAAAATGTTATGTAAAATATAAAAGTCAATTTCATCATTATTAACTACTTCCTTCTCACTAACATATGTAAAATCTTTTAGAAATAAGCAATAAAAATATATAGCGCGCTCGCGAACACACACACACACACACATAGATATATATAAATATATATATAATTCATTATCAAGTTTCTGTGATTAACCCTTCGACGCACCGCGACGTACGCCGTACGTCTAGTGTTTACCGCTGAACTCGGCCCGCGACGTACGCGGTACGCATCGTGCTGTCCGATCTTATAACGAATATATTTCGGTTATTTTCGGTGTAATACATTGCTGTCAGCTGTTTCTAACTACGCAATTGACTGTGAAACGACTTTGTCTGCTGGCATGACGATGTTATTGTTTGTGTTTAGATGTTTACTAGCTGTTTCCCGCGGCTTCGCACGCGTCTCTTAAGCTTTGCCCGTATATTTCTTTGCCTTCAAATAGTGTTTGGCTATTTAATATACGTAACTGTGTCGTAATTGCAGTTTATAATGTGCAGGCGCTTTGATAACTTTTATATCTTGCAGTACAGCCTGGTGGTGAGTTACATCAATGGGCATTGCATATAAACCTTCTACATATAAAAATACAAATAAATACAAATTTTCATAGTGATCAGTCCAATAGTTTCTGAGTCTATAAAGGACAAACACAGAAACATTCATTGTTATATATTATTATTGATCATTGGTGCAATCTGAATTTAAAATTAGGCAATGACGTCTTCTATGCAACCTGCATTACACTACTGATCAAGCACTTTACAATAATAATTTTCTAAATTTTAAATGTAAACAAATGTTTCTGCCTCTTTGATGAACTTCAGCTGAAAGTATTAACAGCTGTTAAGTATCAGTTCGCTTTGTATTATGTGTCGTAGCGCAGTCTGTCGGATCCAATATAAACACTCTAACATCAACAACGATTTATAATAAAAAAAATTAATTAAATAAACTATTTAAATTGGACCAAATTTACTCTAGTATGTATGCCTATGTTACTTCCAGGAATATATATAAATGCGAATGTTTGTTTGTATGTTCCGTTATAACTCTGGAACCAATGCACGAAACATCGTGAAGTTTTGTACAGTGATTTATATATATATATATATATATATATATATATATATATATATATATATATATATAGATTTGTTTGGTATTGTAGTAGAATATAATAAGAACATCGGGGGTGTGGACCTTAAAGATCAAATGCTAGAGAACTATCTACTGGAAAGGAAAAGAGGTACTAAATGGTACATGAAAGTCTTCAAGCGTATGCTAAACATTACAATTCTGAACTCATACATCATTTGGAAATCAAAACACAACAATATTGATCACTTAACATTTAGATTAGGCCTAGTAAAAGACATTTTGGAAAGATTTCAACAAGAGGTACCAGGAATAGTTCAAGGCAAACCATCCACTGAGCCTCCACCAATGCGCCTAACTGAAAGACATTTTATTGAAAAGATTCCACCAACTGGGAAAAAAGCAAAGCCTCAAAGGAGATGTGTGGTTTGCTACAAACATGTCAGAAGAAGGGACACAATCTACAGGTGTCCCCAATGTGAGGCTGGCCTATGTCTAGAGGACTGCTTCAGGACATATCACACAGTTATAACTTCCAGTAAACATGTCTTAAAAAAATTTCGTAATGGTATTTTGTACATGTTTGTATGGGTATACTTATATTTTAGCAATACAATCACTTTTACAAGTATAGGCTTAACAGAAAATCATTTAATGTTATGTAATAGGTAATGTTGTCACAAAAACAAGAAATTAAGTGGACCACATAGGGGGTGTTCAGTTCAAATTAAATAGTGCGTTGAAGGGTTACAATTTAACAAAAATCAAGAACTTACAGAATAATTTAAAATATTTATAAAATTCAAACAATATTTAGTTTAATTTTTTCGTCTGAAACATATTCAACACTATACATGATTAAAGTACATGCAATTTCTTTTATTTTAAGATATACACTTCAGTTCTTAATCAATAGTTGTTGAAAGATTTAAGATGAAAAGTTTATCTAAGAGAGTCCTCTAAATTATCTTATTATAACACGGCATTTTATCTAGTATTTAATGCCTTTAACCACAATCACTTCGTTCTTCCTGAGTATCAAAAACTCTGAATAATATTTATACTACAAATTTTCTGTCAGCTGACAAGAAAAAATACTATAAAAAGTACAAGTATTACAGAGATAGAAAATGTTATTAATAATATTTAGATATTAAACAAAATGATGTTAGCACCTTCTATTAAATACCGAGTTACAATTGACCGGCAACAAGAAGAGTTTCTAATTAGTGCCCAGTTTCTCCCGAGGAGTTATTGGTACTGACCTAGTGTTTATTGCCCAGGACCTATATCCTATTGAAATACGACCCATCCGTAACCGAGACCGGCATTGGTAGAGACGTAGCAGTATCTAATGATTATCATAATTATGCTTGTAGTAGACATAATGAGGAAGCCACCCGTGGAGCTCGAGACTTGCTTTATAGTCCCAACGTGCCTTTTGGTCTCATATATCTAAATTACTACCCGACTGAAAGTGTTTGGAATGAAAACTCTTTTAGAAAATATCTTTGCTAGCGTTGTTTATAATATTTGTATGAATGTTTTTATTGTATGTATATGTAGGCTATGTATGAATTTAGTAGTTTATAAGGCAAATTAAAAAGTTAAGGAAATCTTAGCATTGTTTTTTTTTTCAAGAACACACACACACACACACACACACACACACACACACACACACACACACACACACACACACACAAATATATATATATATATATATATATATATATATATATATATATATATATATTAGATATATAAAAGAATCTTATAAACTATAAAGTGTTGAAGTGGACTTAAACTCAGAGGTGTTGTTAGGTGATACACAAACGGTATGAAATCCTATCTGGAGAAAATTAACTTAAGCGATGTCACTGCACAGGATTCAAAAGTACAAACAATCCGTAACACCCGAATAATTGAAGGTGAATATATATTTACATTAAAATTTTATTCGTGGCAATAGCCTTATTTAATTTCAATAAACATTTAATCGCAAAAAAGTACTTGCTCCGCCGGGACTCGAACTCGGATCTCTCACTTGTCGGGTGAAAGTGCTACCATTACACCGTTACCAGTCTGTGTAATGGTAGCACATTCACCCGGCAAGTGAGAGATCCGGGTTCGAGTCCCGGCGGAGCAAGCACTTTTTGCGATTCAATGTTTTTTGAAATTAAATTATACATATATATATAATATATATATATATATATATAATTATATATATATATATAAAATTTCCTATATAATAAGTTTCCTGGATATGTTTCGATTATATTTCGATATGTTGTATCCTTCACACAGTTTATTTTTCATAATAAATATTTCGTTGTTGTGTTAACGTATTCTATCTAAGCTTTTCAAAGTGCATGCACACTTGTTTTATTAAGATAATATTTTTCTATTATTGTCCCACCCAACCCCAGAGTTGGTTTAACTTATCCATAATGTACTTTCACTATGGACGGAATACTTGTATTTTGAGAGTGAGAGTACAACCTGTTATAATTGTGATGGTAGTGACTGCGATGATTCATGATTCAAACGTAAAGTGGAAACTCCTGGGCACAGGCCACCTGAAATAAGTTTCAGGAATTTCGCAATAAGTTACTACTTTCTACTTACAGGTAGGATATGTGTTCTGTAGTGCACTCTTGTAATGAAGGAACTTCTTATTATTCTTTGGAGAAAAATCAAACTCCTGGATACTCTTAATACGCAGAAGGTCTGTCATCCAGTAAGAAGAAAAAGTTACAAGAAACTTTAACGTATTTTGAGAAACTCTTGGCTCCCAATATCGCCTATGAGCGAAGTTGATGAAATGAAAACACAAAAATAAAGAATTATATCAAGTGCCCCTGTCTATATCTATATAAGTGTCGTCAATTATTAAAACTCCCTTTTATAATTCTTTTTCTTCAGGTGAGACACTCATTGATATCTAAAGGAATCTAAGAAATTAAAATTTAAGATCCTTCAGCAATAAATGATCACTCTTTAAGGCAAATGATACAACAGCATCGCGTACTCTAACAAGAACATATTGATAAAGGTTTGATTGGGTTTCAACGGGGTTCAATCAAAGTAAACATTAAATTTTATTCACCTCTATCTAAATAACTTTTCGATAATTACATTTATAGCGTTAGAAACCGAATTTCCAGTAAACACGACTATTTCTCTTTCATAAATATCTTTTTAATATTACAGTTCTTTATTTCAATTTAGGTCTTGATTAAGCTCTACATTGTAAGACCGATTGAATTACCGCTTCTTATACTATTTACTAAAATAATAGTTACAGTAGAAGGAAATTAGTGTAAACATTAATAATTAAACACAATGTGTGGCTGCAAGCAATCCCCGTACGACAGTGGAGTTGACCCGCCACTACCACCTGACCTAGCCTCAGCCTCTAGGTATCATATTTATCTGCTACGATTGATTCCTGTGTGTGGCTGCAAGCAGTCTATGTACGATAGTGGAGTAGAGCCGCCACGACCCGTTGATCTTGCCGTAGCCTCTAGGTATCATATTTATCTGCTACGATCGATTCCTGTGTGTGGCTGCAAGCAGTCTATGTACGACAGTGAAGTAGACAAGCCACTACCCGCTGACCTAGACACACCTCTAGGTATCATATTTATCTGTTACGATCGATTCCTGTGCGTGACTGCAAGCAGTCTATAGACGACAGTGGAGTAGACCCGCCACTACCCGCTGACCTAGACACAACCTCTAGGTATCATATTTATCTGCTACGATCGATTCCTGTGTGTGGCTGCAAGCAGTCTATGTACGACAGTGGAGTAGACCCGCCACTACCCGCTTTGACCTAGCCACGCAGCCTCTAGGTATCATATTTATCTGCTACGATCGATTCCCGTGTGTGGCTGCAAGCCGTCTATGTACGACAGTGGAGTAGACCCGCCACTACCCGCTGACCTAGACACACCTCTAGGTATCATATTTATCTGCTACGATCGATTCCTGTGTGTGGATGCAAGCCGTCTATGTACGACAGTGGAGTAGACCCGCCACGACCCTTTGACCTAGCCACAGCCTCTAGGTATCATATTTATCTGCTACGATCGATTCCCGTGTGTGGCTGCAAGCAGTCTATGTACGACAGTGAAGTAGACCCGCCACTACCCGCTGACCTAGACACACCTCTAGGTATCATATTTATCTGCTACGATCGATTCCCGTGTGTGGCTGCAAGCAGTCTATGTACGACAGTGGAGTAGACCCGCCACTACCCGCTGACCTAGACACACCTCTAGGTATCATATTTATCTGCTACGATCGATTCCTGTGGGTGGCTGCAAGCAGTCTATGTAAGACAGTGGAGTAGACCCGCCATTTGCCGCTGACTCTCCCACTGCCTCTGGGTATCATATTTATCTACTGCGATCGATTCCTGTGCAGCGCTGTGCTTGTACGACCGCACAGTTGACACGCCACTAGTCCTTGACTGCATGTTAGGCCTATATTGATATACTACAATCGGAAGTAAATTTAAATGGTTGGAAGTATTTTTTTTTCCAAATTATGTAGGTATTCCAGACCAACTATGAATATTCTGTCTTGGTCAGGAAACTAATGCCATCTGTACTATGGTTCCGGAATAACCTTGGGCAGGAAATAGATTATTAATGGTCGGAATTAGTCACTTTTTGGCCGAAATAACTATCGATTCTTTAAACTATTGGGTTGTTGGTCATAAATGTCAAAATATATAATACGCACATTGTGTCATAAAATGTAAACAACGCCACATCGCCTAAACTTCATACGATGCATTGACGGAAAAAGGGTTGATTACATTCAGCAAAACATATGATAAATAACAAAAAGCACACTATACTCGTAGCACCAGTGTTCCCAACACGAGGTGAGGCCACCCACGCAGGTCGTGACTGTAGAGCGGCTACGGTTCCAGTCGTTCTGCTTTCTTTAGTCCCGAATTGAGTAATGCTCCTTCGCTTTGTTGATTTTATGATGTTTCCGCACAACACAATTAGTTCATAATAACTTCAGCTTCTGTTTCCATATTTTAAGAAAGGATAAAACAGGATTTATTCCCCCCCTCCGGTAGAACAAGAAAAACAGTGCTTAAAATTAACATTTTTAGAAACAACAATGAAACTTTTAGTTTTTGGAAAGTTATAAAGGGGCATACAACTACAAAACAATTACTTACTTTGAGTATTATTAATCATTTTTAATTAATTCATTAACTTATAAGTAATAATTATATAAAAGCAAACGTTTTGCAAGCTTTTAGGATGTTAGTTGTTAGAATGTATAATCAAATATACAAAACTTAGTGGAATAATTTAGAACAAATTTGATGTTTAAATAGTTCAGTTGCAAGAATAAAACATATACACATTTTTATTATGAAACACTGTTTATAAATAATCTTGAAAATAATTGAAATAACATATTTTATGTAAAGATAGGTAAAATTGTTGTAAGATGATCGCAATGTGGCACTCAGTATTAAACTTTTATCTTGATAAATACTAGCTGTTTAGTGTGAAATATCAGCAAATTACAATAGTATTATTTAAAGTTAACTACTTTATTTAGTCAAAACTAAAAATTTAAAACATATTATTAAATAAATTTTATTGAACAAAATTGTAAATGTGTGAAAGTAGGGTGCTCTAAAATTGTTTGTTTTGGCAATATGAGTGATGAAATAAAAACGGAGGGATCTGGCACTCATGACAAAACAGGTGGGCACACTGAGCAAGCGATCATTGCATATGGTATCACAACCGAGGTGGCAGCGGATCCAATTTGCACTAATGAAGGATACGATACTCACTAAGATAACAGATATAGATATAATTTTTGACAGGGCCAAGTAAATATTTTCATAATATAGTGAACCTGTAATGGAATGCATCTTTGTATCCTCCTGTAATGGTTGAAGTAAGCATGTTTTGTTTTAGTCGATTAAAAAAATTTATGGCATATATTATTAGGTAATTTGGACGGTCTGAAAAGTTATTGTTGATTTGTGTGTCCGTGTGTAAAAACCGTTTGACTCTCCAACTTCAGGACTCTTTAAACTTAATTTTCAATTATTGTAAGACACATTCTAAAAGGATATTGGTATATCTTTTTATACAAATTACAAAGGATAGGACTACGATGTCCAAGTTATTCAACAGGAAATTGGGCGCTAAGCCGGGGGTACTAATGGGTTTCATTATGGCTTGTAAAAGCTATGCCGTATTTCCAAATTCAGCTAGATTTTAATTTCAAATATTAAGTTACTTTTAAGGTTGAGCTACTTAGGTCTAAAGGTAAATGTAAGTTACTTGAAATGATCACAGAGTATAACATGTTATACCTTCCCCTTTAGACTATTATTTGCTAAACTCTGATTTTGTATGGCTTGTTAAACTCTTTTTGCTACATTTATATAAAACAAGAAATTTTCTATATATACTTTTGTCATTAAAATAAAAAAAACATGATTGTAATCGTAACGGGATTGCAACAAATATTGTTTTAGAAGATATTCTAATTATTGATATATTTTTAATATGAAATATTTAAACACTACACTCATTTTATACTTACCGACATTTTACACATTATGCAGCTCTACTGATATTGCTCATTTTCAGCAGTACTCAAAGAGGACATTGTTAAGTTGAAATAGTTTTAATACTAACACTCTGATACCTTATCCACCTCTCATTTTAATGTACATATTGCCTGCTAAAGAAGTTTTTTAATATAATGAATAAACTACACATATTATGAATACACTGGAAAAATATTAAAAGGATTTCATGATCATTCAAGATTTTAAAAATATTTGCTAGAATCTTATATTTCTCTTATTGGTAACATCATTATCTATTATGGCATTATACTTCCTGCGTGTGTATTATTTATTAAATTTCATGCTACAAAACAGGCAAAAGCCCAATGACATCGCGACAGTTCTATAAAATATAGCAAGATTAAGAGTAATATTAGTTTTATTCCAAATTTTCATAAATATCACAGATTTGATTAAGGATTAAATGTAGTCTTACTTTGCAATTCTTGGGAAAGCCTTTTCATTGATTATTTTCAACTTCTATATTCATGTAATGAAACTCTTTGCCTTGAGGAAAAAGCATTTTATTATTTTTTAAGAACGCTTTCAAAGTATCATATGGAGGCCTAATAATGAGTTAATAAACATTACTGATTTGTGTAATTATCACTGCTTTAGATAACTTCTGTGCCGTTGTTAAGTTATGAATTACTGTAATTTTGTTACAATAAACGATGATAAACGTTCTTAACATTTCTGATAACAGGTATATTCGCCGTTGTTAAGTTACTTTAAAATTTGCAGTCCAACAATGATAAACGTTAGTTACATTTCCGTTATCATAAAAGTATTAAAAGGGTAGGAAAAGCTATATATAACGTTTATTACGTTTTCCAACTGTATTTGTTATCGTTTATTTCGTATTTTTTAATTTAAAGTATGCTAATTTTTTTTTTTTTTTTTTTCAAAAATTACGTAGTTTAATAATTTTGAGATATGGTGATACTTTTATCATTTAATTTCATGAAGTTTTCATTAGTGGCATTTATTGTCAAGATTACAAATTTTCTTATAGCACGAAAAATAGGCATGTAGCTGAATAGTATTAGAAAGTTTAATTGATGGGAGTATCTCTTATAATTTTCGCGTTGTATTGAAATACAAATAATATAAAAATATTACTATTGGTTTTTATTTTGTGGCTATGGTCCCTACACACATATGTCAGGACCTCCTAAAGCAATGTAATAAATTGCTATACACTAGAAGTTTTATTATCTTAGATATTACTAAAACTAACCATACATTCGTTTTCATTGATAACCACACTCCACTGTAGGTACTCTGTAAGACATACTTTACCTTACCGACTTATAGTGTCTTCTATATAATAATTTAGAACTATTCCCATACCTGCACTTTGCCAAGATTTAATGTAACGCTGTTTCAAAGTATTTGCTACCAGCGTGCCACTCACCAGTACTTTATTAGTAAATATGTGTGTTCGCAGGTAACTGGTTCTTAGAATTATCAAATTATTAGTTACGATATAATACTGCCGCCTTTAGGCCAAAAATGTTAAATTAGTTGACGTATACTTTTGTTTGTCACGTCGCTTTTTATTTACAAAACTAACTTAAAACTTTGTATTCAGAAAAGATTTTTTCACGCAACATGGAGTTGATATATATGTCATTATAAACAAATATCAATATAAGTTTTTAGTAAACTTTCAACTCTTCATTTTTTTTATTCCAGTGTAAAAGTGGTAGCATTAATTACATAAAGGTTTAATAGCGCATTTTCTTCAATAAAGGAATATAAGGGATATGATTCTGGCTGCATAAACATATAATCGTAAAGCTATGAGGTTACGATTAGATTGTGGCAATGTGCAGTCAAATGGTTATTGGCTAATGTCTTCAAGTTATGGTTAGCCGTATTCACAAGCTGATGGGATAATCGGCTGTGTTTAGTGCATTTGGATTTACGTTACTGTATGCATTATTCCTTTTATTTATTTGATTTAAGGATTAGTAAATATTTGAAGTGAAGTAAAGGGCATCTTTTCTAAAGACGTTTTGAGCAATCAATATACAAAACTGATACATTGAGTATTCTCCTATGAAGTGACTAACCTTTGTTTTCAATGTAAAGCTATGAAGTGGATCAAATTTATTGTCAATAAGTCAAGAATTCTTCTGAAGTCTGAATTATGATATAACTGTATAATTATATACCGTATAAATGAGTTACTAACGTGGCTAAATTTATGAGTACATTTACTTTTAACCTACATCCGGTGGCTATTACCACCTTTCACTCAGTATAACTTCAAAGCTGCCGTGCAGAGAAGTATCATTATACTGCCGGTATTATTATAACCCTGAGGCCCTTTCTGGTATAATACAAGCTATATGTTGCTATAAAAGGCGGCACACCTTTTAGTTTATTTTAAGTTATGGTTTACTAAAATGTTATATGAGATATATTTTGTATATTTGTTGGTTTCCATAGCGTTAGGGACTGAAAAATATTATTTCTGTTCCCCTATATTAATTAAGGATGAACAAACCTGTAGACTTGACATTTTTCATAAAGCTCTATATAGGTAGCATCGATTCCGGTGATACATGTCACTCCTTGCAATGTACTTAAAAGTTAGCGAATATTTTACACTTATCTATAGACTAGAAAGTATGCATGCACCCTCAGCATAGCTGTTACTACGTGCCATGCGATATAGTTTCTACTACCGTGCATTATTGTGGAGGCACTCCAGATAGCAAGTAGGTCTTATGAATCAGGAGCATTTAATATTAAGGTTTTTTTTTGTTTCCAATTTTCGTACACATTATTTATAATCATACTTAAGAAATGTTAAATGGTATTGCAAATCGTGCAATTTAATAGAAATTGTGAGCGCAATAAAACATTATAGAGCCTCGTATTTTATATACAACATACTTTGTTTAATTATCAGTACACATATTTACTAATTATAGATAAGCAATAAAGTATTGTATTCAGTGTCAATATTGCATATGAATTTTCTGATTTATTACAAGTGTACGCCTGATCAACCAACACTTTTGAAGTCTGCACTCAGTTATTAGTTAGTGATATGAAATAAATAAATTCACAGTTTTTAAGTAATAATATGAGTTTGCTCATTGTTACACTAAGAGGCTTTGGAAGCTAAATGATCCGCGTATGGCTCTTATTACAGTTTTCTGCGATTAGTAGATCTTCAGATATAAATTAATTATATGTTTTGTGCCATAGTTACGTTTGCTATGTTGCCAAGATGAACCAAATATATACATAAGTAGGTTTTAGAAACCTAACTCAGTCAAAAACTACCAGCCCTTGAGAGTGAAGCTAACTCAAAACAAACAGCCAGTACAGGCAAAAGTAAAGCGAGAAAACTGAATTCCAGAAGCCTAGGACCAAGAATATCTGTAACAGGAACGAACGTCCGTTATATAAAACATAAAGCGCTTGTTATGGTAATCCATAGTATATTTAAACGTGAGTAAGCTATCAAATCAAACTGTATCAATGCAAGCACTTTGCAACGCCAATACACAATAAACATTTTTTGTTATTTTAATTTCACATTAATGGGAACATAAATGGTCCACATAAAATAATTATAACAAAATATACGAATACATAGGAGTATTAAAATGTAATATATTTATTTGATATAGCAGTGGAAATGTATGTTACGTTATAAAACATAAATAATTTTATGACGAATTGGTGCCCATGAACAGTAAACAGTAGATGATGTCAAACACCATAACTTCAGATAACCTATTTTTAACATTTTAAAACTTTCTTTACATTGTGCATTATTTTTATATTATTTTCACCATTATTACGGAAATGGCCATGCTTAAACTTATTAGTTTTTTAGTTTTCCATGGATTATATACATATACTTCTTTATGCCTGAATGAGCAACTCATATACGTTCTTAATATACTATAAATTTAAAAATTACGGATATATAATTAGTTTCTATATATATATATATATATATATATATATATATATATATATATATATATATATATATATATATAAATTGAAACTAATCATTTACAACTTCATTACATATATTAGAGTATTTCAAAACTTATCTGTAATTATTGTTGTTTAGTGTTTGCGTTTCCTTCAAATACTGGCCCAGTCTGCCTAACGGAACGGTTGGGATGTCTGTTCACCCTCGGCTGAACAACGAAACCAACAGAGCGGGAACCAGGACTGTGTTGGCATCAGACCGCACAACTTTCCACAAGTTTGAGTTATGGCCAACTTCTCACGGGCCGTGTCTGGATTAGTCCTCACTGGATTTTGGATTCAGTGTTCTACCACCGAATATACATCTGGCAAACTATTCAATCTAACAAGTAACTCCACAAACATACTTGGATTTACAAAGAGAAATAGTAAATAGAGAGGTTTAAGTTTTTATTTACGTAAATACTTATCTTCACAGTCATCACACTAATTTTTATATTTATGACTTATATAATAGTATACAAAGTTCTCAATCTTTTAATTGGTATGTTCTTTAATAACGTCCATTTTAAATAATTGATTTGTAAATTTAATTGGTAACGTGCAAAATTATCCGATATAGCAACATAAGATAAACACTATTAATTATATAAACACTACATATTAACCGCGGCATCGCACGCAATGTTTAAAATTAAGTTCAGTAATCCACTTATTCAAAGCTCTTATGATGCAATATAATGATCCTTTATGTTTTATTTGAAACATAAGTAAGCTTAGATCAAGTACGTGTTATTTCACCGTTTATGGTTAGACGATCATAAATTGATAGACTAACTCTTATATCATGTTTTTCAAGTATAGGAGAATTTCTGGTTGAAATTAATTATACTTCTGATGCCACAGCTGAGTATTCATTTTTGCACCGGTTAATAAAATTTATACATAGGTCTTAAGACGCAATTTTGGTTACAAAACTACTTAGTTCCAACTTTTGTAATCTACTTCTAGTTTAATATAAATAGAGCCATAGTTGGATTTACCTCGTTGTCTCGATAAGAAAAATATATATATATACTTAGAACTGAGAAGCCTACTTCGGGTAAAAGTGTCTAATTTCTAACTTTTAAATTCACTTATATATTGATGTAGTTTACGGTGTCAAACTTTAGTTTACTTTATTGACTTCAAGAGTACATAAAGCAGGATATATGGGTATGTAGATTTAGGAATAATAATCCTATCAAAAAGCGTTGACTTCCGTTATAAGATGATATTTCCAGTGCCATAGTTAGGTTTGCCTTGTTGTCACGATAAAGAAAAAATGCATACATAATTAAACCTGAGAAATCCATACGGTCAAAATCCCGGTATAAGGTGGAATTCTTTAGGGAGTTTAATAATCATTTATATTCTTATTTTTTTGGGCAGTATTAATGTCAAGGAAGTCAATCAGTCTTCAGTATATAGAACTTTCACACATAAACATTCACATTTATTATGAAACATAAAATATTATCATTAAAATAGTGGTAAAATTACTTTAAAAATATGATTGTGTGCTGACAAAAAATGTTGACATAAACAATTGTTTAGATTTAATACGATCTCTCAACTAATATTTCGTACATTTAGAGACTAAGATGGGTTTTAGCTATTTTAGAGTCTAATGGGATGTAGCCCAGAGACATTTTTGAAATAAAAATAGGCCAATATTCATCCCAGGTACCCTAACGATATCCATGCAAAATTTCAGTACAATCGGTAGAGTAGTTTAGGGGTGAATGTAAAACAAACAAAGCCACTTTCTCGTCTATAATATTAAAATAGGATTTACAATTTAATCTTACTAACATAATAAGAGAATTGAAAGAAAATTACTTGAAACTGGTTAATCTGTAATTATTGTGAACGTTTCTTTTTGTTTGGAATACCATCTGTTTTATGGATTTGAATATTTCAGAGTTTTTCCAAAGGAAACAACTTCCTTATATTAGGTCTAAAATTTGCTTTAAATGAAAATCGATGGTTTCAATAGCACAATTCGTAAAACACCTTGTTATATTACAATACACATTGTCGACGTGTATTTTTGAGTTCACTGAAATTTATATGGAGTTGTCTAATGGTACATTTTTTGAAGCCAATGGCTGCAGAATTCCTATAAGGTTATAAAGGCCTATACGTGTCTTTAAAGCAAGAACCTAGACTGCAATTGGCTTTCTCACAAAAGTGAAACCACTTTAATTTTTTAATTCACTATGATTATCTCTGCTACAACAATATTAAAAAATCAAAAGAAGACGTTAAAACTAATAATTCTTCAAATAAATTAAATTGCATTCTATTTTATGGCCCAAAAACCGTTCAAAAAGGAGGTTCACCAATCTTATATTTTTTATATCATCCAAATTTTAATTATAAATCAAACTTTCAAAGATTAATTATAATACTTTGTTAATCAGTAACTTTTCACCAATTAATTAACGAAGTATACTTAAAATGAATTTTATTTATTACAGAATTAAAAACACAGCAAATTTGAATTACATACATTTTATCACAATTTGAAGAATTTGATAAGTAACGCATCTTTAAATGATTGTAAATATCATCACATATGACTTGAGTTACTAAGTTACAAAAAAACGAGCACAAATTCTCAGTAATGACGCTGTTTAATTCTAAATTTAGATTGCGCATGTCTATCTGTTTGGAGAACAGGTTTTAGCAGTCCTGCATAATCATGAAAGTTTCAAGCCAAAGTATGTGTTTTCTTGATTAAGACTCTGATACCTGATCCTGTTCGTAACCTGACGAAAATAGCGTGCCAACTCTTGTCATTCTTGGAAATTTTATTTTCATCGCGTACACATGTATCAAAATATTGTGCTCCTTTTTTAAATTTACAATAGGCCTCGCTTCGTTGCGAAATTCGATACGTTGACTGTCCCCGTGCCAATAAACATTTGAATAAACATTATCTTTTGCAACAGATGTGATTTGATTTCATTCAAAACATGTAAGGCAAGTGTTTTGGACGTTTAAAACAAATTAAATAACAGTTTATACTTCTTATTTATTATAACAAATTTGTTCAAAATTTATTGAATGTTCTTTTTGTCCCATACCAAGGTCTATGTCCTCCCAGCTTTTCTCTTCACCACGATATAGTGAGGCCCCCATTCCTCATCGACTTACTTCTTGCAGAAATGTATTCCTGCGAAAAAGAATCAACAATGCATGATGTTGTAAATAAACATTTTATGGGGATTTATATTTTAAGATTGGTGTAAAATCTCCATAACTTTTTCAATAAATTGACAGTATTTTTTAAGTGTAGTAAACTTAAATGTGCCAACAAAAACTAAATATTTGTACAATTGACATTTTGTGGACTGCTCTATTTAAAATACGCTATAAAACGAAATGATTCTCGAAGAATTACCCTTCTTTTTCTACTTGTTGATGTTAAAGAGGAGTATATTCAAGAGCTCACATTATTACTCACCACTTTATGGAAGCATACAGGTCTGGATATACTGTTTTTGAAATTTTTTTTAACAGTGGAGTTTGAAATCAATACTTTTTTGGTAGTAGTGTGGTAAAAGTGTTCTTATAGACTATAAGTTCTAAGTAATATGGCTTTTCCTTGTGCTTAGAAGCTAACTGTATATTACTAAGAGTAGGGGGATTTAAGCACGTAAAATAATGGAGGTTTAAACAGTCAAGATTATAATGCAGGGCATTCTTCCTAGGTAATAATTGTATGTGTCTGCAAGGCTATCAAACGTTATAGGCATTACTGATCATAATTACTATGTAGAAACTATTCATACAATTTTTCTTACTAAGGACATGAAGATGGAAAAACCGCTATTGTGCTTAATCCTAAAATGAACTATTCGCTTCTTCCAGAGAGACAGTATACTCAGTATGAGTAAGGCTGAGAATAGGGGCCGCCTCCTGTCCAGAACCCATGAGGAGGAATAACAGGGTCTACTTCAATGGAGTAACCTTGGGGGAAGGTCAGATAGCTCAATTTCAGTCAAAGCGACTGGGAAAACCGGGGGAATATTCTATAACGTTTAGGCTTGAAATGCCTTTAACATTAAGGGCGCCCCTCCAACTCCAACAATCATCCTCTGCAGTAAACAAGATCTACCGACCTATCGTAATTTGCGGTTAGTGATGTTCCGTTCCTGAATATTCATTGGGTTGCCCAGATTTAAGAGACATATCAGTTTCGCTATACATGATAAAGGTTATAATAGCAAAAACAAACTAGAAATGAAATTACTTTGTAAAATATTTTAATTAGGCTTTCAAGGACATTCAGTATTTTAGACGTTAAATAATTAGTGTTAAGTTTTTAAATTATTTATTATAACACTAAAATTCTAAAATAGGAAAATTTAATGCGTCTTAGAGTAAAGGAATTCATGAAATAAAATTATTTGTATAGTTGAGTTTTAAGCCATACAGAGAAGGACATAAAACAATAGAAATATAAAAAAAAGATTAAATAAAATATCCGGAATATAGTGATTCAGCATTCTTCAGAGTTAATCTCATACTCGATTAGATTTACGATATGGTATTCATTACTCGTTGATCCCAAGTACTTTACGTTGACTTTTATGGATCATATATTTTTATTATTGGAAATAAACGTCGTTATTAATTTCAGCTAGATTACTTATGGGAAACTGAACTGTATTAAACACTAAGTAATATCAGAGTGAATGGAAAATTTGAAATAAATATTTGTATTTTTTTTTTTTTAGAATTTAGATTTAACATTTACAATCATATATTGAATACAAAACAAAAATTATCATTTTGTAACATAGTATTTGATTAATTCTTGGGCGATTTAACTAGTTTGTTCAAAAATCCATAGTTAATATTTTTACGTTTTCTGTCAGAAAGTTATGTTCTCATATATTATTGTATATATATATTTATAAATACTAGAATGTGCCTTATAGATAACCGAAAACAATCGCAGACCAATACGTATGCAATAAATTAATTGTTCTCTGCTTTTTATAAATTATGTTGTATTTATCTAACACAATGTAGAAATAATATAAATGTGCTAGAATTTAAAACAATACATAAACCACTTTGAATTGCATATTTTTAGAACCTTTTGAGTAATTAGAAAACTATGAAACAGTATATGAATACATTAGCAAGTTTTGCTATATGAAAAGCGTTTAACATAAATGTGTTGTTAATATTATTATCGGGATTATGTTCTTCTTATATTCATGTTATTGCATGACTGTTCTCTTAAACCTATCTTTAGAATTCTAGGCCTGTTAATTTACCATCTAGATTTCATACAATTAAAAAAATAAAGTAAAATAAGAACACATAACGTTGTAAGGAAAACAAAAATTTGTCAACGATTAGACGTAGCCTTATGAGAAGTCAATTTAGTATCTTTAATTTTTTTCTAATAAAACAAGGAAAATAACAAAGTAAAATTTTATAGCTTATAAAAAGTCTTAAAACTAAAGAACAACTTTATTTAGTTTGATATAAAACAATATGCAGGAATGTATCTTTATTAATATGTATGTACATATACATATATATGTGTATATAAATGGATGGACGAATTTAAAAAACTTTTGTAATTCAATATAATGGAAGTGTTTGTTAGTAAATAATTTGTTTTTGACACAGATGTATGGCTTCTTTTGATTGGAATACCCTGTATTAAAATGCCAACATTGAGAATTGTTGCGTCATCAGTGTTGTACAAATTAAACATCGAAAATAATAATATGTGCTCGGTCTAAATATTTAGATGACGGCCAAATTGAAATCTAACTTTAATTCCACTACGTTGGAAGTGATATTTTTAATTAGAAACTTAAAAAACTTCATTCACATCCTGTTTGACTTAAATTTTCAACTTTTAATTTACATTCCTGCTGCTGATATCAAATTAATATAGCAATTCTCTCTGACATTAGTACACGTAGTATTATGTGAACAACATATTCAGGACTTTTTGTGGCTTTCATATTGGTATTTTACATAGTCTTAGTAATGTTGTTTTGTTGTAATTGAAAGGAATATACTAGTATCCATGGTTGGGTTAAAATTAATTAATTAATAATCTTTATTAATTAACAAAACTTGTATAAAACTAAATGAATTTAAATTAAAATGCTAGTAATAGTGTACATTTTGGGTGGGTGAACGTAGTGAAATCATGTGACGTAACCATAGCAGACGACGGAAACCCGAGATACACAAGACGCCATTACCTTAATAGTTGAGAGTTGTCTCTGTTGACAGGGCAATTTGTGGCCAGACAGCACAGTTGGAACATCCCTCCCTTCTCAGTCTAACAAGACTTGTAAAACTGTCTCATGGTAAAGGTATCTAAGTAATATTATCTAGACGTAATTGCACACTCTACGTTGTTAAATAAAGTTTACACTACTAAACTTTGAGAACTTTAAAATTTTGAAGCTATCACCGTTTTAATTGACAGTACATTTGGCTAATTCTAGGTATGAATGAATTTAAAATCACTGATTTTGTCTCTCTTAAATAATTTCAAAAGCTTGTAGCCTAAAATTTTGCCTTTATTGGAACTACTTATTGGTCGTTACTTAGGAGTTAGCTCAACTGTAAAATATGTACATTGCTACAAAACTTGACTATCACATAATTGTTATTCTTGTCTACATTAGTTCAGGACGAGTGCTTTTTAGAGTATTTAAATAAATCTTAAATGTAAATTATTTCTTTAAGCACTTACTCGACGTAGTGTAAACTATAATAAGGACATCATTTGAGTAACTCAAGAATGATGTGACGAAGTAAAAATTAAGGAAAATCAATCTTTGTCTGTGATGTTCAGTATTTTATGAAGATTGAGACATTATGAGGTTTGATGATGGCATATTATGACAAATATTGTCACCGAAGTTCAGGAAACTTTCATAACATAGCATAATCCTACGACAAGTAATTGTCGTAAGTAATGAATTAACTTGAAAAGAAACGTATAAATACTTATATCTGGTGTTTTTCCCTCCCGCATTAATTTTCATGGTATTTTTCAAAGCCAAATTTTTTTAAATCCACATGTTGTGTGTGTGTGTGTGTGTGTGTGTGTGTGTGTGTGTGTGTGTGTGTGTGTGTGTGTGTGTGGGTGTTACTATTCATGATTAATATGAAGCTTGGAATATATTCATGATATCCAGATGCCAAGTAAGTAGATACGGTAAATCTGACCTAAGCTGTTGATCTTGATCGTTTCTTCACTTTGGTTGAATTTTGTTACAAAACTAAGTATAATATTACATTTATTTCATTGGTTGGGGTCGATGGGTTGATAATCTTTTAAATTTTATTTTTCTGCCTATTCGTTTGATACCAGGAGAACGAACAACCTACAGACTTTGCAGTATAAGATATGTATAGCTTGAAGCTTCATTTCTAAATATGAAACATCAATTTTGGTTATAGTGCAAATTAACTATTGGATTTGGTTGAGCTTTAGTGAACATACCTCACATTATTAAATTCTGTTATAAGCCATCTAATTTTTAAATTGGCTTAGTCTTGTTTAGAACATATATTGTTTTGTTAACAAATTATTACCTGATATTCACAACACAAAATTCACAACTAAATTTTTATATTTTTATAACTAAAAGAGCTGATTATAAGAAAAGGGTTATGGTTGAAGTCGATGTTAAAACATCGGTAAGACTGGGCAAACTTGTTAGATAGATGATGGATAAGACAAGACGTGGTTGTGTTTACTCTAATAGGCAGAAGCAAACTTACATTAATCAGATAAATAACATCTTGTTTTACATGATCATTGTCTTCGGTAACAGGTCTATTAATAACTAACAGGGTCGATAGGGGCAGTCCTATTAGCATAATGTAGGCTGGCGTGACGACTAGACGATTCTTGAGACCTCCCGCGATGTACGAGCCGGCGTCTATAGTCGTCTAGAACTTCCTGTCAGTATCAGCAGTGCTCCAAATGTGTCAAGGATAAAAATGTGTGGAACCTATTAGATAGATTATTATCGTTACACCTCACTACAACAATTAAGGGGCAATAGTTGAAAGTGGCGTACAGGGTGAGTCGGCAGTGGTTGCTAATGGTGAGTGTGAAGTGCAAGATTGAATAATAAGATTTCAGTATAAATAAGCCAGGCTTGGTGGGATTTAAAAGATTAAATTGGCTAAGAACTACTATGAAAATTATAAAAAGACCATTTATAACATTTTGATCAACCACCTATAATAGTATTGAACACCTAAAGAGCTAGGGGAATGCACCGACAAAAAGTCAATAGATCCCTCCTATATAACTCTCTTTATAGGTAACTAAATAAAGGACATAACCTCAACATATCACAACAGTATAGTCTACCAGTAGCTATTAGCTTCAAAACTTTAACTGCCTTAGGTGACAACCGCACACACGACATAAATCTGTCAATACCATTATAAAGGTGATTGCCTGACTTCTAGAATCGTACAGTAAATCTGTTTCAAACAACGGCTTCCGGTCCGCCGCCGAACCGTCCTGGGTCAATTAAGTACCAGTACGAATCGTAACATTTGCCGCCAACCAGATGAGTCCATCACTGCCAGACAAGCCGACAAAAATTTCTTCATCGTTACCTTGCTTTACAACCTCGATTTAGATAAAACTGACCATTCTATCTATCATAAAACCCTTTTGATAAATACGTGTGTAACGGGTTCTGCGCGGCCAAACATCCCAGGAGTAAATCTCAACCGTATAGCCAGAGGCATTTCACGAACTATTGACAAACTTTACGATCTGTAACATTAGGCTTCTGGTTGAAATTTTGGCGAGGAGTCTCTTAATATTCAGTCCTTTGACTGTCCCCTTGAGATTTGTAAGACTCAATCAAATGACATTTTCAGGAGGTGCATAACATGGCCTGGTTGAAGTCATCACTAGCTATTCGCCTGTCATTCCACTAATGTGATACCTTATGTAACTATAATTAAATTATGGTAGTGTATATATATATATATATATATTTAAATATATATATATATATATATATATATACACTACTGATCGTATTACAGTATTCAAGAAACAGTATCTACTGATCTAACCTAATACAACTAAAAACAATGACACATACTTTTCCAGTTCAAATTAAAAAAACAGTTTTACACTGAAACCTTTAGAGTCTTATTGAACAATAAAAAACGTACCTGGCATAGTGCGACATTACAGAAAGAACAGATATTGCTTTATCCTCGTCCAATTTTTGGAACAGTGAGCAAACCTGCGGTATTTTTGTATAATTTAATGTGTTTCGGATAGATTACATATACTTGATATACCCGAAATGCATTTCTTCCCTCTATCAACCCATTTTGTTATGAGTTTGTAATGATTCTAAATCATTTCCACATGATTCTAACATAATCCAGCAGTTCAACAATCTCAGTTCTATCCATGAACTGAACGAATGATTTAGAATAAAATGAATTAGCCATATAGTCCGGTAAAATAAGGATGCAACCTCGGAATGACAGATAATAAGCTAAAAAATTTGCATACGTCTTTATTTTGATGGTATAAAAACTTACCTCAAAAGTCTCATATAATCACGTGTACGCGACTTAAGATATTTAATGTCAAACTTCACGAAAATCAGTTTTTTGCAAATATCTCGTTTCCCTTACGCTAAATGACTTTGAAGGTGGTTAGAGAAATTGTTGAATGGACAATTCTCTTCAACTTCTGTCTGAAATATTTTTATGTACGTTCAACCCCTTTTTGAGATACAGCGCAAAGAGTAGGGGACCGCTTACCTGTATATACGATAATGCGAGGTCAGCCAGTAGAATACAATAAATAAATGAGTTATATTGTTAATTATTCACTTCATATTATTATTATTACTTAATACTATTATTATTATTTAATATACCATATTTAATAGATATTAATTATAAGTTATATATTCTCTAAATAATACTTATTTTTATTTTATTTTTACCAAACATACAATATTAAAAGAAATGTTTCAAATGAATTATAATTATATATTTATTTATTGATAATAATCAATAATCAATTATTTGGAGGTGGATAAGACTTTGTTTCAACTATAGATGATCGAATATCTTCTTTAATAATCGCCGAAGTAGCTTATACTATTCGTAATCGTTCTTCTTCGGGTGAGCTTTTTTATTCTCGTACCAAGCTTTAAATAAAATATTTGACTCTGTGTCAAAAAAAGAAATAGTGAATGACCCAACCTTAGTTGCAATTATTATATCAGTCAAATACTTCTCCCTCAATTTACAAAATGATAGTCTTATCATCCGGTACGTTACTCGGTAGGAATATCTTTCAACTCTTTTAATGTAAATTGTGAATCATTATTATTTTCTATATAAAAAAACTCTTTCATGGCCTGTGTGATTTTATCATCTTTGTGATGCTTTTTATCAGTAGGTATTCGATTTAAAAAATGAGAGTAGCAAATAGCATGCTATTTAGCCTCAGCAGCTACCAAGTCATGTTAAAAAAGTTTATACGATTTTTTGACTAATTTTCCAAACAAGTCGCTTCTTTCTTCACCTTACGTCAAAACGTTATTGTTAAAATCAAGAGTACTTTCTTTATGATGGTTCGTTTATACTTTTCTTTTTTTCTGCGACTTCATCAGCTACTTGACCACAAAATAAGCAAGATGTTTTTAAATCAAATACCTATTCTCGTTTATTACGAGGTGAACTTTTTGCAGTTGGAGTTTCATCGTCTTCTGCACGTCGCTTCGATGCAGCCAATTGAATGTTTTACTTATATACACGTTTAGACAATCAACATTACACCTTCACAGAAGTCAAAGTATTTAAATAATTTATATGACCGTCATTTCTGTCAATACTTGCAGTTTTTAACGTTTGTAAGCCACGCACAACACTCACAGAAGCACTTTCTGATATTAATGTATTACAAATAAAACAACAATCAGCCATTTCAATTAAAAGATACACTCAAAATCGTACGTCTGTTAATGCTAAGATGTCGTTTTCAACTAACGGATAGAATAAATTTTTATCGGTATAGAAATACTAACACAGAGAAATACCCTACCATTCCCATCATCAAGTAAAATATCTCACCACCACTACTGTACCTATACATAGAAATTCCAAACTCATTCGTTACGGGTGTGTGTAGAAAGTAAAAAACCGGTCATATATAACAATGGAGCATCTGCTACAGCTTCGCAGAAAAAAGCAAACGTCGAACAAGAGATTTGTATTTCGAGATATAATATTCATTAGTAATATATTAATATGGACGAAAAATATTTCTTTTAATATTGTATATTTGGTAAAAATAAAATAAGTATTATTTAGAGAATATAAAATGTATAAATAATATTTATAAATATGGTATATTTAAATAATAATAAAAATTGAATAATAATAACAATAATAATAGTATTAAGTAATAATAATAATAATATGAAGTGAATAATTAAGAATACTGTATAACTCATTTATTTATTGTATTCTACTGGCTGACCTCGCATTATCGTATATACAGGTAAGCGGTCCCCTACTCTTTGCGCTTTATCTCAAAAAGGGTGAAAACGTACATAAAAATATTACAGACAAAAGTTGAAGAGAATTTTCCGTTCTACAATTTCACTAACCACCTTCAAGTCATTTAGCGTAAGGGAAACGAGATATTTACAAAAAACTGATTTTCGTGAAGTTTGACCTTAAATATCTTAAGTCGCGTACACGTGATTATATGAGACTTTTGAGGTAAGTTTCATACCATCAAAATAAAGAACGTATGCAAATTTTTAGCTTATTATCTGTCATTCCGAGGTTGCATCCTTATTTTACCTTATTTTACTGAGTTAATAGCCTATAGTCACAACTATCACTGATATGACTGATATGATAGAGGGTATTCCGGGCAATCAGAAATCATTCGCCTTAGCTCGTTTTTATTATTACAGTTGTACTCATTAGTGAAGAAAGGCCGTAAAAGCTTTTGCCTTCATTTGTTTTGAGGGACTTAACACGGTCATAAAGTGAAGTTCAATCCTAATCATTGATTCTGTATCTGATCTTCCTGGAAGTGGTCGTCCACTAAGTGCAACAGATGAGGATTTGAGTGAGGAAGTTTTTATATAAAAGTGGCTTTAAACTATATAAATTTACATTGCATCAAGAACTAAACGAAAACTGTTTTGAAAGTCATCTGGAGTTTTGTGATGATGAAAAAGTTATATACAAACTGAATGCTTCTAAATACCATTGGATTTTCGGGTGAGGCTAAATTGGTGTTAAATAGCGATGTCAAAAAAAAACAACACCCGGTACTGGAGTGATAGATAACCTCACTGGACGATAGAAGTTTACACTCAACACCCACAAAAGTTGAAAGTCTGGACCGGCATCGTGGGTGAATTGTAGGACCGTGTTTCTTCAGCAAGCCAAAATATCTCTGAAGAACACTTTCCTCCCACTATAAAACAGTCGTAAGGGATTACCTTAATTTTAAGTTCCCCAAAAATGGATTGGGAGGTGAGGTGCCAGTGGCAATAAGTTCTCGTTCCCCAGATTAATCCCCTTTGAACATCTTTTACTAGGGGTTATCTGAAGGATTGGGTGTACAGAAAAAAATCACAGGATTTGAAAGAACTGAGGACCAGAATCTTGGAAGTCAGTGCTTGCTTGGAACGTGATGGTACAGGAATAAAACATGATTTAGAAGCCTTTTATCACTGATTAGGTCATTGCCAAACAACAGAAGGCGGGCACTTCGAAAATTTGTCATACTTAATCATAGTCATTTCATCACTAAATTATATAATTGTAATGGTAAACAGCAATAATAAATCATTACTCTAGTTCTACATGTGAATACATTAATCAAAACACCACCATTAATTACATTTACTTAGTAACTGCAAATTCAAGCCATCTTTGAACGGGTGCCTTTTCCAGCTCGTTTGCCAATTTTAGGTCGAAAATGTGGAATTGTACTGTACTATTAAAGACCTTTAATGTGATGTGCATATCAACCTATGCTTAAATTTTAGATAATTTCTTCTAACTCCTTGTGTGGTGTCCCTCTGAGGAATAGCGGGGCCACTGAATATGTGATAAATTACATGTTTTTGTCCAGTTACTTTGTATCAAGATAAGGGCACAAATCTTACACAGTTAAAAAAATATATAACCGCCCTGTGTTTTTTAGACCCACGGTATATTTCATACCTTAATACTTTCAGCTTAGGAAAAAGTTAAATAAATTAAATCTTCGTTAATCTTCGTTAGCTGTATGTTATTTGTAGAATTATTTAACCTCATACATAGTGGTAAACTATTGAACGAGTACTATATATTTTAACCAAAATTAAACCCTCCTGCCTTACCAAAATTAAAAATGTACAACAATTATGTTAACAACTTTCGACTGATAAGTAAAGATATTTCATCATCGTATCAAATCTTTATTGTCGACAACACTCAAAAGGAGGTCGTCTTTATGGCATTCTCTTGAGACATAATTTATTTTTTGCTTCATTTCAATTCACTAAAACTAGTTCTAAATATTTTTAAGCCCTTGGAATTAAATTTCACGTAAGTATAAGAAATTTTAAATGTCTAGTTTAATGTAATAAAATTCATTGAGGATAATAAAATGATTTATCCCAATAACTGGCCTGGAAAAGTCAGTAGGATTACATCCTAATGGGTTTACCTATTATTTTACTACGATTACTGGACTTCGATCTCATCTTTTGAGAAAAAAACCCCTTATAATTTTTGTGTTGGCTGACCTTTACTATAATTCTAAAATGAAAATAGTATTATATTGCTTTAAAAACCTGTGTAATTTTAAGATTTTAAACATTTTTAAATATTGGACATAATTATCCGTTGTGTATAAAAGTTTTAAGTTCTATCTATTTAACGTAGAAGACAATTAAAGGCATAAAAAGGTCACAGTCAAAGGAATAAAAAAATTTTGTCACACTAAAAACGGAATAGTAACATCTACGAGTACAACTTAGTATTACAAGCTTAAGTATCCAAGACATACAATATCTTAAGAATTTAAACAGAATAGAATATGAAAGATTGCACCTGTCATACTCATAATTTGCAAATTGAATGTGCATTGACCTAGAGCAGCACGAAATGGCAGGGTCGCTGAGAAAAAGGGGACAAGTTATCACAAGGTGATGCCGCTCGCTGTGAAGTGTGATTGGCAAGTACAGTGGGATCAGAGGGTGCAGGATCAATCCCTAAAGGGCATAATCCTTATACTAAATGACATAGAAATAAGCCATTAATTGCTCAATAAACTCTCGTTTTATATATTTTTTTGTAGCAAAAAACAATTGTAAAACAATTTATTGTTTTCATTCAAACTTAGATTATAATGTGTGTCCCTAAAGTCTATTTGTGCAAATATAAACCATTATTTAAAAATAAAATCCAACAAGGTAATTATTTATTGAAAAATTAAAAAATAGCTACTTCTCAACACTATTAACAAATAAAGAAATGTTAATTAATTTAAAGCAACATCTAATAACATCTAAGTTTTCACAGACCAAACTAGTCTAAATCCATTTTGAGTACTATACAAGAAATGTATAAATAACATATAAAGTATTTCAATAACCTTTTTTTTGCCTAAACTATTAGTTTATTACTTATTACCATAAAGAATCATGTACTGAAACCTTTTTTTAATCTTACAAAACACTTTTCAGGTACTATTCTCTAATATAGAATTATATAAAATGGTATAACAATACCTGGCTAATGACAGATAATAGGTGTATTCCATCACAACTAACAAACAATCGTGGTAGTAACTCGGAATAACTTGTTTAAAAAAATATATTGTTTACTTTAAAACTGTTAAATAATGAGGAGCTAGTGATCAGCTGGTAATTGATTTATTTTCTCGTTTAAGAGCAACTGATTAGTTAACGAAGCGGATTAAGATAAAAAAACAAAATATTGCTATTAATTTCTTCTAATTTAAAAGTTCTCTGCATTCTGCATTTAATTTACCAAAAGAACTTATTATTATAAATATTATGTTTAGATATATAATACATTCATTATTATATTTTGGAAAAAATCAACAGCTGCTATTGCTTTGTACTAATAAACCCTAATATTGAAAAGGTTTTTGTGATCAATAACACAATTTGTATCAGTTAAATCGTTTTAAGAAAACACACAATCATACAGATAAAATATTTTGCGGACAGACAATTTACTGCAAAGGCAACTAATGGTCATCTCGTATTTAGGATATTAAGTTTAGTGACAATTAGTTAATTGAAATAATATTTAATCTAAATCAACTATGCGTCTAGAGCTATATATTCTGTCACATTACCACAGAAGTGGCGACTATCGGGACGTAGGATGTTGGTAGAAGGAGAGAAGTTAAGCTTTAAATATCAAAAGTCAGGTTGGTTGCAAAACAAATTCTAAAGTGGTTTACATGGACTTTGTAGTTGTGTGTCTGTAGCGGTCAGTGGCTCTAGTGGTTGGGCTCTAGGTGGCCAGCCATCCCTTTGTAAAAGGCCCCTAATTTAAACACCTGAGAGTCGAGCACATCCCATCATTAAAAGGCTTACTTAATGGACTGACAATACAGTAATATAAAGTGATATACATAAACACAGTTATGACAAACAACACGTGACCGACAAGTCCACAATACTGACCGTTCATCTCACATCTCAATCCCAAACAAGAGGTAGCCTATTTGCATCGACTTAAACTTGCATATTAAGAACAACTGGGAAATAATAATTTTTACGCATTATTGTACAGTTTGATGTTTGTTACAGAGGTAATGGCGTTATACGGTATTTAATTGATCATAGTTTAGATATTTGTAATATTTGAACGAACTGAAATAAATAGCGTTCAAACAAGATATGCTGTAATTTGTATATTTACTTTTACAATCACAATATTTCATGATTTCGCAAAAAATGAAAAAAATTTTTTTTTTGTTTTATTGAATATAATACATTTGTATTACGTGAGGTCTAGCGTCTAAACATTTTTAACAGGCGTATTACGACGAAAATGTAATTGTTTTAACAAGGCAAAATGCCATCGTTAAACTAAATGTAACTTGACTATGAATTGGCAATTCAACAATAATTAATTGTTGACGGCTCTAATCACAACACTAGAATTGTGTTTTCAAGTAATTATTTGTCCTAAACACAAATATGGCACACAGCGTGAGCCACAACAATTTGCAGTAATACGATTGGATTCCCGCCACGTTTCGGTTGGACGCTAACAATAATTTATTGCGCAGGATCTGATTTGAATGTCACCAGCCGCCGCCGGGTTGTGACTCTCGTCACGGCCATATTTTTCATTTTGTGAATGTGTAATGGATGGATCTGAACGTTGTATTGATGTTTGTGGAAAACACTCTGATGGGTCTGTAGACATACATTGATTTCAAGTTTTATTGTTCAAAACTTATACATATATTTTAGTTAAATTGTTTAGTTTCATTATTTAACTGAACGGGAACTGAACCTATGCATGCAATAACAATGAATTGTCAATGCAATAACAAAATAACAGTTAAAAAATATTCTGTATAAAGCCAAATGTAGTTCTTGAGAGCGACATTTATCGATCAGCTGAGATTTCAGGAACTCCTCTATGTACCAAATTGATAAATAATAATTGAACAGGTTCTAGAATAGTCGAATGAAGGTTGTGTATTATTGACATCATGGGTAGCTATCGTAAAAATATCAGGTAAAAGTGTAGCGTTAGTCCTTATGTTTCAATTAAACAGCTTCTTTCTTTTACAAATTGGCTGTTTTGTTAATGCGTTACTTCATATATTGATTACAAAAACTTTTGCAAGAGTCAAACTGTTAGACACGCAGAGTTTGTTTTCCTAAATATAAATATATTCAACAATTTTTCTGTGGAGTAAATGACGTAAACTCTGGCACAAATACAAAGAGCATAATTTAATATAATTTAATTTTAAATACCCTGAAATAATAAATAAAAATATATTTCTACAAAAATATCACAAATACTAGTAAGTTTAACTGAAGCTAACGTACGGTTCCAGGTATATCTAATATAATGGTAACAGATTTACTTAACCCTCCAACTGTTTGTTCATCAAAATTTTGACAAACAAACATTACCTTGCATAATCACTTATTACAGTATATTCCGGCAACGTATCGATTCGATTCATGCACCATTGGATTCGGGAAAAAAAGGCCTAAGGAATACTATAGTTTTATTCCTCTTTGTATTGTAGTTGCAACGTACCAAGTTCGTAGTTTGGAACGTAAAAGAAGATGATGCAATTCATTGTGACCGCCATGTTGTCGATGCCGTCTGATTTGTTTATGTGACGAGTCGTGTTTATTAGTAAGTTTTATTTGTGTTTTAGTGTGTGGTGATTTGTTAGATATTGCAGTAGTGCAAATAAATATATTTTAGAATAAATAAATTTCTTTTTACTGAAATATCTTTGATGAATTATCGAATCTGTGTAGGCTATGGCAAAATTACTTGGCTAAAATTCATTTCACGTAGTTTTGTTATTGTTTTTCACTCACTAAACGTTATTTTAGGCACTCTTTTAGTTCTGAAATAACAATTTTCAAACCCAAATATATATTTACCGTAATTTCTTTTGTTATGTATGATAACTGTTTGGACCATTCCAGGGTCATTGTTAGTCGCGTAGGCTATATACTGTTATTTTAGTAATACATGTAGTTGTAAAATCAAAATATATGTACTATATTTAGACACAGTTTATGGTTTTCTAAAACTACATAGAATTTCCCATCATATGTAAACCATAGATTTATAAATTTGGATATAATACAAGCTTTGAAACACATTTTATACTTTGCTGTTTGAAATTTTTTTGCAAAAGTTTTGAGTAATGACAAAATGAAACTTTTTTCGACTCTTCAAAAAAAAAGTTATCGAATTTATTTTAATACTGCTGTATAGTTTACTTCATTCTGAGTAATAAAATATGCAATATAACATGTATTGAAGTAAAACTGTATTAGTAAAACTTTTATTAGCAAACTCTTACATATACACCCTATTTTCACAATTTATGCGCATCGCTGCTTTTTATTATATAGTGTTATTATAGTTTCATAAATTTGTATAATGCTTATGTGTTTCTGAAACTATAATAAATTTTACACAAAATGGCAATCTCACTTTTATAGTTTTCTTACTATAACTTGGTTTGCTAGGTATGGTCCCCCCCAAATTAAAAAAGGATGTAAATTTTGAATTTAATGGGAAAAAAATGTTTAGTAAACATTTTTTAAGGCCAAATTTAAATACTAATATTATTATAAATTTAATTCTGAACACAAAAATATATACTTCTATATATATTACTTTTAATTTATATTTTTAATAAATTATTTAAAAAACCCTTGCACGAGGCTCGAAAACATGTCGCCACTACAGGAAAAAATGACCGCCACTTGGAGGGCTAGAATTATAAATTATGACATAGTTTGTTTTCTACAATATCGTTGCCTTGTTGTTGTATTCTTTTCGTAATCGTGTATGACTACCATATGTAAACTTCATGAGATATTAGAAAATGGAAACGTACAGTTTTGAACGTTGAGGTTGTCCTGAAACCTTTTCATTTTCAGTTTTACAATTTTTGGTAGCTATGATATAACTAATCTCCATCAAACCTTTTAACAACCCCAATCTGGAAACGTTAAAAGATTGTGACAAGTGTGAAACGAAATAATTATTTTAAAATTAAGTATTATTTATGTAAGGTGATATACTCCTAGTGTATAATGTGTATTATTCAGATGAAATTATTGCTAAATTACGAAGGTTATGGTTAATCCTAAATGAATGTTATTAATCCTTTGTTTATTGGAACAATAGTAACAAAGCGTAAATCGTGTCGTGAACCAACTATAATGATGGCCATGAAAATCAGATATGACCAATGTTGGTCATCTCTTGACATTTGGCGACTGGTGACATTCAAATCAGAACCGCACAATAAATTGTTGTTAGCGTCGAACCGGTCGTGAGAGGAATTCAATTTGATTAGCCTTGTGCGGCCCTGTCCAAAGTCCGCCAACCTGTGTCACGCCCGTGTTTATTTTGCCGGAAACAAGATTAAACTAAGTTGAATGTTGTAATCGCAACCTTTCTAGTGGGCGAGACTTGCATATCTTTCTTTTTTCATCAGTAAATCTGAATCTAATATAGGATTTTTGAAATATAGGTACTGTTTAGAATGTAAAGCTATAAATTAGTAGATATAAAACCATTGTCACCTTGTACGTTGTTCTGATACGTACAAAGGATTTTTACAAGAAACCCCGATGCATCCTTTAAATATTTAGTATTTTACCAATTTTATCCAATTTTTTTGGAATTTCTTCCAAAAATGAACTTCCATTTAAGATAAGATACAGTATATTAGAACATTAATAAGGATTATTATGCTGGATAGATTTCCTTCCTATTTATCCTAATTGGTCTCGATTCTTTTTACAAACTGGGGTTAGCTTATAATTTTTACACATTTCTATGACCTTCTTTGGTTGAAGCTTTTACTTCAATCCATATCTTGGGGTGACTTCTAATTTACTAACTAAAGCGTTTAAAGGAGTTTGAAGCTCCAGGCTAAACTCATTTTATGTATTTTAATCATAACTAATAGGCACAAACGTTTTATGTGATAAATGTTTAACCAAGGACGTCTACTTAGCGCCCTTTGAGAAAGGCGTTGGAGTCCTAGGATGCCCAAAATTTTGTAAAATCATTGTGAACATCATGTGGTTGTATGAATTTTAGCCTGATTAAATTATGTATTCTATAGAACAAATAAAGCCAACAGACTTATTTAGAGCTTAAAAAGTGCCATCAGATACAAACTTTTTTATACGTAAACACAATGTCTTTTCGTAGGATACTAATGTCGGTGAAGACCTTTGTATATGATAATTGTCAACCAAGGGTGATTATTTAACGACTTCTGAGACAAGTGGGTGGAACCCTATGATAAAAACTATTATATACATAATTTGTTTCTAAACAAACATTGGATATATGGTAAACACAAGTGGAGAAAGCCTGCTAGTGGTCGAAAGCTGCCATAAACCAGGATATCCTCGATTTTAAGGGCTCCAAGAGTCTAAGAGCTGCAGATGCTAAGATGTTTAAGCCCTGTCAGAGGCCAACATGTCGTAGATTATGACAGCTCTAAAGAGTCGAGGAGTGTCTGTACCTACTAGAGGCCGGAACATGCCCGGGGCTGGAAGGTTCTAGAGGCTGAGAGCTCTTCCAGACTGAGAATTTCCAAAATCAAAAACCTTTCAGAGGCTGGGAGCACTCAGAATACGGGAGATTAGAGTGTTTAATGTAGATTTTTGTGGAATTTTTCGTAGCAAGGTCATTCATTGATATAAGTTTCTATGTATCCTGCTTACGAACTGCAGTGGAAATGACCTAAGTGTTAGCGGCTGTGAGCTAAAAGGTCTCGTTTTCTACTGATAATTATAGAGGTCCAAATATAGAAAGAAATCATTGATTTAAGAAATAGTAAAGCAAGTGATGGTTTTTAGAAACACTAATGTCTCTATCCTATTATGATTCGCTTAACGGGGTTTGAGAGTTCATGAATTCAAAACAGTAGTTGTCATGAGCATCTTTACTAAAACTGTTTTTCAGACTTGTTATGTTCATAGAAAATACTTGAATTGTGCCCATATACTCTATTTTCCTGCTCTATTAGAGTTGAAACCATGTTAACTCTATCAAGATATATTTTTTAATAAAAATCTTTTTACTATGAGATATACCAAGGCATAACTGAGTGCTACAATGGTAATTAGTAAAAAATTACTTAGCCGCACAAAATTTCCTTTCCCTCTTCTATGTCTATTATGAGTGGAACGTCACCAGGGGCATCATCGAAAAATCAACACATCAATAAAGAATTGCCTCGTACTTCCTTCAGGATAGCTGTGACCAGTTGATAGAATGTCCTCATCTCCCCATCGCAGTTTAAACTAGGACCAGATAACCACAGACTCTAACAAGGGTTTACTTTTGGACTCTCCACTTTGATAGCAAAATATAATTTTTCGTACGTTTCGTTCATTATCTTCTAATATAAATAACTAAAAACAGCAAAATGACCTCTTTACATTCATTAAAACCTTATCGATTTGTTTGATGGCTATAATAAATGGCTATGCTCAGTCTAATTGATTAAGCCTGGATAAATTAATAATATTCTCTTGAAGAAATTATTCCTTCGGTTTTATAAGTCCAAATATCTAAGAATTCTTAACTGTAACACTCATTTCGTTCCAATTTCTCTAAAATGTCAACGCTGCCAATGTCAAATGTATATATACGTACGTGTTATTCACGTCGCATACAAGGTATATTAACTTCAGTCCAGCCAGCAAGTTATAAGGCCACCATATCTCTTTCGCATAGAAAATGATGACACATCATCAAACAGCAGGCGCCCTAAGTAAATAGTTTTGAGGTCTTTCTAGATTACTGGGACTATCCCTACTTACACGTTCCATACTATTTCAGTCTACCAAGCCAGAAGATTCATTCTCCAACGGTACGTCCTTGGACATCATCACCTATATGATGAGATGTATCTGAGTTTTCATATATCAGTTACAGACTTTAAAGATAAGCTTAATCTTTACAACCTATCCTACAACTTGACTCACTTTCATATCAGTCATAAACAACGATTCTTACTTTATTAAATTTGTTGAACATTCATATACTCCATCTATCAAACATGCACAAACAAACTTAAAAGCGATATTAATGTATTAACGAAAGTATATATCGTAGTTGATGGTAATATATAACTATAGATAAAATTTTATAAAGAAATACTAAATTTGATATATGGTACTACTGTATATAGTAATATACAGAATAATATAAGGCGTAGTTGCGAGTAGTTAGATTTTTTACATCATTTAACTTCAGTTTATCCCGAGGAGGTTCATAGAAAAAGTTTACATTGATATTAGAGGAATGACACAAGGATAAAATAAAAGTTTCAAAGATTATACTTTGGCCATTCAGGCAGTAATGGGAAGTCATGAAAGTACTCTCCGGAACAACAGTTTAATACAATATTCGAGAATTCTTTACCGGAATATAAACTATAGGGATTAAGAAAGTCATAACTAAACTCCCGGAGTTGATCCAAGCAGCAAGTCCTCCTAATGATCAAGCTTTGGCTATGTACCCAGAAGTAGCGTATCATAGAAACCAGATACAAAGATGAATGTCCCGTTATTTAAATCACAGTGTAATTATCCTACAATGAGAAAAAAGAAAAATATCCTCAGAAAAGTAAAAAAATGTAAACCAATAGTACCTGTTGAAATTGCAGCAAAAGATTTTTTCTCGCGAATGTAAACTACCGATAAAAGAAAACATGCAGGTTTTGCATAGAAGATAGACTAACTAAATACACATACCAGTATCGAAGTGCTAAACTACTAAGGGGCTAGGTAAAAAAAGAGCACCCACAATATACTTATACCTCTGCTAGGCCTTACAAGCCAAGTCATTAATATTCCGAGAAATATGAACTGAGGTTATAACGGAATTTATCTTAATATATAGATAATATCATCTTTAAGACGCTCCAGGACAGTGACGCTAGTAAAGACGTATTAGTAGCACTATGCAAGAGTATCCAATGGAACTCGTATCCATGTAAATAAGTCATATTGTGAAGACTGTAAAATATATGGCCATAAATTTTCTCTAGAAGTATAGGTTTTACAAAGTCTCACGTCAGAGCTAGTAATTAGACTGGAAGCCAGGCGGAATTAGGAATTAAAAATCGATATCCTCAGAAACGAAGAGAGTTGGGATTATAAGAGTCCATAAACCCACAATGTAATAAGGAAAACTATATTTTTTTACATAAAGAAGAAGAGGAAATCGATGAGTTTCTTGCAAAAGAGAATTACCGAAATTCAGTATCACAGGCCCGACTCACCTTTTATAACACTTAATACAGTTGAATACTGGAGTTCAGCTCATCAAAAATCTATACATTCCTAAGGACCCAGCAATGCAAAGAATCATAAATGAAGAAATAAACCAAATGCTTGATCCCATCGGTTAGACCCTGGAGTTATCCTGTGACACTAGTAAAGAAACCATCGGGAACATACCGATTTTGTGTAGATTAAGAGCCGTGAATATGTGTGTTATGAAAGATACCTATCCTATGCCACAGGTAATTTCGTAGAATTGCAGTTACAGCGGCAAACGTACAATAAAGGTTGATATATTTTGATTTTACATTCTCTTAATTACTGTGTTAATTGCTGTGGACACGCGCACGAAACATGTATTCAATAGTATCCACAGGGACCACATTGCCGCAGGAGAAAAATTTACAGAGTATTTGAGTGCTGAGTCCCTGTGCAAAATGAATGGGATTTTACTTACAAGAAAATGGAAACCACTGGGGAAGGCAGGCTCCAAACAATATAACACAGTGGACTGCGACCTATTCATGTGTATAACCGCTAAAGTCTGCACTGCTGACAGGACAATCTCCTACATTCAAAGTGACATCACTTGGCTAATATAAATAATTAAAGAAGAGCTGAAGAGTGTGGTAAAGATAGCAAATTAAATAAATAGAATAACTGATCTTATTCTTAATCTTTTGAATGAAAATGAAAAATCTATGACAAAAGTTATGTACTACAGAAGGCAGAGTTGAATATTTGAACTCATTTTATTGGCCTAAATGGCCAAAGAAATAATAACAGTATTTTTGATCCTCTTATCTTTCTATGAACTTTTGTATTTTATGTTCCCTGCATAAAGATAATGTCTCTACTGAGTAGGTCTTTTTATTATAAAGTGTTAAGAATACAACAGTTTACCCAACTTGGATTTTTCTACATTTTAAAGTTGCACAAAAATGTTCTCAAATTAAGACGTTTTAATCTTATTTTTGTATGGTTGCATGGAAAAGTAAAACGCTAAAAAATAAATAAATATATCGAAAGCTAGTTGTGAAAACCTTTACTGCACATTTGTTTGTTTGTTTGAAAAAGTTTAGAAGTTATTTGAAAACAGCTTTTTGTTTACTAAACCCACATATATTCTAGAAACTCTTTAAAGAAATTAAATTAAGTTTCTATTAGAAAAAGATTTAAATTGAAAATTTTATAAATTGTATTTTAAGCATTATAGGATTCAAAGTAACTATAGTGGTGAAGAATCTATAAACTAAATCCATGTACTTAACCAATGCGTGTTTAGACAACAGTGCATACATTTTTTGTTCTTACAAGATATAATTATAGATATTATCTATAGGGGAATGTTTATCAAGCTATGTTATTGAGTTAAGTCCAAGGCTGTATAAGTAAAATACCATATTTGTTTAGTTGGAGATCAGTAAGCAATACTAATGTTAAAATTAAATAAATAACAATAAGAAGGTATTTAGTGTAGGCTGACGAGAAACAAAAGTATCTGTTCAATTAATGTCCTTATAAAAACCTAATTATTCCTGACCCTTCATCTTGAGTATAATAGATTCTTCCTATTACACTCAAACATAAATATTTGCTACAAAAGCTCTTAAAGTTATGATTATATACTGTAACAAGGTATGTGTTAGTCACTACACCTGTGGCATAATACGCTTCGCTACAGTTATACAAAATTGTATAGCTCATTGAATTCTTAAGGTGACGTGGGGTTGGACAGACAGACAATGATAAAGAAAAAAATATGTTTACAACCCATGATAGTGAAAAGAGAAATTGTGTAAGCGTACTGAAATATAGGATTTAATGACGTTGTGTAACATCCCATGGATGAGCATATACCATCATAAAACTCATTGTTTCATATGTAACACGTAAAACCCTACAGTCTACAGATGAGTCTTTCGAAAGATATCTTGCTGTATGTCTTATAAATTTTGTTTATTAAGTCGGGTTGCATAGCATATTTAAAGAAATAAAAGTCTAAATAATGTAAGTAAGAGGTGATGCGGTTTGTTTTGGGAAATTAGGCTGTCTAAGTTAGTATGTAATATTGTAAAAGTTTCGCTCACTTAAATCCCATGACGTTACATGAATCAAACTCGTTGTCTATACAGAAATGAAGTTTCACGCAATATTTCAAGTTTAAGGTCAAGTCTTTCTCGTTCGTGGGAACACAAGAGACAAACAGAAGTAAATTTTTGTAACCCCTCTATTCATACGCTCAGTAATAAATGTTTTATATAATATTGATTTAAGCTCGTAATATTCCCTCTTTAAATTAAACAGCCTGCCTACCCAGATACCAATAACTGTATTCGGCAGAGTAATAGGTTAAGGCCATCATTTAATACATTTCTTAGTGTAAGTATTAGTTTGAAATAATATCTACAGTTCAACATGCGTGACGACAACAGTATACATTTGTCTTTGCGAGTACAAATGTATGGCATCATAGTGGCCTCGATTTCTTTGTTTATAGACGTACTAACATTTTAATATGTTAGTAACTTTTAATTAAAATTATGAGTCACATATTATTTCTCTCGAGAAGTAGTAGTCAGATAAATTTGTCTAGTCGACAGCAGTTGTTAGATTTAATTATCATACGGGATGTAGACCAGACCTCCCACTGCATTGGATTTGTGTAACCCATGGAGGAGAGAGATCAATGTTTCCGTTCTCCTTAACGTAATATCCACACCGGTATTTCTGACAACCTGTTTTCATTTAGAATTGAGGTCGAATAAATATACGTCTTTGCAAACTTTTCCAATCTCATAGAGTACTACTTTTGACGTCTAAATAGAATTCAAATAAATCAAAGGATCAATCAGCGGAGAGTAATTATATTATACTTTTTATATGGTAATATTTTAGACTATTCAGTGTATTAGGTGAAACTTAGAAATGTAAACGTTGCTAGAGTCTAGAGTTACCTAATATTAAATATTTTTACAATAATAAAATTGTCTTAATCAACTAATCCGAGAAAACGAAACTCACCAATGTAATTGCAATTATCATAGCTAATATCATTTATGTTATATCTGAAGAGATAAAGTTAATTAAATGTTCATTGGAAAATTTACTGTACCCACAGTAGATTTTGACAATAACAATCGGCGTTTTTAAAGAAATACGAGTAGTTCTCAACACGAAAAGTAGGGAGGTGATACAGAACTACTGATATTGTGCCCTCAGTTTCAATTTTGTTTACTTATATAATCCTAAAATGTATCCCAAGTAGCAAAACTAGAGGCTGAAAGTGCCATTTGTTGGTAAATTTGGTATTTGCACAGTCATAACAAAAAAGAGCATCAGTCGAATTCGATGTATTTCCAATGCTACCTTGAGGCAAACATAGTCATCAATAATACCAATGTATTCCAATATATTTGTGGCTAAGACCCGCTAATAAGTTCAGATTTTAGACTAGTAAAATTGTAACGATTGTTATGAGAAATAAATAACTAATTTTAGAGTGGGGAAATATAATTTCCAAGAAAATTTAAATATTTCACATTTTGTCTAGTTTTGGATATTGTATAGTTAGTTACTGGTAAGGCACACATATTTACTCTAAATATACAAAATTTTTACAAAGACTAGTTGTGCATTACCACGACGCGTGTAAGATAGTCATTTATTTAAGAATTTGTTTTTGTTGGTTTAACGGACTCAAGTGTGGGAAGAGTTATAGAGGCAACATGCAAAAAGGTATTAATATTTGAAAGTGGATCTTAAGATGACAATATTTCCAGGAGCTAATAAAAAATCTACATTATTTGAATGCAGAGTGATTAGCGAAAACTTTCCAGGAATATTTTAAAGTACGATACGAATAATTTAAACGTGAAAGTTTATATAAATGAGTAGAGAGATGTTTTCCTAACCATCGCGCAAAACTTACTAAACCGGCTGAGTTTGAAATATTTTTTATAGTTTTAGTTTAATAAATAAAATAACGTATTGACTATTTGAGTTTTATAATTAATATAGACACCTTGTCGATTGATTTTATGCAAAGAAAATTACAGAGAAATGATATGAAATAACAAAAGTGGGTGACACATTTGTTTCAAATAAGTAACACTCCTTATTTTAACTAAAACCATATCTGTACTCGTGCATGGAGTTTTTTAGTATAAGAAAATTAGAGATTTTACTTCAAAGATAGTCTTAAGTGCTGATTTAAGAAAGTATATTCTCTACGGCACTTTACTACCAGCGTACTTCAAATTTCAATAATACAAGTAGTAACTACGAGGTTTTAATTCATTTAGATGTTAGTAAGTGTTATCTAGTTATTATAACTATAAATATTTTTTATTTTACCTTTTTAAATAAAGGAAAGGTAGAACCCCTTTTAAGCCTTATTTTGTCCATCCCATGGGACTCTAGCCTGTACGAGAACCTTATTAAACATAATAAAGGGGAGAGTTTTCACAGTACAAGGCAAATGGTACAGAAAAAACTTGCTACAGTCAAACTGTATTCGAACCTGCGCTATCTCTTACTCAGATCCAGTCCGTCTTAAGCCGCTCGGCCATCGGCACTCCCAAATTCTCAATTCACTTCCAACTATATTATAATTGGGATAAGTAAAATTAGATAAGGATTGTCTATAATTTATCTATGGATTATGCCAGTGACGAAGTATACATATATTTTTAATACATTTAATATCTTTTGATTGAAATCAACAAGCCTTTATAAAGTAAACCGGAACACGCAGTTTCAAGAAACTTAAATTCTGGATTATAATGTTTGTTTTTTTTTTTTTTTTTTTTACAAAATATGAGACAACAGTTTTATGAATGCAAACTAAACATTGCTGTAATGTAGTTATTTGATATGTTAAAATAGTGATTATTATCATGGTAGATCAAATATATCTTTTACCTAACACCCAATTATTAACACTGAACTTAGTAAATTATTTGTATAATGAAGTCATTTACGAAGATCAGTAAAGCATAGACGATAAATAATCATATTTATCATAATGTTAGATATTTTTGGGGAAAGTGGTCGAACAATAGGAGACGCTTTACTGTATGCATAGCTATTGATCAACATCCGGTTTAATTGAAAACCGGATAATGGTGTAATGGATAATCCTAATTGGTTTCAACGTTACGAAAGCCTTAGGCACTCCACTGGAGCCCTTACTCACCTGGTTTAATACCATTTATATTTTATGTGTCACTCAAGTTTTTGAAGCAGGTTTTATATATATATATATATATATATATATATATATATATATATATATATATGACATTTTTTATTAGATATCCTTGCCCTCTCTCTAAAAATAACATACATTATATGTTCTATTGGATTAAAGATAAAAATATACCGTATTAGTGTATACCAGTTCAAATCTTTACAATTTTAGATACTGTATATTGTATTACTTTCAATAATAGGTGGTATAAATATATCTAAAAGATTCTATATTTAGTAATTCCATAGACAAATAATTTAAAGTTTCAAGAAGCACACAAAGAAAGCACTTAGCAATAAAAATACAATTCCACTGCTTACGGAAGAAAAGTCGATTTAAAATTTGGCTCATATCTAGAATCATCAAATGGAAGAAAAATATTTTTGATGTCAAATTGTACAATAATGGTATGATAGTATGACGAATCTAATGTTTGCATATAGTTTGCATGTTTACAAGTTGGTAACAATAATTACAAAGGTTTTTTAACTTCGTTGTTTTAAAGTTCATAAGTATAAAAAGACATGGCTTGAAATGTAACAAACATAGACTTATTTGCGTTACAATTAGCTATAAATTAATTTTGTACAAATATTAAGTTGTAATAATTCAATTTGTTTATTACATGTTTGTCTTTGTTACGCATGTATTTCCGCTACCTTGAAACCTCATTTTCATAAAAAGAATCATATATAACACATAAAGTAACATACATTAAAACCAAATCTATCATTTATTCATTTATTTTTTTTTAAATCAGTGTAAAAACAAAGTCGGATTAAGAATTTAGATCAAAATACTTCACGTGACTTTCCGTACAGTTTGGCCCTTTTACTTTTGTATCCCCGGACTATCGAAGGTAGAAGAGATAAGAATCTGGTGCTTTAAACTCAAGCTTTCTTCTGCTTTTGTTGTTTAAGCAATAAAGACTGTGACCTGTATCAAGGGTAGTGGCATTTCTTATTATTTTCACTAGTAATTGGAAGTACTGCTAATTATCTACAACTAAATTACATAAATTGTTGATAGATTATGCGTGACAAGACAGACACTTTCCCTTTATGGATAATAAAACTTGTAGCAAATGTCAAATGCGCTATTGAAAATAGCAAGTGAACTTAACTAGAACAATTTGCTCTTTTTTACGTATAAAATAATAACACCACTCGAAGAAGCCTGGTGAAAAATTTACCTTTGCAAACTATAAACGTATTAAAAAGCATAATATATACGCAAAGGAAATATATATGTCAGTGACCGTGTCACTGAAATTTGAGTGAAATTTGTTGTTCAAATATGCAATTGAAGGTAAAAATCCATATTTTTGTTATAGTGAATATGTATCACTAACATAAGAAATCTGGCATTAGTCATCTTTGTCTATACATAAGACATCTTTACTTTACCTTAATTTTTACTTTAACATATTATAGACACACAAACACACACACACACACACACACATATACACACACACATATACACACACACACGCGCGCGCGCGCGTATATATCTTCAATAAAAACAGAAAAAGTAAACATAAAAAATCTGCATATTTCGTATAAAAGCAGACATTTGTAATAGACATAAATAGTTAAACATATTAACAAAAAATTATAAACAAAACTATATATATATATATATATATATATATATATATATATATATATATATATATATATATATATATATGTGTGTGTGTGTGTGTGTGTGTGTGTGTGTGTGTGTGTGTGTGTGTGTGTGTTATATCTACTTTAGTTAAACCTATTTTATTTGGTGAGCTTTAGTGAAGCCTATTACTTTACAGGCTAAAAAAATTGCATCTCTTGGAACTAAATATTTTTCAGTATCTAGGAACTAAAAACTCAATATCTACCTACAGACTTGAAATTTTTTATGCTGTTTCATTTCTGTATTAGCAACATTGAAATCTATGATAGAGCATGTTCCTCCTTGGGGGTTTGCTGAGCATTACCGAATATATTTACATTGTTCTTATGGGTAACTATGATGCCAATGAAAAAATTTCAAAATAAATTCATTTTTAAACAAATCGCGTACACTCATATGTGATTTAAGCACGTGAAATGGTTATTCATGGAGCAAAATGAACTAATAATAAAGGAGAAAGTCAAGGTAAACGTCAGTGAATGATTTATTCCAGAGTACTCTTGAATTATAGTACCCTCTATAGCTCATCAGAACTTTTAATATTTTATAACTGCCATGAAATTTTAATTTATGAAAAGATTTACTGTATTGTGTGGCATGTTGTCTTGAGAAAGATTTCACCCGTAGACTTTAAATTTGATATGAAAATTTATTTCTACATAGACGTGAACATGTTCTACGATTGTGCATATCCAACTATGGGATTTGGCTAAACGTAATGTTGTAAAAAAATACAATAATCGTACAGTTAGCATCATAATCTACCTAAGGATATAATATAATTAAAAATATCCCACTATGAAAATTGTAACAGTTTAAACATATTTCAAGCACGAACCAGTGTCAACGCTATATTCCGGAATGTAGCAGAGTGGCTTTAACAAGACTTGTCAACATGTCATCACCATGTTGGCACGTCTCGTGTTGTCCACCGTCAAAGCGTCCTCACCTGTTATGCTTGCTATTTCCTTAACTATTTGCTTCCTCCTTTAATGTAACTAGCATATTAAAAATATAAACCGAAATACAGAACTAAGCTTCCAGTAAGTTTTGTGTAGATCCAGCGATGATATGCGAGTAACATATACGAGTATGTTAATTAAAAAAACAATAAAAGTTAAAATGTTACGTTTATATAATCTTTGATTGTATTTAAAGTTTCACAGTAGCCTAATAAGTTGTATTTATATGTCAACAAATAAATGCTTCTAAATTACTTAAACATAGTAAAATCAGATGTATTATCTGGATTTATTTAATTGCCAAAATGTGTTTTAGTTTAGAATATATTTTTTATTTTATTTTTACACCACACGTAAATTATAGGTTTTTTTATATGTTTAAGTTTTATGGTCACATAGATTTTTCATCTTAATTCGCAAGAGAATTGTGGACTTTTCCACGTATGAAAATTATTTTCATCAGTATTTACAGCTTGTAAAAATTTTCATATCCTATTAAAGTGTATAGTCCTCCTCTGATGTTTATAAGGGAGTTTTAAACGTCTAAAAATGTATATTTTTAACATGTTGGCTTTGAGAAGTGTTTATATTTTTTTTTTTGTTATTGTATTGCGTTTCTTTTTTATTTCTAATAAACTGTTTCCCGTTCTGGACGGAAAGGAATCAATTCAGTTTATGATGTTTTCTAAAATATCAAAAATAATGATAAAGGAAGGGAAATTCAACTTTTACTATGTTAGCCTTTTATAACTCCAAAGTATACTGAGTAATCAAGTGTACGCTCATTAGCAACCACATAAATTTGCTTTATTTTTCAACCAATCCACTAATCAAACCATTATTTATTGCATTTTAACTATTACAAGCCTTCGCATACTTCAACGCTCTTAAAATTCAAATTTGCAATGTTCTTCGTGGATAAAATCTTTTACACAACAGCGATCCTGTCGTTGCAAGCGGCCCGCGGCCATTGGTGGTGGTTCGGAAGTCACCTTTAAGCCGTTGGTCCCCAGGTTAAGTGTTAGAGAGGGCTTCTTAGCCCTAACTTAGCCTGGTAAAATAAGACATTCTTTACCTTACTTTTTACTTTTCTTAAGGTGAGCTATAATTCGGATTGCCTTTTTCGGTAAAATAAGTTTTTTTTCATACTCCCCAAATAGCTAATGCATAAGACATATATGAACAAATTATGGCATATTAAGCATTGAGAACAACATCTTCACATGTAAATTACGACAACCTACGAATAAAAAAACAATCCCGAACACAGTTTCCTAGCAACGCTCTAAGTTGGAGTAGTATTTCAAGTTGCTGTCAGCCGTGATGCTCAGAAATCTCACACGCTGTTCAGGCTCAATAATTATGTCATCCTTGTACAAGCTGATTTAATTGGTTTGCAGGAGATATTTTTTACATTATATTTTCAGTATAGTAACAAAATGGTTCCCATTAAACACCATTGCAGAATATTATTTGACTGAAAGTATCATCTGCAAACCGATATAGTTCTACCTCTGAGATGGAGTGTACGAGGTCGTAGTTTGTGTGTGTGTGTGTGTGTATACACACACACACACACACACACACACATATATATAATATATAAGTAGATATGAATGTGAGGGTTCTAGCTCACTTTTGGGACAGTCAGAAAATCAACGTAAAATACTGTTTAAAGGACAATAAACTAATCTGTAACTCACGAATGAAAAAATTAACCGAATCTATAGCTGTTTTACTGTTCAATGTTTGCTTCTACATTTATAAGCTGTTTTAATGAAAAAATCCCAGAAATCTTAATGAAAAATCTATAAACGGAAATAATGAAATTTGCTAACATTCGCTCAACAGAAAATAAGACGATTTTTACTGAATTTCTTTAATATCGTTCTTAATCACATCATAGGCTAAAAATTTCTCAGAAACCACAACCACATAACAAATCGCGTTTGTAACAGCATTTTGAAAATCCATATTGATAATTATATCGTTCTTTGAAATAGAAATATATTGTCAAACTCTTTGTTGTATCAATGACATAAATGGGTCTATTTGCTATAAATTCTTTGGGGTTGTAATACATTTCCATATTTTTGTAGTAAACTTTCTTAAAATCTTGATACATCTGATACATGATTCTGAAAAGACCACCGGAAATTGTTTAAATTTTGTAATTCAATCTGGATAATAAGAACCGTTCAATTTTACTCTGATATTTTTTTACATCCAAACTATCAAACTTTGAAGGATTTTTTTCTTGATTATTCTTGTCTATCTGTTTGAAAACCAATGATAACGAACTTGGGATTGAAAGATATTTCTATAAATATTTGTGATATCGAACGAATAAGTTGTTCCGGAAATACCTTTTTGTTCAATACATTGCCAATCTAGAAAATTAAACGTGATGTTTTGAGATTTTATAATTTCATCAATCAACCTAATTTTAACTCGTGGTTTTGTAATCAATCATCGGAACTCTAATGAAAAACTCCGTTAATTGTAATTTTGCCATCAACAGGCATAACATTTTCCAGTTGCAGTCTTCAGAATCACATCATCGTCTTTCTGCTCTTATAAAACTTAGATAAAATCCTCCTTTATAGATCGGAATAGTAACATTTTTCAAAAAATCCTAAGCCGAAATGTGCTAAATCACCGACCGCTTCAAATTGTCCAAATTTAAAAGTTGATTCAAAACTGTTTTGAAAATACATCACTTTTGGAATAACAAATAGTTCCTTTAATTGTGCTTAATTGGCCACAGTTTTCGACTTTCTTCTATCAATTTAATTGGTTTTTCTTTCTTACTTCAATCTTAGAAAATAAAAACGGTATAAAATTATCGATTAATCTAACATTATCAGTTCCAAGATATGCTTGACCATCTTGTCTTGTTAAAGTTCCAGAAATATAAAACTGGAAGTTAGACGAGCAAAAGTTATCTCCCAAAATCAATATTAAACTCAGTTCTTTTATTCGGTTCATTCAAATGTTGTTTACTAATTGGATAGAAATTTTTAAACTCCGTCCTTTCAATATCACTAGCATACTTTCTGTAGTCCACCATTTAATAAGAGAAAATTTAGAAATTTTAAACATCGTGTATCATTTTTTTCATCGATCTAATGTACGTTTTTTATAAGAAAAGATATAAATTAGAGTCATTTTTTAATGATCTACTTCGTCATATTCAGGATTCTGTTCCTTAAATTTTGCGATCTCGGTCACATATTTTCAATAAAATCTGCACAGGATAGTAACCGCTATCTATAATATTGTTCCAATCAACTGTATCTTTATTTTCATCCAAAAATTTTATACTCAAGTGTGTTGATAGAGACAAAGAACAGACATATGATCTTTTAATTGATAATGTAATATTTTCTTGAATGAACTCTGGGGACAGATTTTGATATTTTGCAATGTTATACCAATTTAACTTATTAATGTACAATCGCATCATATCTTCGGATAATTCATATTTTTGAGAAATATCATCCCAATGTTCTTTTTTCAAATCTCTTTTCGTGTTGCATTAATAAAAAGATCGAAAGCACTGTAGTGTCCCGCCATCTCTATTTATTAGGGAAAAATTCAAGTTTTTATAAATTGGCTCTTTTTTTTAGCGTTACATTCAGCACATTTTCCAGAAATTCTCTTAACTCCGTTAATGTTTGCATAGTATTTTATATCGTTTGTGGCAGTTTTCTCTTTGCACCTCACACAGTATATGAGCGCCATTTATATAAGGAAATTTTATCATGCATAAAACCCTACGCGAATACCTATTTCAGTAAGATCTTCCTCCATATTATTAAGTTTTTTTTTCTAATTTTTGAAATTTGACAGCATAAGAATCATTGTATTCAACAAATTTATGACCAATATTCTCAAAAGTTTTTCGTAGCATCTAAACTAAACTTATCAAAAGACTCTTTAAAATTAGTAAAGTTTTTCATTAATTTCACCAACATCGTCTACTGATCTTCTATTTCTGCTTCTAACTTGTCATAGACTTCTGTTGTAAAATCTTTAACATGCTGTTTTATGATTCTCATAATTTTGTTTTTAGTTCATTAAACATTTTAATAGGAATCTTCTAATTGAATCATTACAACAACATCAAATGGATTAATTCCTTTTACTAACACCGCTAATTCTTTTTCCTTTAAAATCTAAGGCATTTTTTAACATTCGGATCATGTAAATCAACAATATCGATTGTTTTTCTGATAATTTTTAGAGGTTTTAAAATTTGTTCTTTAACAACAACATCATGTTTGTCAATACCAGGTCGAACACCGACAATTCTTTTCTTAATTAGCCAAACTAACATAATTCTTTTCAACTTTGATCGCTTCAGTAATTTTATCAGCTTTTTCGATATGAAGACATTAAATTGGTAAATAATTTTTTTACACCATCATCAACTTCTTTTTTTTCCAATGTTTTTATTTTATCAGCAACTTCATTTGAACTCATGAAATTTGCAAGTTTGTTTATCAATATTCTGCTTTAAAATCTTCAATCTCGACAGCAAACGTATCTGAATCTGGAAGGTTTTTTGTAATAAATTTTCTAACTTGTTATCAAACTCATTTCTCAAACTAACAAAATTCAAACTATTTATCTACATTTTTGAATAAATTTGTGTTCCAAATACGTCAAAAATATTTTGTGAATCCATATTTATTAAGCAATAATTTGTTAACAACTTCTTTAAAATCTTTACCATTACTCAGTTCATTCAAAACAAAAATACACAAATATCCACAAATTGGGGGATCGTTTATAGTCTTGAATCTGAGAGTCATTGTAGTAGACGCTTGATTTTTTCAAATATTTGATCAATTCTATCGGCGGTTTGTCCTCAATTCTTCCATACGAATCAAAATAACAGGCATTCTTATCATTCTTATAATAACAAACCCAATGCGTTCCACTTCCCATAATCGAGTCTAAATTCACAATTCCACATTCAAATTTCTTAACTTTTTCAGGTAATGTATCGCGCATAAAAATTCCTCTAAAATGTTTATTGTTTTTGCAGATTTCTTCCAATTCTCCGAATGTTAAGGGTTCAAATTTTTTTTTTCCGATGTTTGATTTCACGTAATTCAAAAGTTTTTTTTTCATCTAATCCAGATCCTGTAACATCTTCCAACTCTTTATCTAACCAATTTAAAATGTTTCGAACAATAGGAATCACATCTTTTTTAACGATTGGAGCAGCTTTACGAACATAAGGAACAACATTTTTAACAACTGGAATATTTTCTCCAAAATCTAATAAATCTTTCAAAAGTTCCACCATTTTTAAGTTCTTTCAACTGATTATAAGAAAATTCTATTCTGGTTCCTTTATTGTTTTTTCTTATGTTTTTTTCGAGTTTATTGTATTGTCTATTTGTTAAAAATATCTTATCTTCGCCATTTTTTTTTAGTTGATCTATTTTAAATTGAATACTAACGGGTATTTTCTTCTTAAAAGCGGATTTTTATTTTTTCTTTCTGATTTTTGCTGAAGTTTACGTTCACCTCCATTTATATAGTTAAAATTTCAAGTTTCTTCTTCGATTCCCATTCCTAGTTTTCTCTTCAAAAACATTGCTCCAGCTGTTGGAAGCGCAACAAATCTTTCACCTAAACTAGCATCTTTTGATAAAAATCTATCCATTGCCTTATCTTGCAAAACTTTATCTGCGATATGTCTGGAATTTGTGTCTCTATGTTTTGCATAAAAAATATCGTGTTTTCCATAGCAGCTTGATCTAATTTATTTATACCAGGATCTCCTCTTTTTAGTCTTTTTTCGAGTTTTGTGCCAGGCCCCAGATACTGATAAGTTGGTACGTGTAATTCAAAAGGTAAATTGTTGATAAAATCCATTCAAAAGTCCACTACCCTCAATCATAGATGAACTTATTGCCGGCAAAACTCGTTTTAAAATATTTTAATTCCATCAGGTTTTTCAATCATTTCATCAAGTTTGTTCGAAATAAAATCTTTAATCGCTTTTCTTTTCGTTCAAAAAATTGTTGTTTCCAGCCTTCTCTTGAGCATAAATATAATTAATAATTCCATCGAGTTTTGTCAAATCGTCGATATATCTGTACTCAATCTTATTATCATTGTATTTTTCTTACACCTGATCCTTCGATCTTTTTTTTCCCAAATTGGTTTAATCAAATTGAGATATTTTTTTACCTTTTACTTGAGTTTGGTTTTCTTAGTTGATGGATCATTATTTTTGTAAATTTGAATCAGATTTCCATAAAATTTCTGTATACTTTTTCAAGTCTTCTTCAGAATATAAACCGTCTTTTGGAACATCAGTGCCTGTTAATAATCTCCATAAACCTTGAGTTCCTTCATATGTTTTTTTCATTAAATAATGATATCATTATGTTCAAAATTCACGGGCAAATTTCCAATCATAAAAACTTTTTTTCTTTTTTTCTGTCCCAATACAAAACCAAATTTATCATCCTTTGCTCTAAGGAAGAAATTTTTTAACCAATTTCACCAATTATTATATCCGTTGTTCCAGGACTTATTTGTTCAACTATGGTAGAGTCTTCAATGATTCGAGGTCTAAATGGTGTTGAAGATGGTAATTTTTGGCAATTCAAACTCAGATTCTGGTATCGAAATATCACAAATTGTCGTACAACTGGAACCAAATTCATCAAATTTTGATTATCGCTTAAAACATTTTTCAATTTTTGCCCTCAACATTTTTTATTGCAGATGTTACAGGTTGATTAATTTTTTGAATAAATTCTTGTTCTTTTTCATCAATTCGAGAATTCTTTGATTAATTTCTTTTCTATTTGATCAAGTTTTTTCGCTTTCTTCAGAAGTTACGTTCGCCATTTATTTAGGAAAATTTTGAAACGTAAACGTGGAACGTGGAAACGTGAACACGAAACGTGAACACGGAACGTAAAACGTGAACGTGGAACGTGAAACACGAACGTGAAACACGAACGTAAAACATGAACGTGAAACGTAAAACACGAACGTGAAACATGAACGTGAAACATGAAACGTGAAACATGAACGTGAACGTGGAACGTGAACGTGGAACGTAAAAAAAAGGAACACGAAACGTAAACGTGAACGTAAAAACATGAAAACAACTAGATTATCACACGTTTATATTGGAAAATTTATTCAAATATTTACCATTTTTAGGCTTCAAAGTTAGATTAATAGTTAAAAATCCGTAGTCTTCTTTCCAAATTTTATCACATAATTCATTAAAGTGGTTTAAAAACTCATATCATATCCCACATAATTTGTTTGTAAATTTTTTCTCGAATAGTGATCGTCTTGCTTAAAAACACACAACATATTCAAATTATTTCTTATAACTTGTTTAATATCAACCTTTGAAAAGCATTGAGAAAGATAGATACAAGAGATATTTTTGTGTGACGAGACATTACGAAATATTCCTTGATAACGTCTTGATTTTTCCAAAATACAATCATCAAAAACGATTAAAGAATTCGGTTTACATTCGCTTAACGGAACTATGTCCTCGGAAGCATTATAAAAATATGATATTTTCTTACTTAAGTTCTTCTCAATATTTTCAAATCTTTCTTGTAATTTTTTTTATAGGCGTCTTGTTCTAAAGATTTACTAAAAACATACAAATTGGAATAAGGAATCAACCTATTGTAGATAAAATTCAATATAATAAAGTTTGTTTTTTTCCACATCCACTTGAACCAACAATTAACAATCTGATTGGTTTGATCTTTCTTATTTTCTTCAAACGTTTGAAGTTTTATCTGATCTTTTTGCTTTAAAAATTTTCTCCATTTAAATAGAAGATTTTCATCTTGAAGCAACGCTTTGCGAAAATGAAGCTGTTCAAGTTGACTTCAGAAAGCTCTAAATTAGTTATTAAAACTTGGAACATCCTATACACTTAGAGGAAGAATCAAATTATTTTTATCGGTTTTAAGCGGTTTTTATTCTGACAATTTTGTAATAAATATTAGTGAAAGTTCTCCTTATTGCATAGGATTTAGTGAGAAGAACATAACAAAATACTATGGTTTAAACAAAGGATATTATACTTTCGATCAAATAAAAAATTCCCCTTAAAAATTATCCTGAAAACATTCAAACAATCAGATAAATCTTTAAACTTTGGACGAAAACAAGTTTGAAATGCAAAAAAGTTATCTCTCTAATAAAATTCAAATAAAATCACCAGTAAGAATAATGTTTTCAGCAATTATTGTAGATTTGTTAGGGTTTGTTCAAGAAACTATTGAGCCAAATCAGGTATATTTAGGAAATAAAACGCCAAAATTTAGACCGTTCGATGTAATTGAAGTGCACTGCAATCTCGTTGAACCTAGTTTTGAAAATCATACCCGAACATTTACACAAAGAATCTGAAATTTTGTACACATTTTTCCCAAATGTTGCTTATGGATCAAAAATCAGTGAAAAACCGAATGAAATCGATTATATTCCAATTAGAAAAAATATTAAAAGAATTCAAAAAATCGTTCTAACTATACAAGACTCTGAGGGAAATTTATTAAATAATGAGAGTAAAACAACAATATATTTAAGATTGAAAAAAAGGAATAAAAATGAGTTGATGATGATGACAAAATTCAATATTTTTACTTAAAAAACAAGGGGCTATTCGGAATGGCCCCTTAACAATCTTCATCCTGACACTGTTTTTTATCAATGAATCTGGCCTTCAATTCTCAAAATAAAAATTACTAGTTAAATTTTCTTTTCTATCTAAATGGAGTCAGTTGTAGACCTACTCAATAATCAACTTAGATTTAAAAGCAAACATATCTTTACAATTGTTGACGAAAATAATGAATTTTGGTTTAAGGCTAAAGATGTTGCAGAAATATTGGAATTTAAAAATACGAGACAAGCTATCATAGATCATGTTAAAGAAAAATACAAAAAAAGCTTTGAAAACATAGATTCTGACAAGGGTATCGAATCGCGACTCTTACAAAAATTACATCCAGACACTATTTTCATCAATGAACCAGGCATATATTCTTTAATACTGAAATCTAAAAATGAAGATTGCAGAAACGTTTCAAAATTGGGTTTTAGAAGAAGTTTTACCGAGTATTAGAAAATATGGCGAGTACAAACTTGAAAACGAAAATAAGCAGTTAAAAAGATGAAATAAAACAGTTACAAATTTCAGGTCAAATGAAATCCTTGAAAATAGAGAATCAAGAATTGCGAATGGAATTTAATGAAGAGAGATATGATATGTAAAAATTTTGATAAAAAAAAACACCATGTTTTTGTGTTAATTAAGAAGAATCACATGTGGGAAAGGCCTTATTACGTTATCAGAGCTCAGAAACGAGAAATACCAAACCGATTAAAACATCTAAAAATAAATTATCCTGAATTAGAGATTTTGTTCATTGATGACGAACCAAATTCTATCAATCTCTACAACCAAATGAAAAGAATCTTTGAATATTTTATACAACGGAAATCATTTTACTACAAATATGGCAGAATCTCGACTGATTTATAGAATATCTAAATTACACGATGAAAATGTTTTCTAAATTTTTACTAAAAACTCTCGATTTATTATATTTTGTTTGTAAATGTTTAGCATAACTAGGTAACCATCGTAGAATTTTTTTTTCATATTCACAAGGCATTTCGTTTTTATAAACTTTCGCTGAAAATTTTTTTAGCACAATCTTTGCAAAAAAGCATCTTTTTCTATCTTTACTATACTGCCAGTTATTAAATTCAGAAATATTTTTAATTTCTTTACAAAAGTAACAATTTTTTCTCTTCTAAAGTTAATTTGTTCATTTTATCATATAATTCCTTACAATAACAGTCTTTTCTATTCTCTTCTTGACACTTTGTACATTTCTTTTGAGACTCCATTTATATAGAAAAAATTATTACACGATGAAAAATGTTAAAACTCTTGAATTATGATATTTTGTTTGTAAATGTTTTTGATAATTATTTAAACCATTTTATAGTTCTTCTTCCACATTCACATTGAGTATCTTCATAATATAATCTATGGTGATTCTTCTTTACACAATCTTTACAATATGAGTCTTTCTTATCTCTACTATAGTGATCACTATTAAACTCTGAAATTTTTTTAGTTTTCTTTACATTTAAGACATTCTTTCTCTTCCAAAGTTAATTTTTCTATTTTATCATACAGCTCTTTATGATACTTCCTATAACAATCTTTACAATTATAAATAATTCCATCTTTTCTACTCTTATCTTTATAAAATTCTTCAAAACCTTTTAATTCTTTGCACATTGAACATTTTTCTTTTGGCCTCCATTTATATAGAAAAAATCTTTGACTTTCTCAATTCATATTCATAAAACTTTCCGGTTATTTCTTCATTATTTAAATCTTTTATACTATAAGTTACAGGATCTGTGTTATTAATTTGATAAAATCACAAAGATTTCTCTTGACCAATTGTTCTTATATTTGTTCGAAAAATGTTTGTTTTTTACTAACAATTCTTACATGATCATTGACTTTAAATTTAGTTTTCGTGTGAATTTTCAGGTGGAACATACTTGAAAACCGACTCTAATAACTCTTTTTTCTGCATCTTTATCTACGTCTTTAGGCTTCATTTTGATTGTGCTGTGAACTGTATCGTTATAATTGTTTACGATTTTTTTGAAGAATATCGATCCATTTAAAGTTTTTTATTAATCTCAAAAATTACTTTCATTCTCTCATTTTGAGTTCTGTTATATCTCTCTACAATACTTGATTTCTCTTCGTTTTCAGTATGATAAATCTTAATGTTGTATTTTTTCTCAAAACTTCGTTAAATTCTTTATTTTTTAAACTCTAAACCCTTATCTGTATGAAGTAGATTTGGCGGTTATGTGATTGATCTTTATCGCGTCTTTTACTATATCTTCGAAGGCTTTTGAAACATCTTTACCGTTTTTTCTTTTGATAGCTCTTGACCAAGCATATTTTGAGAAAGTATCAATAACATTTAACATATACTTGAATCCATCATTTTGATCCGAATAGTTAGACATTATAACTAAATCTGCTGCCCATAAATCGTCAATTCCTAATGTTATAATTTTTCTCTTTTTAAAACTTCTTTCGTAACTGGTGCATGAATTTCTCTAGCTTCAATCTCGATTTCTTCCTTATTCTTAGATTTCTTTCTTTACTTGTTTTTCATTTGGATTCTTTATAAAATTTACTCTTATTTGTCTTACATTTTGAACATTTTGCTGCAATTCTATACAACCCGTTTTGAGTTTGAACGATTTTAGAATCTATATTTTTCGTTTTTTTTCTTGCATTTGTGGCAGTGAATCAAATCATCTTCCATTACATGTCAAAGTTTTCCAAGTTTATTTAACTCATCTAATATATCAGATTTTGCTTCATTTTTATAGCCATAAGGTACTGTATCGATCTTATTTTCTAGGACAATTCTCTTATCATCTTTAGCGTTCAGTGCCAGCTTTGTTTATGGTAACAGTGTACAAACTCATGTTTATAAACTTTTGATGACTGTCCATCTCCCTAAATTCCTTCTTTATCTTCGAACAAACATTCTCTTTATAGTTTTCGATATTTATTGTTTTATTTACAACGCTTCTCTTAATTTCCTTTACACCTAACTGGGTTTTTATCTAGATATTTGTACGAGTACATCTTAGACCTTAAACCACAAAATTCTTCTAAAACTTCGCTATTTAACTCATCTTTGAATTTCCCTATTACCTTCCTTATTTTTAGTAGTGAAACATTCATGATCTTTTGGATAATCACTTGTATCAAAGTCATCTATATTTTCTTTAATAATTTTAAAAAGGATCACGTTTCAATTCTAGAAAATAACTGTCCTGTATCCATGTAACACAGATTCAAATCTGGATCAAACTTCTTTTAATTTGTTGTAATAAAACTCGTTACATTAGCAATTTTGAGAGGTCGAGAACTGAAAATCCTATGTAAATCGGTTTGTTAAATTTAACCTTTTGTTTGTACATGTGACTCGCTATAACAGTTGTCGTCAAAGATGTTAAAGCATTTGAAATTTGTTTTCTTAGCTTGTTTTCATTGAAAATTCTTCATTTCCAAGCTTAATATCACATCTGTTTCTTCTCACATTTTCCATAGATTTTTCCAAAAAAAACTGAGTTGTTCATCAGCTTATAAAAAGTCCTTTTCAAAGTCGCTTGTAGCTTTGGTTCTCATGTTTGTGTTAAAATCAATGTATTCTTTCATAAAAGGCCTTCTGATCGAATGCAATAACTCTATTCACATGTTTCAAAATCATAACCTTGTTCCAAATAGAACTTCAAATTTCTCGAATGAACAACGTATTCAGTTTTTATCCAGTAGAGTTGTGCAAAGTTTGTTTTTAAAAATGTTCTGGAGCAAGAGGTAAATCCTTGTGATGTTCGTGTAAATTTGTTGGATATCCAAGATCGACTTCGAGAATATAGCCATAAATCTTCGTCGCCAGTGAGTTCTAAAATTGTTTCTTTCCACTCTTCTTTTGTATACGTTTTTTGGATCCATCCACTTGATATCACTATACGGCAGTTTTTGCATAAGACCATACCCATAAAGGTTATTAGCATCAACGTAGAGTAAATAATTTTCGGGCTTTGTCTTATCGAAATCTTTCAAATATTTGTTATTTGCTTTCACATATCGTTTAATACACTGAGAAATGCCTCCGCGAATGCCTTTTTCAATCATCAAATACTTATTATAATCGTTAATTAGCTGAAGCTCAATTTTCGTTAATTTTAAACATTGCGTCCCAAGCAAGACTTGGAGCTGTTAGATAGTGTGCCGGATCGAGTTTATAACAATTAAGGCAAATGTTTCTGAAATTTTCGAATATATCAGCAAGCAATAAAACATCTTGGATATTGTACAAATCAGAGTAATTTCCAAGATTTTTCTCTTTTAATTTGTTCCAAACGCTCAAGTAGTGTTGATAATCTTTCTCAGATATGCTCTCGTCTGTCAAAAGTGAATAGAAATTCTTGAATTTTCAGCTGTTCTGTGTAATCAAGTTTTTCAATACTATCGATAAATTCATAGGGGAAATATTCCTTTTCCAGATAGAATTTTAAAAATCTCGTCGTCGTCATTTGGCTGTCTTTCTATAATTTTCATTCAATATTCCTTCCATCCTGTATAAAATGATTTGTATGTTGAAGTCTTCTTTCTTTAAATTTTTCGCTAATTTTTCGATAGATGACGCCATGAATCTAAACGTGTCTACGAAAGAGAATTTTATGAACTTTTCTAGGTTTGTCACCATCAAATTCATACCCGTATCCAGAATTTACAGAGTAATTTATATATCGTTCATCGGTGTTTGCAATCGAATCAACATTACCGTATTGTTTTTGCCAATTCTTTTATGTACAAATGCGTATCGTAATTAGACATATTGTGACAGAAAACGGGAATATTCCTGAGGAAATTTCAAATTCAGATTAACAAATTCTATGAGCTGCACCTCGAAATTTTCCAGTCAAATGACAGTGATCTCTGCATTTTTTGAATGCATCATAAGCAGAACTCCAATTATCTGGTAAAAACCCTAAAGTTTTTTCAGTGTCTTGATACGATATTTCTTCACAAATGTGGCAAAGATTTTGAATTTTTGATACGAAATTTCTTCTTCGTCAGTCAATTTCATGGGCTTCATGTTCTTTGAATTATATTTTTTTAGCTATGTACTTCGATAATTTATTGAGTTTCTTCAAACAATTTTGCAGGAACGTTCGGCAACTCTTCTTCATTTTTTGCTCGATAACATATCGGCTTGTACATACGATTGGTCACATTAGACACTAAATATAGAGTAAAACCATAAGGAATATGCTTCTGAATCTTGGTTGTAGTCGATTTTTGCGGATTGTTTTTGCATGTGGGAATCTTCTCTAATATGCTTTCAAAATCCATATAAATAACGTAAGGATGAGAAAATTTCTTTTGATTAATTAATAAATGTTGTTGTTTGACCTGGAAACGGCATAATTGGCTTACAAACTTCGTGTTGCTTGCAAATTTTCTAAATGGTCTGTTAAATCTCCAGATTTGTAGAAATGGCTTAAACATCTTCTGCATAGAAATTTTTTATTTTTACACTTAGATAACTGAGAAAATACCAGTTTGTTTAAATCTGTTATCAAAACATAATGAGATTTTTCATCTTGTTTAACATACAATAAATCGATTTCTAACTCGGCATCATAAATTTCTGAAATTTGTAACGGAACAATATTGAGTTTTTCATCAAAACTATAGACATTACAGACATTTTCGGATAATTATACTTTTGCTTTACTGCTTCGTTTTTCAAATAAATTGTATATCTTTTAAGGACATTGGATACTCGAAACCTGAAAATATCTCGTCATTTACAAATTTCTCGTATTGCTTTGCTCTGTCAGCATTCTTTTCAGGTTTTTCAATAGCGCATCGGATAGAATAAACAAAACAGAAATCATCTTTATTTTTGATATTTACACAAAGCTTTCTTATCTTTGATTTTCTTTGGCAAATCGATATATGATCCTGCGTTCATTATTTCGTGTTTATTAAGGCTCAAAACTAGTTGTTTGCAGCTTTTAAATGTCCATCCCAGAACCCTTAATTTGGATGATTTGTCTGTTCTCGATGTGTTTAATTTATTAAATTGCTTAGTAATAAAGTCGTTTACATCAAAGATCTCGTCTGCTTTTATAGTAAAGTACATTGGACAAGTTTGTGTTTCACCGTTCAACTAAAAGTTCGTTCGTATTCGCATTCTAAAGAGAGATATCCTTTACTATTTTTTCACAGTTTCTTGAAATTTTTCGATTAAACTTTTTAATTTTCTGGGCGCAAAATAGAAAGATATTTTGTAAATTGACATGAAATTGTCGTTCAAATTTGTTAAAAATGTATTGCTTAAATAGACCATGTATTGAGGATAAAACTTCTACATCAATGATATTTTCAGGTTTTCTCATTAAGAGTTTTGTCAATTTCTTCGATCATTTCAGACTTAGTTTTATCGTTTGTTTCAATGGACAATTTTCTCAGCGATTGATTGAATTTTTTCATCTTTAAATAGATTGAGATCTTTTTTTTACTTTCCTTAAAATTTTTCTTTAGTTCACGCAATTTTTCTATATTGTACATCTTCTCGTGACCATCGATTTGATTCTCTTTAGCCCAAGTCCTCAAATAATTTAGTTCTTTATTATAAATTTCTTTGTTTCTTCAAATGATTTTTCGACTTATAATGTCGGGTAAAATGATGTTCGAAAACATCTTTTTTTGCAGTACGGGCAGGATATCTTTTTCCTCTCCATTTAAATAGGGAAAATATTGAATCTGCCAAGTTTTTACTTTTTAGTAAAATATCTTTTTATTAAGCTGAAAAATAGCAATAATTCAGTAGAATTTCTAAGGATTTTTATCAAAAATTTTGATAAAAATCAGCACAATTTATGGTTGAAACAGCCTTTGATTCTTCTATTTAAAGAAGAAAAATTTGTTTAACTAACACTTTGAAAAGTACAGATTTTTACTAAAATTTGATACAAATCAGCACAATTTTATGGTTAAACAGACTTTGATTCTTCTATTTATATAGAAAAAATTTTATTTAGAGATTTTTTTAAATTTCAATTTTTGTAGTGATTTTTCGAGAAATATCGTTCACATTATCAACTTTAAAGCTAAAAATTCGCAATAATTAGAGAAATTCAGTAGATTTTCAGGATTTTTTCAAAAAAACTCTAGTATATGCACCTTAAGAGCTGTGGTTTTTGACCCTAAAAACACGTTTTTAGGGTCAAAAACCCCGGTTTTTGTGTATTTTGGAAGTATAGTGTTGATTTTTTCACCTTAAAAGTGTAGAAGTATTAATTTTTTTCTATGTAAATGGCACTGTTACAAGAGTTGAATAAGGTTGGTGATTTAACATTCAAAGAATACAAGAAAATTAATAGAATTAGAAGAAAATAAGAAATACAAAATTTTGAATTTGGAGAAAATGAAGGATAAATTCGGGTTTACAATAATTGCCGAGTTGGAAGATTATAAAGTACACTTACCGAACAGATTTTTGACTGTTTTGGATGAAAAAAAAGATTAAAGAATTAAACAAAAATGAAAAATTACACTTGGTTGTTACTGGAAAGAAGACTATTAAAGATAAAGACTGTGTTTACAATTAACTTCGTGGAATAAAGATTTCGAAGATTTCTGGATTTTTTTTCATTAAAACAGCTTAGAAATTAGAAGCCTACAATGAACAGTAAAAACAGCTATAGATTCGGTTAATTTTTCATTCGTGAGTTACAGATTAGTTTATTGTCCTTTAAACAGTATTTTACGTTGATTTTCTGACTGTCCCAAAAGTGAGCTAGAACCCTCACATTCATATCTACTTATATATACATACATATTTATACATATATTGTATATTTAAATCAATAGAAAACCAAATATGGAATCCTGGGGTATACCAGCCCCCACAACCTGAACATCAGACAAATACATCCCAAAGACGTCACACTTTTTATAAGGAAATTCAAGTCTGGCGACGTGCAATCTAATAAGAACGAAACCATTCTTTCAGCACACCTCTAACTCCAATACGCTCAAGTTTATCAAGGATTCGTTCATGGAAAACCTTCGTGCTCTTTGGTCGTTTTAATTATATTTAACTTTTTTTTAAATGTAATTGATATGTTTTATAAATAACGTTAATTAATAATATTGATCCGAGCATGTATTAGGCAGCGGGATCCACTAACGTATAAAACTTTGAGTAAGCATTTTTTACTGTCATGCGCGAATTTATTTTGTCTCATGCATTCAAAATTTCAGTTACAAACCACAGTTAAAGCGCTTAAAGTTTATTGCCAAAATACGAGTATTAATAAAGATAATCAGGTCTAACAAACTTATAACTAAGAATAAAATATTATGCAACTTTATTATTTGCCTTATTAACTTGTACAGTGCATACAAACTTTGTCATATATTTTTGCAGATGTTTTTGCTGAAACACAGAGACCAGTACTTTAACAATACCGTTAAATCTTAAACATTTTCTGATTAAATAAATGAGTTATGTATTTGGTCCAGAGGATGTGTTACATAAATCTCCGATTTTAAGTTGAATAAAATTAACTTAATAATATTTTAACTGAATAAAAGTGGTTATGTGGACCTGAAAATGTTCTCATTGAGTTTTTTTTATTTTTGTTGGTCTCACAAAAATAAAAAACCTATATTATTTGAGTGTTTGTTTTAAATTAATATCTAATTTCCAATAAGAAAAGAGCTTCAAGAATGTATGTTATTTATGTTTAAATATATTGAAACTCTTATCATTATTTATTCCATAATCGTTTTATAATATATTTTCCTATTTTTATGTCGGAGAAAATAAATAATGGCAATGCAAAATTGTTATCCTTACTCGATGCAATTTCGTTGGTTAATCTAAGTTTATATTGTAATGAACAATTCGCCTATGATTAACAACCTTTAAAGTTTTTTCAGAGAATAGAGATTCCCAGTACAGGAGGTACAAAGTAACATTAAAAGTAGCAACAACAATTAGTGAAGTTACAGACTACAACTTGTAGTTCCCGCGAGGACTGTTGATTTGCATTATTGTTAGAATTAGCATCATTGCAGTTGTTTGTTACTTGGAGAACCGGAGGCCTTGGATTATTTAAATTTCAGTTGAAATAATGTAGTTTCGTTAAAATTCCCACCGCGAATACAAACGTTCCCCCCGGCTGCAGTCACTTTCAAACATTATGAACACTGCAATGTATTCCATTCTCTTTAAACAAACATTACTTCTCTTCTAACTCAATAGTAACAATTAACCAGTAATTATTGTCTTCGTGAACAGTTACGTGCTTAGTTCTTTGATGATACCAGCTTTATACAGTTTAATGAGACATTCGTAGTCCTAAATTCATATGGTAGAAGTACGTCTAATACATTGTTCATTGTTAGCTGATCGTTCAAGTCCAACACTCGGGGGTTCTAGAAGATGTTTCTGTCTGTGTATCTGCTTATCTTTTTTTATTATATCTCAAAAACAAATTAACCTACAGCTTTGAATTTTACATGAGGTTAATTTCTATAAGTATAAGCGAAATCGAGTTTGATCATTACACTCAACAGAGTTTGGATGAGCGTTGGTGATACTTTTTACATTGATTTTCTAGATAACCGTAATGCAATGAAAATATTGCAGAATAATTAAGTTTGTAAATTAATGGAAAACTTACGGCATTTTAACTGATATATAGTAGACACATGTAGCTATAAACTTTAAATTGATCATGTAGTCTCAGCGACTCCCACTACACTACACGGAGTGTGGCAATACTCCTACCTTGTATATCAATTTACATAGTATATTTTGAATTCCAATTTTGCTTTATTCCACCTCAAAAGTTTTGTTTCAAGCTGCTTCATGTATACATGCAAAGTTGACAATTTCTTAGAATTAAAAAAGTATTCAATCGCGTTTAGCTAGCGTAAATTTAAGGTTCTATATACGTTATAGGGTATACAGGTACGATAATATACTGGTGACAAAATGACATCAGTGGAAAGTATAAGAATGACAAATAACAATAAGAAAAAAATGTCCATGAATTCTGTATAAACAGGTCCGATTCGAGGTTAACCACAAGAATTTCACTGTTGGTTATTTTTATAAGCCTTTAAAATACCACTTGACATGCTAAGCAAATTCCATCCCTTCAAAGCCTCCTATGAGCTCGTGTCATAGTAAGTTTGGATGTGCTCTGATACAGTTAAATCGCTTTCAATAAATCTTAGCCATTAACCATCTTCAAGTTCTACCTCCAAGCACCTTTAATGATTGCATCACTAGCCCTTTACAAGTGGATACATACCACCGCCACTGTAGTCCATCTAAATATATTTAGTTAGTAGTAATAACAAAAATTAATTTAATTTATTTACCAAACACAACAGTATATTTCTCAAGTAGTGCTAAATGTTAACCCCAACTTCACTTGCAATTAGATTTTTTTAAACAGGGACACCATGAGCATATTATTTTTAAATGGCATTTCAAACAATCCTGTACAATAAGTGATAGTCACTGAAAGATATTCCAATCTCTAAGTCCATTTAGATTTTAGACTAAATGTGGTCCTGAAGTATGAGAATACATATTTTTATAAGTATCTTTGAAATATCTAGAATTTCTCTCCAATATTTCTTGATATTTGATTGAATTGCTGTACTGATGTAATTAAAATTTGCACTGTTTTATTCTAGTGTGGCGAAATTATAGCAGACTAAATTCGAAATCCTTAACTTTTTAGCTAATCCCTTATTATGTAATAAATTATGGCATTTTGCTGTAGTTGATCTCAATAAAAACATATCCAGAAAAAGAAAAACTTCTGCACGTATATTGACATATATAAACAGACAGATTAATATAAACGAACTCTGTCGGTCTGTTTGAATGTGTATAAATTATTATATTTATGATGATTTCAAACACAGTTACGATCTTTTTACTAAGCAAAGTCCATAAATTTAGTAGACAATGGAGTGTTATGGGTATCTTCAAGACTAGTGAGGAGTAGCGCGGAAGGATTTTCGAAACAGAAATAGAACACTAAATATAAATAGAAACAGACCCAAAGTAAAACTTCAGTACAATCGGTCCAGTAGTTTTACGTATTGGGTAAAAAATACAGAAAAAATGTCCACACCCACATATTCCATTAGATATATGTCAGATGTCAGAAATCAGTGAACAATATCCAAGTAGTATTCTGGCATCGATGTATACAGTGAATTACTCAAATTCTACTTTAGGATGCCTTTTGCTTCCAGCCTGGTGCTAATTCGAGTATATTGTCGTATCATTATATTCATATGGCACAGAAAGGAATAAAAGTAAATTAACAAGTAATAAGTAAGTTAAATAAATCTCAGTTTTAATGAAAATGTAGCTTTGATGGTTTTTTAAACAACAAATATTTCTTTATTTACAATAATAAAGTTCTGGAATACATAAAGAATTAAAAGGAGATAACTAGAAACCAAAAGTATTTAATTCAATTCAGTAACAAATTGTATCCTACTGGCACAAGTATTATAAACATGAAAACTTTGTTTGAAAGTTTGCTTCTTTGATCTTCCATTACGCACAAATTACTAAACCGATTAAGTTACAACTGCGTTGGCGTATGAACGCAAGTCATACTAAAATAACATACTTTTTCTTTCATAATTCTCTTTTTCGTTTGCCAGAGTTTCATCTTTCTCTCTTAAAAACGAAACATTTCAATCCATAAATTGTCGAGTTCGAAAATGTAACAATATTTTATTTTATATAAATAGATTAAATAAATAAATATTTATTTCCTATACTGTTCTTAAAGAAGAGGATAGTAAAAAGGCGTATTATAAGAAAGTATGATTAGATTTTTACTTTACTGTATTATAAATTTGAATATTAGGGCGTACGCAAAAATTTGCTTACGGTTACCATAAATGGTATTTCGAATGAGGAAAACTTTCTCTTTATTAAGATCATTTATAATAATATCGAAAAATCATAAACTAAAGAAGAAGCAGATATTAATGGGTAATTAATTTGGGATTTAAAATCTGCGCCTCACTGGCCAATACTGTACAGGAATCCAAAAATGCTCTATATGAAATGTGCAATATTATACATACTCTTAGTTGTTATTATTTGGCTTAGTAAGAAGTGGTTAATGTCGTTTAAATGTCGTTGACTCTAGGAGTTCAGCTTACTGACGTATTGTTTCAGTAAGAACATCCAAAATCTTATTAATCACCAAATAGAACTGTTGTATGTACATTAATTTTACCTTCGTGATTCATTACTTAGAAACACTTTTTAACTTATTTCGGGCTCCTCTCTGCTGTTCTTGTAAGTTTATATAAAATACCAAAACCAAATATATTTAGGGCTTGATAGAAAATAATAATGTTCCATAACGATTACTTTTTCTGATTTAATAAGAAGTTACCTTTGACGCCGGTTTTGTGATATTCCCATAAGGTTGTATGTTGTAGGCAGTGTGTAAAACATTCAATCGTTTGGGGTTTTAAATTAGTACTGTATTTCAAAATATTTTGAATTCATAATATCGTTTGACTGAAAACATTTTTGTATTTTCGATTAGTTTTCAAATTAATCCTTTTTAGTTTATCAACAGTTAAATCCAGAAAATCTGATTATACATAGTATATACATTTTCAACATGTTCATGTTATCTGAAATAACAGCACTTACAATTCTATTACATCAATCTCTTGTCAAACAGAAAATTAGTTTTAACAACGCCTGTGCCCGTCGAAATGAGCGAATGAAGACCTAAATGAGTCAAGAATAGTGTTTCCGTAGTTGCAGGCGAATCAACGCCTGACAAAATCCAGGTTTTGATGAGTGAAAAATAATTTACTCCATTGGTCTAAATGTTAAAAATAAATAGTAATCAGTATTTAATGGATTTTTTATTACTAAGAATAAATAATCAATGTTTTTTATCTTTATAGGAATACACATAGAAATAAGAATGTAAAACGTAACAAATTTTATTGTTATTCGTAATTATTGTGTGCTTGACATTTATTTCTATTGTGAAATTAATTTTTACATTTCGGAATGTTTATAATGGAGAAGATTTAATGGTGAAGTAAACAATGTTAAATATGGAAATAATTTGTTTTAATCTTACGTGATTCGCTAAAATAGGCCACTTCTAAAATATTTAGTATAGAATCGCGAAAATTAATCTTTTCATAAGTAGTTCAATAATAATGTTGTATACAAAGGAGTTGTAATCAATTTCCAGTTTGTAAAAAGTGTGAGGCAAGAATAGGTAGTATAAGTAAATTATTACTAAATAGTTTACATAATACTATCAGTTACCCACGCAATTTTCTGCTGAAAAGTAAGTCTTTTTAAATAGTCACAAAACCTAAATACTAAATTATTTATAAATATTAGGTATAATAACTTATTGATAATGGATATCAAATGATTAAATAATTCTATTCATACATAAATAGATTAAACTCCTTAATTCCAGTAATGTCATACTTTGTTATTTTAAATTAAGTAGAATATGGTTGTGATTAACGATGATCTCAGTAATAAAATCGGAACTATTCCCAGAATTAATTTGACTTAATGGTAAGTCAAATTACCATTAAGTCAAAAACATCCATTCAAATATCCATTCCCTTGCATCATCAATTCTACAAACATTCACACTTAGAAAATCCCTTTAAAATATATTAATAATAATAATAATAATAATGTTTTATTGCGTGAACATATTACATGTTATGCAATCGTCAGATAACTGAATTAAGCTAAACTTTTTCACTCATACTTGCATCAAAATCCCTTTCTAACATACAGTTTTGACATTCACTCTCTCTCCAGTCATTCGAATTGTTCCACCCTTTCCCCAGTCAGTAAGCCAATTGTTATGTCTCCCAGTTGGTGTTCCATGAACTCGTCCGTACTGTAAAAATGCGTAAGTGGTCAGTGTTGTTTTTAGACGAGTCTTAAATGCCTTCAGCATTGGGGCACTTTTAATCGAGCTTGGCAATTTGTTGACCAATCGAACTCCTGCCTGGGGAAGGCAGTCGTTCATGAGCTACCGTTCTATGTCTCACAGATCGGTAGTCGTCCCTGCCTCTCGTTGCATAAGGGTGTATGTCACTACTCTTATGGTCTCGCATTTGGGACTTGAAAAAATGCAGGTTTCCAATATGTTAGAGAAAGGAAATGTCAACAGTTTCAGGGTTTTGAAAGCTGGTCTGCACGACTCTCTCCGTTTCAGTTTTGCAATTGTTCGGACTGCTTTTTTTTGAAGGATGAAAATTCTGGAAAAAGTTTGCGTTTGTGCAACCTCCCCACAAAGCCACTCCGTAGGAGAGGTGCGGGTAGATTAGTCCGTAATATGCCGTCATCAGTACCTGGGTTGGGCAGTATTCGGACAGTTTCCGCAAAGACATAAATGCCTGAGGATAGCTTTGAACAAACATGATCTACATGAGAATCCCAAGTCAAACCTCGATCTAGGTGTATTCTAAGAATTTCATAGCGTAGACTTCAGTGATTTCAGTTTCATCCAACATGACTGTTGGAACTATAATCTGAATTGTCGCAAACTGAATTTGATGAAAGATGATTTCGATGGGTTTGTTTTCAGATTTGAGCTCGTTGAACGTGTTGAACTAAATTGTTTAGCTCAATGAAAGACATTTTTTCGAGCGCCTCTTGTGATTTCTGAGTTGAGATAGAGAGTCGTGTCATCTGCGTATTGGACGAGCCGCCCTTGTTGCGCAGATGAGCCAACATCATTGGACGTAGATCAAAAAGAGAAAAGTGCTGAGTATTGAGCCTTGAGGAACTCCATAGTTCAGCCCCAGCTCCTCCGATCTAACGCCTGAAATGCCTACGAATTGTGTTCGATTACTAAGATTCGATTCAAGCCACTTGAGTGACCTTCCTCGTATCCCGTAATACTCCCAGTTTGTGAGTGAGGATTTGGTGGTCGACACAGTCAAAAGCTTTTGATAAGTCAAGGAATATACTCAAAGTATTCCCTCGACCTTCAATTCCCTCTACCACTGCATCGACTAAACGGGCGACTGCGTCTACTGTCGATTTACCGCTTCGGAATCCGAATTGGTTTTGCAGATAGCAGGTGGGTGCTTATCCAGAAAATTTAGACATCGGGAAAGAAAAAGCTTCTCAAAGATTTTGCTGAAAAACCGGCAGCATTTTGAAATTGGGCGGTAATTTAGAATAGAGAAAGGGTCGCCCTTCTTGAAAATTGGCCTGACCTTTGGCCTTTTTGAGAGAGGAGGGAAAGGTTCCAGCGTGAAAAGAGAGGTTAATGAGATGTTCAAGTGGCCCCAATAAATGCTTAGAACCACTGTTGTAGGAGCCACGTTGACACGTGATTCGAGTCATTTTGACCGTTTTGTTGGAAAATCTCTTATCAACTCTGGCAATCTCCTCCTCTGATACCGGGACCAGTGCCATTGAAGCCACCGGACTCGGTACTAAGGGGGGAGCAGGCTGACTATGTGGTGGGACGAAGTCCTTGGTCAGCTCCAACCGAGGAAAAGAATTTGTTAAACTCATCAGCTATCCTTGAAGGGTCGTTGATGAGTTTATTTTTTATGTGCAGTTCAATTGGTTTGTCAGTCAGTGGTTTTTTATTGTTAATGATGGCCCCATGCGGTTTTTGAAACGTTTTTTGACGTGAGCAATGCTTTGTTTACATCGTAAGCTTTTGCAGCCTTGATGACTTTTTTATAAATCCGTTTGTAATTTTGAAAAAAAATGTTTTGAATTCCTCGTTGGTTGTGTGCTTGTTAGTTTCTGAGAAAAAGAGGAGTCTTTCTCTAGAAACCAGGATACCTTTGGTAATCCATGTTGCACTTCCTTTTTTTGCGTTTTTGTTGGGTATTCCTTAGGGGACAGCTCACGTCTAAATTGAAATTGAAGGTGTTTTCAATGTTTGGAATTGCAGCTCAAGGGAGTCTTCAAAAATTTAGAAAGCTCCAACTCTCTTTTTTTCAAAAGAAAGTTGAGTAATGCTATGTTTGCGGGCCTTATGTCTCTAGTTGTTTTCTTTTCGACTGGACCCCTTGTAGCTTCATGACCATTGACGATGACCTGTTGGCCATAGTGGTCTGAAATGGCTGTGTCAACCACCAATACATCAATGTCTGTCATGTTTGTGACGACATTGTCGATCGCAGTCGCCGAATCGGCCGTCACTCTTGTTGGAGAGGTGACTGACCACTTTAGGCCAAACGACCTCAGTATATCGGCGAATCTCCTCGTCATGGGGCTATCAACATCTAAAACATCAATATTGAAGTCCCCCACGACAATGAAGCCGCGATTTTTCTCTGTCAAGTCAGAGAGAGTTTCTTCGAAATTCAAAAAAAAAGATGCTTCGTTTCACGCTGGGAGACCTATATAAGCCAATCAGATCAAAATTTGAGTTTTTTGTTTCTACTTTCACCCCCGTGAGTTCAAAGTCTTTGTGTGTAGGTTTGGCAAGGGTGAGGGGAGTAAAGGAGATTTCGTTTTTTAGAAAAACTGCTACACCTCCTCCTTTGAAGGAGTTGCGGCAATAAAAGTTTGCCAATTCATAATTTTGAAATTTTGAAATTTTCAATGTTGCTGTTGTTAAAAACCGTGCTCGGTTACAACTAGCAAATCAGGATTGAGCTCATCGCACATGAGGAGGAGCTCATCTCCTTTATTTGTGGCAATTTGTGCGTTTTGGTGAAAAAATTTTGAAATTGTTTGAGATTTGTGTTTTTATTGTTTTTTTGCTTGTCTGTCAAATTTGTAATGGGTACTTGGAGTGGAGTCCCTACTAAAAAAAGATTGAGAAATATGTACTACTGGTGCCGGTGGAGACGCTGGCAGGGCCGTTGCAGAAGGAAGTGACTGCGGAGGTGGAGTAGGGTGGCGTCGCAGGTGCTGCTGACGCCGACAGCTGGGCCTTTACTGCTTCTGAATAGCTGTTGTGTTGCAGCATGACCGGCACCCTCGCAGGCGATCCACAGGACCCATCAGCAGCCGCCATGGAACGAGTGATGGCAGCGCCAGGCGTACGCGGTGAGGCCACCCCGTCTTCAGCAAAATTGGTGCTGGCATTGAAGGAGGCGTCTAGCCAGCAGCCGCCTGCCAGGCATTCGCAAGTGCATCCCGTGGCGTTAGTGAACAGGAGTCTGGGTATTTTGTTAAAATCTAATACTTTAACCCCGGCATGACGAGCAGCTATTTCTTCAATATGCCTGTTCACATTATCTGTATCGCGATGCACTGGATGCCAAGCAGGAAGGTCGTGCCGATGAGGGACAGTCGACACCACCACCCGAGGACGCCCCCATTCTGTCTTGTATAAAACCCGCTCCAGATGGCGGAAGATGTTTGATCGCTGACCGTTGGCAATGTCGTTTGTACCGGCGATGAGGACGGTGAAGTCATCTGAAGAAGGCCTGGAAGACGCGACGTCAAGGAGTCCGGCCCCTGGCTTGCACACGCCGGTCACTTTAGGGCCCCGCCGATGAGGTCCCGAACCATGCCCGCCAGGTGTCTGCCATGGCTGTCGCCCACAATCAGCATTGACGAGAATGTAATTTTGACTTGGCACCTGCTCGATAGACTTTGGTTCTACATTGAGTGGGGCGTGGTCCTTCTTTTTCTTTGTTTGCCAGTGTCCAGTTCCAGTGTTTACTTTTTTCTTTTTCTTCTTTTTGTTTTTATTTTGTGTATATATATATGTAAATAAATGAAACAATTTTAGTAAATAAACAATTAATATTATTTAAATTAACTAATTTCCATTCCCTTTTATATTTCATCATATTTATTTTATCATTATTGTTTTATAAACAGATTAGAAATAAATTAGTTTTTTATGATTCATCTAAAAAAATGTATTTTAAAAATTACAAAAAAAAGTTAAATTGTTTATGGACGACTTTTAAAAACGCATAAACACCGTAAAACTCCTACAAATAAACATTAATACAAGTATAATAATATTCATAAAACTGTTGTATATTTTTATTTAAATTAAATAACACATTAATTAATTTATCAAATGCGGAATATCCGGTGGACTTACTCAGGGTATAAGGTGCGGGTTACAATCGGTGCCATTAATAGCAGAAGTTATATATTGCCTGTTACTATTCCACTTTATATGAGTTCAATCTTCCTTGTAGTGGACTGACTCTCTTTATTCTTTTTGACAAGACCCTCATAAATGTTAGTAGGCTCACGGTCTAAGGTAACAGATTTGGAATCCGCGCCAATATTAACGAAGATTCTCATCCTACCTGTTACTATTACACTTTATATAAGTTCAATCAACCTTGTGGTGGATTGCTTCTCCTTATCCAGTTTGACAAGACTCTCATACAAGTCACCGTAACAGTTAGTTAGGTCTCCACTTTTATGGCCTCTCCTCCTTAAAAAATAATAAACTCATTATAAAGGAATTAAAAATAATTATGAGACAGATGTAACATTATATTATATTCACAAAATATTCTAATTGTAAATTATTTATCCTGATGATAAATAAACTCCATACTTAGGGTCAGCGTAGGAATTTTAGCTTTTACACATTGGAAGCTTACATTAAAGGCCTCCATTACATTATTGTTCACAGTGGGGTATTTTTTCATATAGCTCTGTTGTAGTATTCGTCACGGAAATACTGTATTGTTTTAAATAGATCGATTCGACTTATACGGGTTTCTAGCGTAAACATTTTGCAAAGAGATTATGACTAAAACTTTTATGGGATGAGATTTAGAATGTTCCTCAGATTGTTTCATTGTAGATGGCTACTCTTTATGGCGCAAGGGACAGACAGGGCGCTGAGGGTCTCCCGGGAGGCCGCTGGTGGAGGAGTGGCACTCCTGGTTGCAAATCATCTGCAAATGACGCAGGTTTATTTCAACAATGTTGATAGTCGGTTAGAATATATCTGTGGCAAGTTTAGTTTGAGAGAAACAAGAAGCTGTGTGTGTGCGTGGTATATAAACCACCCCTGTGTTATATATTCCACCCTGAGTTCTATTTTGTATTCTTTGTTTATTGATCAGATGTTGGATGTTGATGATGTTGTTTTGTTGGGTGACCATTAATGTAAAATCTTATGGATACTGGTAAGGCCGATTGTAGATTCCTGAAAAACCTGTATGAATCGATAGGGTTGGTACAACTCATAAACAGAGCCCACTCGTGTCACCGAGAGCTCTTCGACATTGATCGACCAAATTGTTGTGAATAAAGGTCTAGACATAGTCAAAGTTGGTTTAGTGGATACGTCCAAAAATTTCTTGATTCAAGACGTAAACAATTTACGGACCACCACCTGGTATATTGTGATCTCAGGTATGGCAAACTATAGGCCAAAAGGAGAGAAATTTATAAAACTTATCGAAATTTTTCCAATTTCGATGTGCCTCTTTATGTTTCTTTATTGTCACGTATTGATTGGGATGATATTGATGGACAAATACCTCGGTCGATGAAGTTTAGTCAATTGTTAACTACCTACATTGTCCAACTGCTTGACACCTGCGTACCGTTAACAAGAAAGCGAGTCTCAAGAAGAAGCCCCGTGGCGGAGTGACGAGATAAGAGAGCTCACAAAAGAAAAAAAATTTATTTCAAAACACAGACTGCATGATAGTGATGTTTCGGCTGCTAGAAACGTTGTACTGTAAGGCACGAAATAAATTGAAACTGCGCCATCAGAAGAGCAAAACGAAATTACTTTCACGACAAGCTGAATTGCAAGGACTCTAAATCATTTTCTGGGGTGTTTTACGGTCCGGTGGAGTGCTGGAAAATGACCGTAATAGTGACGATATAAGATTCTCAGCTGATGACCTCAACAGGTACTTTGCAGGCATGGATGGTGGAAGCAGGATTAGCCTCGAGAAAACTGGATTTCTACAGAAACAATGTTTGTGAGGATCTAGCGCATGGTTGTTCAATTTTGTGCCAGTTACTGAGGGTGAGATCAAATGCATAATGAATAACATTACGTCAGTGGCTGTGGGGACTGATGGAATATCTATCAGGCTAGTGAAAGCCATGCGCCCATATTGCTTGGGAGCTATTACGCATTTGGTTAAACCTGTCCCTTGCTTCTGGGTGTTTTCCATCATGCTGGAAGCAAAGTCTTGTCACGCCCATACCCAAAATAAAGAATCCAAGTGTGATTTCCCAATTTTGGCCGATATCGATCCTTCCGGCCATGTCAAAAATCCTTGAGAAGGTAGTGGTGAATCAGTTTTTGACAGCTTTCATTGAGGCTGAAAATATTCTTCCTGTACATCAGTCTAGTTTTAGGAAGTCTTTCAGCACTACCTCCGCCTTGATAAACATTATGGATGAGCTGCATGTAGCGAAAGATAAAGGTTTTTGGAAGTATTTTGGCGACGCTTGATTTCTCTGAAGCGTTCGACTCAGTGAATTATGAAATGTTTCTTGCGAAATTAAATTTCTATAGGTTTAATGAAATCGCTATAAAATGGTTTCGCTCATTTTGAGCGGACGGAGTCAGGTGACGAAGGTAAAATAAAAAAACTGCTCTTCCTCGCTGTCGAAGGATACAGGGGTTCCTCATGGGTCATGTTTAGGGCCTGTTTTATGTTCATTTTATATACTGCTGATCTTGAACTTGCATTGTCTTTTATTGTCGTGTTCACTCTCTACTCCTATGCGGATGACTCTCAGATGCTTCTAACATATCCCCCTCCAGGTGTCCATGAAGCGGTGCAGTGTTTCAATGCTGATCTGCGTAGGGTTATTTTTTGTTTTTTTGTTTGTGTTTTTTTTTTTTTAAAGAGTGGTCGGAGGGACATGGCCTAAAGTTGAATTGCAGATAAGTGTTCTGTGGTGCATTTTTGCCTCACCATCCATTAAAGAGACCATGAAACAGGAGTCTTCTCTCTGTTTCTGTTGAGGGTATTTGTTTTGGAAGATCGTGTTTTTGTTAAAGTCCTGGGAGTTATAATTGACAATCAGCTAAACTTTCTTAAACATGTTGAATTGATTTCTCAATGTGGCAATGTGTAAATTGAGAGTTTTGAATAGATACAGAGCGTTAATTCCAATGCTTTCAAAGCTGCATATTGTAAATTCTCTGGTATTTCCATCAATATATTACGCCCTTCCAGTGTTTGGTAGCTGCTTAACTCAAGAGGCAAATGTCATCCTTTGCACGGATACAGAAACAGTGCGCTGAGGTTTGTTTATAATCTAAAAAAAATTTGGACCACATCTCAACCTTATCGCAAAAGAGCAAATTTTACACTCTGTTCAAGATATTTGTAGGCTCCAAAAACTGTGACATTGGTGCATAAGGTTTTGGTAACTGGTGAACCCTCTTACCTGAGACGGAAACTAGTGGCGCGAGCGACTCTAAGAGAACGGCACACTCGACAGGACGACAAGCTGCAACTGCCGCGTGTGCGGTTTGGAGGCTACAAAAAGGTCCTTCTCATACTTTGGGACCCCAGGAGTACAATGCCTTACCACCAGTTATAAAGACTTTGTCTGTTAAAACTTTCAAAAAGGAAGTTAAAACTGTATAGGTACCTTAATGATGTATTGTTGTTTAAGTATGAATTTTCTATGTAAATTACCAGCACGCAATATTTGGGTGTCACAGTTTTAAAATACGAAATTGTGCTGTTATGATTAGTTTGACGTGAGTCGATATTTGTAAAACAGATTGTAAACTGAAATCCGCTCAAGAATAAAGGCCTTATTTATTTATTTTTATTTAATGAGGGACAGGTTTTTCATTTCTGTCTGTTCAACTTTTAATTTCGGAGCGAATTCTGCCCTAAAAATCGTAATAAAATAAAGTCTTTATTAGAAATTATAATTCTTTACATTTTCAAATAGTTATCGAAACAGGTGGATAGTCTACCAGCTCCTCAAAAGTAAAGTAGTTGATAAGAGTATAGGTATTGGCTATACAATAAGGCGCATAGCAAACAATCATGTAATCAGCACAAGCCATCATTGTACAATAACGACGTTTAGGTCATGAGTACGCAATTGTGCAATGTGACTGTCGGCCTAGCCGGTGATCGAATCGGTTCTGGCAGTTAAGTTACATAAGAATAGTTAATAATAATAGAACTCGGAGTACTCTAGCCCGGATACGAGTAATGATTGTCCCGTTTAATGAAGTCTCAAAAATCAGGTATTTTTCTTTTACTTGGTAGAAACTAGCTCTTTGTCAATTTTATTATGATTGTTACAATTTTTTTTAGTTAAAATTTTACAACTAAAACACGACATGGGATCAACTTTCCAAGCAGAACATCCCATAACTTAACTTTCTCTGGATAGTGATTATTATTTGCAATCAATTCGGCCTCATGTTATTAACTACGACTATTTCATTTTTAGGTAAAGAAATGTGCTACTGTTTTTTCGACTTTGTGTAGTTTCTTCAGACGTACATATACACATATGCCACTACCTAACAGCGTTAACTAGCGTAATGCTACATAAGACAATTGATTGTTACAATTTTTTTAGTTAAAATTTTACAACTAAAACACGACATGGGATCAACTTTCCAAGCAGAACATCCCAAAACTTAACTTTCTCTGGATAGTGATTATTATTTGCAATCAATTCGGCCTCATGTTATTAACTACGACTATTCCATTTTTAGGTAAAGAAATGTGCTACTGTTTTTTCGACTTTGTGTAGTTTCTTCAGACGTACATATACACATATGCCACTACCTAACAGCGTTAACTAGCGTAATGCTACATAAGACAAGGTTATCAGCAAATTTACCCTTTGTTACAAACACCAAATTTGCAACTCCCTCTTTTCAAATTTAATCAGAGACATCCAAGAGACATCGAAACTGTACTATAACATAATACATATAAATTATCAACTGAATCACTGTTTTTTTATTTTATTGGTTGCAGATTCCCGCAACCTAATTGCACTGGTGTCATTTGCAATCACCATTCGAGGTGGACAGCAAGGCACAAATCCTTGGTATACAAAAAAACTAGCATCCTAATTTTAGTAGTATATAAAACGGTTTATATGCAAAATTGAAAGAGTAAATAAGTGTATAAAATAATGCAGCAATTCAATAATTTTATTTATATTGCACCCAACTGAAATTTAATTTTTCATGGCGTGATGAATGTGCGTGTTTACAGTAACATCTTTTAATTAAAAAAAAAAAAAAAAAAAAAAAAATACTTGTTAATTGAAAGTATTTATACTTTAAGCCAGTATCTGCATGCAGATATGAAAGACTGTACTAATCATTATTAAAATATTCATATTTTTAGACATTATTAAGGAACTATTAATATAAATTTAAAAACTGTTATGAAATCCATATTATTTGTCTTTTGATAAAAGTAGGAATCTCAGACCTGTATATGTACAGTATACATACATTTTGTTGATTGGGGAAACAAGGAAAAACCAATTACGTTACGAAAGATCCTATGACCTGTGTATATTACAATAGCCATAACTGTGTATTTAAAAAAATATTTCATAACTGAACATTGGCATCACAAATATAATTCACTAGAACTAGAAGTGCTCATACACGTGCAAAGCCTACGAAATTGTGCGAAGCCGCGGAGAAATGCTAGTATTTTATATATATTGAAAAAGGTTAAAATTTTCCAAAATGTTGAAGGCTAAAAGTCTTATCAACTGCAGATTTACCCCACCTACAGTTCAACTGAGTCAGATAGATATATTTTATAAATCTTTCACCAAGGTCATATACGATCGACATAGTATTAAACTCTTTCATCTCTATAATATGTGTACAATAATTTAAAAAATGCGTTTTTTATTTTTGACCTATCGAAACAAAGTTTTATTAAGTATCTGCTTGCGCAAAATCTTGTGGTCCTTCTGCTTTTGTAAAAAGCCTTAATATTTATTGGTGTTTTCATTAAATACAAGTACAACCAACTTAAAAATGTATTACGTTTTAGTTTGAAAATAAGTTTTTTTTTCTTTCAAAATTTTAAGTCGTAGTCCATTTTAAGTCAAATAGTTATATTTTAGTAGGAGCTAAAAACTAAAAAAGGAGAAATAATTTTAAAATTAATTATAATATTTATTTTAAATTAGAACTCTTATTGTAGCAAATTTTACTATTTGTTAAAATTAGGATGCAATTTGTTCTTACATTATGCTATAAAATGAAAATGTTTAAATCAGATTAACATGTTTATTACAGAGCAAACAGTGTTTTCAGAGATTATTTTCTTATATCAGTTATTTCTTGAGAATGGAGTTATGGTTTTTAAAGTGATCTAGAACTATCTGGATTTGCAAGAAATTCCTAATTTTCATATCATTTCATTCAAGGAATAAATATAACAGAGATTAAATGTTTTAAACTTTGATCACATAGAGATCTTAATGATAGGAAGTAAAAAATAAACTTTTAAATTTCAACCCTACCGTTGAAAAGTTGTCTATCTGATTTTGAAACTAGACGTGTCTAATCAGTTGGATGATTTTATTTAAATACAAGTTAATGAAATTATTAAAAATGAATAAGGCTGCAGGAACCTTCCATTAGCTCCATTGTTTTGGAAAAACAATAATAATAAGTGCGAGCTTTTTTATTGAAAATTGGTCTCAGTATCCCTAAAAGATAGGTTTATACGTAACATATTAAAAAACATAATTTTATTTACTTAACTTATTTTAGTATGTGTAATTTGATATACTTCTTATCTAAGAATAATCATATATATATATATACATATCCTTTAAGTTGTTAAAACTATAACACAAATGTATACTTACACTAAATGAGCTGTAAACTACATATTTGGCAAAGTAAACATTACAGAGTTTTAAAGCAATCATTAACCATTTTGCATCATCTCTATTAAGCTAAATAAGCCATTTAAATGCCACTGATGGGGTCTAGTAATTAATTCTCCTTTGGTACTACGCAACGTAAATAAACCAATACTCCAATGTTGAAACAAAACGTTGTACAAAACTCAAACTCAATCGGTTCAGTTGTTTTTACGTTAAGAGGGTAAACGTCATACTGCAATGTTTTATACAAAGAATGCCAAAATCATTTCAAAATATACTTGCCGTTGAATTTTATTACCTGCTTTCCGAGGTTCCTTTTTGAAATTTTGTAGTATATGGAGTCTCTAATGATCTTAAATGTCTATCCTTCAATAAAAAGGTTAGAATACTGCATATTATAAAATGTTAGAACTGCGGGTGAAAATTATCGTAATTGCTTACTTATATCGTAATAAGTTACCCATAATAATATATCACGTAGTCATTGACTATCAACACCCATGACCAAACGAAAGTGTTCTGAGATTTACACCAAATTTTACGGTGGACAGAGAGGATACTATGAATTCAGTTTTTACACTTACAAGGTAGAGTACAAAGGTCGTCACCTCCTTCTAAGTTTCTTCTTGAGGCCGCTTCTAACCATTAACAAAATATTTAAAATATCGAGATATTTTGTAGTCTCACTGTGTCAAGAATACATAAATAAACTATAACAACACACAAACATTTTACAAGTTAAGAGTACAAGTGTTGCGCTACACGTCGCGTAACAGGCTTCGTTGATGTTACATGCACAATTAAACTCAAACTCAAACGGAAATATTACATACATTTTTTCATAAAATATTTTTTACGTCCCCCCATCTTTTCTTTAAGGAAATAAATCTTTTACATCGCCCTGGCACGCAAGAGACAAATTGTGCCAGCCTATTAAGTGGTTTTATGACTCATATTCAAATCCGGTGTATGGGGTCCTAGACTTATCATACAACTCATCCTTTTCTATTTAGAAATAAAGTTTGATTCAAAATTGTAAGGTTTCACGAATTCTTCTCTGGATACCTTGCGAGTAGTTAGGCTTCATGTTTGTTACTGTGTCATATTTTCTTATTTTCTCGTACTCAGTTTAATTATAAGTTTATACACTGCGATTGTATTTTGCCATCATGGTTACACATAAGATCAATGAAACAATGGTCGCTAATGCCCAACTAATTATCATGGAGAGACTTGGACCGTTGTATAAAAATTATGCTTTATACTAAATTTGGAATCTGTAAGTAAGTTCTTCTCGAGAAATCACGTGGACAGACGGACATAACTGAAATTTGTAGTCTCTTAGAGTTATAGTTATACTCACGCTCAGGCATTAAATTCTATTTTGTTAGGTATCATGACAGTTTTCTATTTTATAAACTAATATACAAATTTCATCGAAGGAGGACCTCTTCTTATTAAAATAAAAATTATTGCTGTAGAAGAATTCACAATGGAGATACACTTTAGAGAATTGTAAATTTATGTTACAGCAAGAATATACAAATGTTCAACAACTTTATTTAAACATAAACATAAAATTTAAACTCTACAAATTTTGATTCTTTCCGACATTGAAATAAACATGACTACAGGTAAACGTTTTTATATAAAATATATGTATGTATACGTTGATAGCCAATCTCAAAAATTATGTTAATTTTTAAATAAGATTAAATATATTCTGATATGTTTGGGCTGGATACAATTTTTATATTCGTTACTCCTTTTATTCATCTTTTACTGTTAAACAACATTATAGTTGAGCAATCAGACAAAGTACACTTGCCCATCGGTTGGTATGCGAGGTGCCATCAATATTGTATCAAGGGGTTAATCTAGACTGCTTTGTTGCCAGCAATTACTACAGCAAACCTCAAACAGATCAACTCCCATTGTAAAACTGAGGGTTTAGTGAGCTGTGGTTGATAATGTTTATATACGCACACGTTTATTTATGTATAAAAAATTATATTCAGATTATCACGGTCAAATAATTTGGTTCATTTTACCTGTTCCTGTCTCTAGTTTATTTTACATTTATAATTGTACAGTATGAAAATCAAGCAGTTTTAAAAATATGGCTTATAGCAGAAATTATTTACTAAAGTAGAAATATTAATGTATTATTTTAAGTAGAGGATAACATAACCATACAATGTGTCTGCTTCTCTTTAGCAGTACTATATAGCAATAGATTTCATTTATTGTTTAGGATATTAGAAACATATTCTTTGCTTATAGGCACTAGTTCAGATATTCAACCTATAAGTGACATGTTATGTACCGAAGTATAGGGTACTTCAATCACTTTTATTGCTCGGCCTCTACAATACTTCTTACGCTTAATGTACCCAACCCCTGAAACATATATTAAGTAAAACAATCTCTTGGACATCTGGCGTTGAGGTAAATATTGATATTTCGTGATTGAAAACCTTATGTCACTGAGACAACTTGGATTCTAAGATTATTACCGGTCTGAATATCATCATGCTCCTGAGGAAACGTGGAGTTTAACAATTCCCAGCCTCTGCTCTGACCTTCCCTCTTGTTGTTCTCACCAGCCGCTGTTCCTAACCGACATCTTGTCCGGTAACTAAGACTATTTTTTATATATATTACGTTCAAATACCTGATCCGTTCAATGCCCTAAAAGTATCACTCACTTTGCAATGTGGACATGTGATATACTCACTTCACAGAGTGAGAATTTCATACGAACGATGGCCGGAGTGAAATACCCAGAACATGCTGTGGATAATAATATTTGCTCAATCGCCGAAGTAAACATGATCTCCGGAGATTGAGGAAACCCTAATACCCTCAACCCGACTTACGCAGTTACGTTTGGCCTTGTCGGGTTGTGGATAATTTTAGTTTTGGCAGACGCCGAACACAGTTCCTCATGGACTAGACGTGCAATTCTTCGAAATATTGAACTCCCCACCATCGTCACACAGAGATAAAAAATTCTGAACTATTTATGAATCAAGTTTGATACCTAATTTAGTTTTTATTAAAGTGCCTTGTTGAGGAAAGTTTAAAACAACTATACAATCTTAACTCTTATCTTATACCTACTAGCTTCAATAAGTTTCTGGTTATAAAACAACTCTCAATAATAAGTTTTTGAACGCGTTTATTTGAGATTTTTTAATTGTCACATACAAACGAGAACTAATTTGAAAAGTAAATTGAAAAAAATTAAAGATTCTGAAGAAAACTAAAATTCGTTAGTTATATACCAAATAAAAAAGTGATGAGCTAAATGGAAACTCCATTGAAAAACAAAGAAAAAAATTCTAACAAAACTACTACAAAGAAAACTTCTCCCAGATTAAATTTAACAAAGAAGGTAAATCTACCGTTTCTAAATGCTGTATTAATACTGGACACACCATATTAAGAAAATCTTTAAATTATTAAAAGATGTTAGAACGTAAAGATTTTAGATGCCTGTTTTAAATAAATAAATTAAACATACACGATTTATTAAATCAAGAATAAGGACCATTATAAAATCCCATAGGATTATCATAATAATTATCATAATACTTCCTCGAATATAACAAATATAACCCTTAATAATTTCATTTGTACTTCCAAGTTATGATTTATCTTTTTACACACTTCGGCACATGGGACAAAACTGATACTAAAATCAGTATGTCTAACAAAAAATGAATTTGTTTAGTTGTTGTATTTAATTTAGTGATGTGTCTTAAGAAGATAGCCTTGCTATATAAAGGCCAATACAAAATTATAAAATATAGATTATTGTGATTTTTAAAAGTAGTGTTGAAAAGAACCAACAAAAATTATCTCAAAAGAAAATATTGGTTTTGTAATTGGCAATATGCTAATCTTATGCACTAGACTTTTTCATACTTGGTGCGATATAAAATATTTATATAAAATCTGGGTTTCCATATAATAAAGCCTGGCACTATTACACTAATGCGATAGTGATGGTTTCAGCTGTTCGGAGGAAAGTTACTATCGTATAAAGTACACATCGGGCCTGTCTGTACCTTGTTTGTCGCTGATATTGCCTCCGATGGAGTAGAGTTCCATTGTAAATCTCATCTCCACGGTATTGACACGTGTAAATTCTTGTACCTCCTTAGACTAGCACAAGAACCTCCTGATTTGAAGTAGCCTGTCTGTACCTTGTTTGCAGCTGATGTTGCCTCCGATGGAGTAGAGTTCCATTGTAAATCTCATCTCCACGGTATTGACACGTGGAAAATCTTGTACCTCCTTAGACTAGCACGAGAACCTCCTGATTTGAAGTAGCCTGTCTGTACCTTGTTTGCAGCTGATGTTGCCTCCGATGGAGTAGAGTTCCATTGTAAATCTCATCTCCACGGTATTGACACGTGGAAAATCTTGTACCTCCATAGACTAGCACGAGAACCTCTTGATGTGAAGTAGAATAATAATTATATATCCTAATTATAAAAAGTTTGTGAAGACGTTTAATACTCGATCGCACACAACGTAGACGAAATATTTTAGCGCCATTTGGCATATCCACTACTTAAATGTAAGAACGCAGCGTAGAAGTATTTATATTCAGAAAACAACTCATAAACACATATGAATGTAATATAATGAAAACCTATTTACTGAAAAGATAGACACAGAACAGCAAGGTAAGTTACAGAAGGCAACAACATGCCATGCAGGATTTCAGAATTTACGTGAAAAATGCCATAATTTACAAATAAAGGTATGCAATACATATTGAAAGCTACGGAAACGTAATAAATGTTTACTTTTTGGAATCAACAGCAAACTGATTACCTGGCGACAAATAGGGATTTTAAGATGCCAGAACAGTATCAAGAACTATATAAAGTACGATTAGCCCCGCAAGCCGCATTTGAAATTTCTGAAACGTAGTAAATTATTTTCTGAAAATAAATCTGTTTTATATACTCCGAGAAGAGTGGCAAACCCGCTGTTTACCTCATATACACATTTTACTGTAACTCAAGGATAAATTATGTCCCATCCAAATCGACCATATTGTTTATTGAAACTTAATCTTGCAAGAAACCCCAACACGTAACATTAGAAAACAGCAACATACGACGCTCTCTTGAAGCATTACAAGTTGGTCGAATGGGACGATTGCACAATGTCACAGAAGCGCGCGGTAGAAGCGTTGAATCACAGCTTGCGACATATTGGAAATAATCAGGATCTGGTCGGTGGTGTTACCGTACTGGTTAGTGGATATTTTAGACCGACTATGTCAGTTATTTAAAGAAGCACATCATTGGTAATAAGAGAGCATGTCTAAAGCATTTCCACTGTGGTTCAGGATGGAATAACTTCATCTTACGTGCAAAATTCGTGTTCATCTTAAATAACAACCAGGACTCAAGTGCATTTACAACTACTAGAGATTGGTGAGACTTGAGAGAGACGACTAGGAACGGATGATGAAAGTAAATTAAATTTACAAGTGGTTTTTGCTGTCAGCCAGTATAACATAATACATGAACTCATACCATGAGTTCCTCCACGTTCGGAAGACAACATAAAAGATCAAGATTGGTTATCTGGAGAGCAGTGCTTTTACCAAATACACACTCTCGAAAAAGATATAATGAAAAAGATACGAAATGTTATAATTGGCGAATAAACTTAGTTGATTAGACACTGATTACCGTATAGTAACGAAAAAGCACTACCAACTCCTTAGAGTTTCTAAACTCCTTGAAATTAATGAACATGTCTTCCCTCAAACTTCAGTTGAAGGTTGGTATCACTGTTTTGCTGACGCGTAAGCTTCAGTCACGAAGAATGTACAACGACATCAGGCTCTACATAACTTATGTAAACAAAAATATTATAAAGGCCAATATTATCTAAAGAAGAAAGTGTTTTGATTACTCGCATACCATAAGTTCCAACATAACTAATCATTTTATTTTAAAAGATTACAATACCTACTCTAGTAAAATTTTTAATAACCATTAACAAGCTTTAGGACCAAACTATGAAATCTACATGAATATATTTGGTTGGACATAAGGTGTATACAAGCAAAGAATTAAAGAAATAAAAGTAAACATATATATATATATATATATATATACATTTATATTATATAAAACTGGTCCAGTATTCCCGTACAAATAATTTCTCAGAATTGTAAGACTAAAGAATAATGTGTTGTCAAAGTAAAAAGTTAATTGGGCTATCGCCAATTACTGATTTACAGTTCAATTAAGCTAGAGATCCAGCGATAGATTGATATAATTATATAATTACTAAACAAGTACGTTCATATTACATCAACGCTACTGAACAACAAATTATTATTTCATGTTTATAGAAGTATCGAATTTTAGATTTAATGTCGAATCACTTTTTATTAGTACCATCGACCTTGTACTGTATTGACTCCCCCCTTATTCTGTTTGATAAGATCCTCGCACAGGCCAAGTGGCCCATGAGGACGGGCAGAATAAGGCATAAAGGTGGATCGGATTCTCCTTAAAAAAATAATTAAATTTTACAATAAATTACATTTTACTGCAAATAACTACCAGCCAACTCTAAATTCAACGAATAAGATCTATTATATATGTATATAATTTACTATACATGAAAATTGGTGTATTAAATAACACAAAAAAAGGAAAAAAAAACTTAGCCTGTGATGGCTTACGAACAGACACAGAGCGGTATTTATAAAACTTGAAATATTTGGCTCATTACGGGCGCATCTTGTGTAGTTGTTCTCGGAGCTTGTTGCTTTTGGCAGCATTTCCAAAAATATAATTCTGAAACGTTCTAACTACTATACTTCTTTACTTGGTAGTATGATCTACATTCTTTATCGTTATTAAGTATACACACAATCTTATATGCCATAAATTTCATAGTATAAAATAATCACGTCTTGAAAAAGATTAAAGTTCACTTGGGTGTATTGTAAAATTATTGAATTGTTGCATTTATTCATATACTTATTAACTCTTTCAATTTCGCATAGAAATTGCTTTATACACTAATAGATTTAGAATTCTAAAGCTTTTAATGCCAAGAATTTATACCTTGCTGTCCAGGTGATTGGAACTGACACCAGTGTAGTAAGGTTACTGAATCTGTAACCAATAAAATACAAAAACAGTGATTCAGTTCAGAATGTATATGTATTATATTATAGCATAGTTTTGATGTCCCTAATTAAATCTGAACAGAGAGCGTTACAAATTGTTGGTATTTATGTCTGAAGAGACTAAATAAATTCGAAACAACAGTAGCGCATTTCTATACTTGAAAGATGGAAAAGCCGTAGTTTATAACCTCAGGCCGAACTGATTGCAAGTAAAAATCACTATCCAGAGAAATTGGAGGTATGGGATGTTCTGATTTGATAATTACTTTCAATTCTCCTTTTAGTTGTAAAATCTTAACTAAAACAAAATTGTAACAATCATATTAAAATGTAAGCAAAGAGCTAGTTTCTGCCAAGTAAAAGAAAAAACCTGATTTTTGCGAGTTCATTAAATAGAAAAGTCATTACTCGTATCCGGGCTAGAGTACTGCTGGTTCTATTATTATTGAAACCTTAAGTAACTTAACTGCCAGAACCGATTTGATCGCCGGCTAGGCCGACAGTCACATTGCACAATTGCGTACTCATGGCTTAAACGTCGTTACTGTACAATGATGGCTTGTGCTGATTACATGTTTGTTCGGGATTCGCCTTATTGTATAGCCAATATCTTCACTATTATCAACTAATGTTCTTTTGAGGAGCTGTTAGACTATGCACCTGTTTTGATATATATTTCCAAATGTGAAGAATTTTGGAAAATTTAAATTTTATAAAAATATATTTGTATTTTAAATACTAGCATTTATCCGTGGCTTCGCACAATTTCTTGGGCTATGCACGTGTATGAACACTTCTAGTTGTAGTGGATTATATTTGCGATGCCAATGTTCAGTTACGAAATATTTACAAAATACATAGTTATGGCTATTGTAATATACTTAGGTCATAGGATTTTTCGTATCGTAATTGATTTTTCCTTGTTTCTCCGATCAACAAAATGTATGTATACATATACAGGTCTGAGATTCCTACTTTTATCAAAATATATTTATAAAAAGTATTTTGGAAGACCGGTATGTGGTTTATTGTAACTTAAGCATTATTAACATGGTTGTATATTATGCAAAAGCAATGATGTAATACAATAAATATCATATTTAACAGCCATTATTACAGACAATCAACAGTAAAATAAGTTATAAGGGCTTAATTTAAAAATATAAATTTTAGCTTATTAGAGATTGGAGCTATTAAAAATCTATTATTCCAAAATACTGATATACCTTAGTTAATATCTTGCAGTTAAAAATACCTGATTCCACTGCACATTAAAGGAGGAGGGTCGAGCAATGAAAACATTTGTAATCTTCTCAAATTTATATTACAAAAGGTTTCATTAGAACTCATTTCCCAAATATTATCAATAACTATGAAGTAATAACTAACCGTTTATGTAATGAGACGAATTGTGTTGGTTCATTAAAACATTAAAACATTGTGTACGACGTCTAGTTAAGTATTGTCAGCTTACGTTTGGCATACTATAAGCGGTATAAGCTGATTTAAATGAACCTTCTCTTGTGAAACAAAAATATGATCTCTTTCCAATGATCTTCTACTGTAATATTTATTATCGTACACAATACAGAGTATGGTAAATTACATTAAAATATGAAAATATTTAAGCAGTCTCACTACGTTTTGCTTTCACGTGTAAACTACATATTTAACTGATCGTACTGACATTTTACGTGTACATTCTGACGGTTCCTGAGACGAAGATAGACCATTTTTATCTCGAAAATCCCTCTGGGATACAACCCACTAGTCTTTAAAGTGGCGAAAATCCCAACTTGGTCTCTAAATTTGTGAAATATTAATTAAAATAGCAAGTCTAATGTAACGTTCTGTGTAAACATTGCTTGTTACAAAACATTTTTTAAAGTAGAATTTTCAATTTGTTTACATTTATAGTGAGTAAATTCTCTAAGGAATATCAAATATTTTAACGCCGTTTTAGATTTCAGCGATTAGGTAAATACTCATCTACTTTACAAAATGCCCTTAAAAATACATAAGATGGTCAGAATTTGATACCTAGACAACCTTTGAAACAGTCAGCAAGAACTCTGATAAATTAAAGTTCGATGGACTGTGCTTTTTAACTAATGTACCTGTAGCGTTTTTTAAAGCTAAATTGGTTGAATGTTTTATTAAAACATAAATTTAATTAAATGTTTGGGAAAGAAATATTGGGATTTAATTGTAATTAGATCGTGAAAAGTTAGGATAAATACGAATATGTAATCCTTTGGCAAGTTAGTGCTGGTAGCTTTAAATTATTAGGAAGGCGATTCACTGGCTTGAATTGATGAGAACGTGTCTTGTGTACTGCAGTTACGTCCGATCTGAGAGGGCTATGGTTTCTAAAGTTGGATACAGCTGAGCCAATGATAGAACTATCAGCTCTGTCAGCTCATAATTTTTGGCCCCTTTTTGGTAATTATCGTGAATGAAGTTGATGACAGTGCGCGCCGCGTTTCTAATTTTTTTCCGCGAGGGATTTTGAGGAAAAATAAATTTATAGAAACTACAGAGCAATCTGCATAACTGATTCTTGATGAACAATAAAGCACAATAGAATCAAACAAGTTACATTTGGTTCAAACTTGCAAAAAAGTGAATTAAAATTGAACTTTGTTAATAACTTGATTGAATTTTGGATATTTAGTAATTTATTAATAAGTAATTTGAACTGTTTTATTGTGAACTTTTATTGGAAATTGATTTAACTTTAATAATTGTTTGAGAGAGTTGTATCGGAATTGCAAAGACTTGAAAGTTAAGGTACAACTAGTTGAAAGAGAAGTTTGATTTTTGAATTTTTAGTGAACTTAGAAGTGAATATTTTTATTTTTATTTTTTATATCTCCAAGTGGTATTTAATTTTTATCCAAAAACTTTATTATTTTATTTCAGGAGAGAGCTCTGATTTTAGTTTGAGATATTTGACTGAAATTTTTATTACTTGCCAAAGGGCCTTTTTACTATAATGGGAAACGGTTTGTGTCAATTCTTTGGTGAATATAGAGAGTGATGAAATTCTGAAACATTGAAATTTTTAATTTACCAGTTTAAAATAAATTTATTATTTTTATTTTCGACAAACCAGATAATATTTTATAGTAAAATATGTTAGTAATAAATTTTACTGAATATCCACTCGGAGCTTACTAATCAAAAAAATATTTTATATCGTCTTGGATGTCTGATTGATAATTTTATTCTTAATATTCTGGAAAATTAATACCTATAATCCAAGTCGTTATAGTACCAATTCAATCTCTTAATGCTCTAAAATAATAACAATAATTTTCAGTTCATAAAGGAACAAACTCGTATTTTTTATGTACTTTTATCTGTAAATTTTTATAAATATAAATATTAAATGTAAAAGACAATGTTACTTCTAACTTTTACTATAGCTTTAAATACTGATATTAAACCCGTCTTCGTTCATTTATGACAGAAGTAGACAAAATCAAGTATGGAACACATCATACATACTAAGAACAAAGTAAATGTGTGCTTTTTAAAAAGTTTTTTCTTGTATGTGGCAGCGTTGGAAATACAATTCACTGGAACCAGCAGTGGTCATAAACGTTCAACGCCTAATAAATTAGGAATTAGTCTAAATGAATAGTAGGAGCATGTGCTAGATAACTAGTAGTGCAGGTACAATGTAAGATTCAATGTAGTCTAACTTTTACTTTACATTACAGTATTGTTAATTAATCTGAATTAGTCCTTTTTTGATCTTTCTATATTGTCTTGATCTGGAAAGACGCAAAACCAGCTGGAAACAAAAATACTAACACCGAAGTAAATTAAAATTATCACAAATATACAGTTTTTAACATTATTTTTTTGATCATGGATAGAAGGAAAAGTCAACACAAGCGTCGGAAATATAATTCACTCGAACCAGAAGTGTTCTACAGGTGCAAAACCTACGGAATTGCTTTCGAAACCGCGGGTAACTGCTAGTAGTTCTATAAATCATACATGACTCCAAATTAGAATGATGCACAACACTTTTAGTATGAGCGGGACTTGTTGGATTTCCTTCAATGACAAATAACTGTTATTGCCTCTTTTACAATATAAAAGCCAACATAATTTCCTTTCAGCGTAGAGGATTACACGGGCTGTCTGTGCTTACATGTCGAGAATTCATTATAAAATTCTAAGCATTACTCTTTTACGGAGCTTTAATCTATGTTTCAATCAGATTCGTGTTTATTCATTGCATTCAAGGGATTCGTTTTCGTTAATGGATTCTATTAACCTTTTGATTAAAAGAGATATTTTTGCTAGTTTCGGACTCTGACCTAAACTACGGAATCTTCTATTTGTCGGAATGATGGATTTTAGACTATTATGCCATTAAATATTTTCTCATCTCAGTTAATAAAGAATTATTTTTTTAAGAAAGATACGGTGTATAATCTTTATGTTTATAACTTTTATCCACTCATTCATAATGGTTTTAGTTTCTAAATTACTATGCTGGTAAAGTATATGGACACAATATAGGTTTTTTATTTCTTATGTTGCCTTATTCACTAGGCACATTTCATACAATATGAAATGCTAGGTTATTCCGTAATCGATATTATTTTTCATGTTTATAATATTTTAGATCGGCTTTTGAAGTGGAATAGATTTTAATGAAACTTGGTTATTGTTTGTAAATTTGTCGTAAAGCGCTTTTTTTGTGAACTGTATGTTGTATTATACTTTTAAACGTAATGGACAACAGTTAGTATTAGGAACTTTTTTGTTGAAGTGTCGTCTCATTGGGGTTGAAGACAGAAAAATATAAATTTCATAATGAAATAGAATATTAAAAATTCACATAATTTGAGAATACTTGTGTAGGTCTGTCATCTTTTTTTATATGCATGCTGTAATAAAGGCATATTGCCCTCCGCAGTTTTCCTTCAAGCAAGATTATAAGACGCTTTAAGATTATAGTTCAAATCCTAAAAACACCTAGTGAGGTTATCTAGTATTTTCTGTAAAAATATATTAAAGTAATATGACGGAAATAAAGAACAATATTCCAACCAATCCCGGATTTTACCACCTTACGTACAAAACTCAAGGTTGCTATGACAAATAAAAATAAAAATTATTCAACAGCTGTGGTTTCGTTTTAATTTAATGTAAAACGAAAATTTTCATGAAATAATACCATATTTTCAGTGTAAGTGCAAATAATATGTAAGAAAAAATAATGAATAGTGCCATATTGATAAATGGTTAATTTTTCTCAGTTAAATCAAGTTATACATACTGAGTATTCCAAGAATTAGCTTTATTGGGTCCTATTTTTATAAGTAATAAAATCATTTCTAAATAATAATTTGTGCTTTATATAGGTGACTTATATAAGGCAAAGCACCCTTTATATATTAGTACTATTCATGTAGTACAAACAAGCCACATACTTATCTTCTTGTATCTTCTTGCTGTTAAGTTATATATTTTTTAACAGCAGTAATCATTTTGTAGTGTAGCTAAATAAGGAAGTTTATATTTAATTGTTGACGATTGATTATTTGATAGGATATCACACTGTGTTCCATTTTCGTAACAAGAACGATAGGAAATGTTTGAATATCTGTTGTTCTTTCAACAATTAGTAGTCTTAAATTATAGTTTTATAACTCATATTATATAACCTTTTTTTAAATAAAAATAAACAGAAAACTCTGTTTCTAAAGCGTTAATAGTCTTTGGTACACTAAGTAAACTAATACAGTGTACAAATGCAACATCTATAATTCCTACCGTATTATAAATTTCAATTTATGTAAAGGTTAAGGGGCTCTAAATTAAGAATAGTAGCAACCACAGACATAAATAAAAAGTTTTTATCATTACGTCTAAACACGTAACAAATATACTATTAAAACTTTCTTCGCGTACACAGACTTGTACTATCTTCAATATAATTGCTGAAAGTTACACAATGAATGAATACTATTTCTTCTACAGAACCATTATCTAGAGTTATGACTTCCTAATGTCTATCCTGCAACTTTATTATTCAACTTGTTTCTGACCCAATTATTCTTCTAAAGTTGGCAACAAAATTTTATGCCAAAGAAACGTTTCATTGTATTTTAAGAATATCTGTCTGTCTGCACGAAACGTCAAGAACGAACTGCTCTATAGATTTTAAATTTCGAATGAAGCCTCATTTCTATATAAGAAACATCAAGTTCAATAATTGAGCGAGCAATTTGACCGTGGATGTTGCTAACTTACGAATAGTACGTTACTCATAAGGAAGCTTTTTCTTTTCCTTTATGAGACTTGTGTATAAAACATATTATATACAAATTATACATCTAAAATGAGTAACGAAAATTATTGTTTTTTAATTAATGCTCTACGTTTATAAACAATGAAATAGTACGCCACAGCATGTGTCACGCAACGGGATTCGCTGAGGTTTTTTTTATTCTCTTAGGACAAGAAGCTTATAAATTGCATTTAGTCCTTTGCGCTGCTTCCGGAGTGACAGGATATTCAGGATGGATTAAGATTACGGAGTAGGGGCCGCCTCCTATAGAGATTCATGAGGAAGAATTAGGGCACTACATCTCAAAATCATGTCCCCCCGAAAGAAGGTGAGGCCAGCTCTGAACCAGCCTATCCAGTCAAAGTAGGCAGGGGGTGGCACATCCTTGTTAAGGCTAGCAACCTCTGAGGTTAGGGAACAAACCCCACCAACTCCAACAGTCATCTCCCACAGTAGACTAGACCTATCGAATTGCCCATGAACCCCAGAATGTCGATGTTTGCGATTAGTGATGTGCCGCTCCTGGACGTCCATAAGGGTTGCCCAGACTGAAGTGAAACATCGGTTTTTGATGTGCCCAGTGGTGGGTTCAACTGGAAGGTATAAACCAGCTAGAAGTGATCCCTACTGGGTATGGACACTGAGTTACTGGCTAATCCAAGACACACGAGTCTGCTGGTGAAAGCATTGTGATTAGATTCCACCTTCGCTGAGGTTACAAGCAATATTTAAAGTATGTAGCTCATGTCATAAGGCTGTATTTGTTACTATGTCACATTAAAAAATGTCATAAGGTGGTATTCGGTTTATTTCAAAATACGTATATACTGGTATTTTTCGTTGCCGACAAAGATGACCATAAGAGCAAAGTAATATTGTTCGATATCGCTGAGCCAAATCCCACTGAGTGACATGCAGATCATCAAACTTGTTACCCATATAGAAATGAAGCATCATGCTAAATTGCCAAGTCTACAGGTCAGTTAATTCTCTAAATACAATGCGGACAGGGAAACAGATAGACAATCCGACGGAAATGAAATTGTTCAGTCACCTGACAGAGTTTATAACTGTGATTGTATATTTATTAACAATGTTACCTTTCAGTAAGTTTTACTTTATGATGTGTTCTTATGTACAGAGTGCACGAGCTGTAATGAGGAATGTTATGACGTATAAAGTGTTTGTGTATATTACCAGCTAAATATGACTTTTAATTTGGGAATGTTCTAAAAGCTGTATGTAAATTACCATCTAAATAGTTTTCATAATTTTCTTTACAAAAAAACTACAGTTTAACTGAAGTTGAAGGACACCGAGAACTATTTGACAATAAACTTTAAAAACTGTTGAGTCAAACTCGTATATTTTTCGGTTATTATTACTTAATGCTCGTATTAAAAATATACATTTTGATCCACAACTTTTCATATTACAACTAGTTTTAAGTCTATTAAAAACCAATTTATTATCAAGTTTTACTGATGATTACACACTTATAATATAAAAAATGTGTTTATAAAACAACATTGACGAGAAGTTCTCCAACTTGGTTAAAATCCACCGACGTGGTGTATTCGAACATGAGGATGATTGTGATAGTTACAAACACCGTTAAGAGTTTGTTACCACTCGCTAATAAAACAAATATAAATTATGTAACTAAATTATCATTAAAATAACAAAAAGATCTTTCATCTGTTGATAAATAATATTAGTTAAAGAGTCGTTTTATTGAGGATAAAGGAATTAATTCAATGGATGACGTAAACAAAATAAATGGAATAGTTAGTTTTAGAGCAAACCGAATGGCAAACAGATCTTCCCTCCCAGTGAACAAACAAACTCTGATTGAAATCACCGTCAAAGGGTCACAGAGACGTATAGAAACTAAACATTTACATCAAAGACTACTTTTGCTCATCTAGAATGCATAATTCAAACCAATAAGTTGTAGCTGCAGCTGTCTCTGGAACTTGAGTTCTCAAGATCTAGTATTTATTTTGCTTAAACCTTAAGATGGCTTCACAAATTTTGTTTAAAATTATTTGATTAAATTTGTTTTACAAAACGATTATTATTTTTCAAACGTACATTTAATTTACTTTTTTCTTTTATAAGAGGACATTTTACAGCAGTCACATTTGAATATTTAAATCAAATGTTTTAACGAAAACTGTACAACCCCATTTACAATTTTTACGAGATTCTCAGGGATTAAACCCGTGACCGATCTTTTAAAAAGCAACTTCCTTTGTTGAAGGTTATACTAAAATAAGCATGAAATAATAACATATTTGAATATTATAAGGCAATCAAGTGAGCATATTGTTTTTCATTCAATCCTACTATTTCAGAGTCAGATTTTTTTTTAATATTAACAAATAGTACTTAAGGTTTTTCTCTACGCCTGGTGGTATTTAAACATACATTGTTCATGATATAAACCATACTGTATTTCGTTATGTATAGGCCACAATTGATCAAATACCGTAAATATGAACCTAACTAATGTCGAACTAAATCAAGTGGTACACTGACCAAATATCTCTAAAACTGAAGTTGTGAATTGTTTGTAATTAAAAATTAAATAAAAATGTGTAGCATATTCTAGGATTAGACGATATTAAAATGCTAATAACGTTGTATAAAAATAAAATATTGATCTGCACTCTGAACTAACACAAAGTTCCTGTAGGCGTAACATATGGGATACAAAATAAAGACATCAAATAGTGTTTTATTAAATAATTAGTACAAGAAAGTGTGTTTAATCTTATTTAAACATACAGTTTGTGCAACATTTTAAAAAAATTGTTTCAATTGAGAAATTTTAGCAAACATCAACGAAAGATAAACACATGTAGAATTCCACACTACACCTATTTTTATACTTTTCATTAAAAAGATCTGACTTAAAAACATTTCTGATCCTGAATCACCTGGCATCTTCAAGTCTCTATTCTCTGACATCCCCAAACAGAGGAGATGCTTGATCATTTTAAGATCCAAGGTCTTACTGGCTCTTCCTGGCACTTCCTGGTTTCTGAATGATTATCATAATTACAAACTTAGAAACCACCGTCTACTTTGTTTACTAGTATCCTTGCACTGAAAATACTATATACAGTATACTAAAAATTGTACTATTCCAATCCTCCGAATGTATTCCTATTCTTAAGAAGGACTCTTAGGGCTATTGGACTGACAATAAATTCAAAGATCCTACATATGTATGCCTTTTCTTTTCCTCTTAAAGCATCGGTCACTGTGGAGAGTGTCAGCAACTAGAACTAAAAAACCCTTAGCTCTATCAGGTCCTAGAAGATCTCAGTCCCGTTAACCATCTGATGTAAACACTTTTGATCTATGATTTTTAATCCATTGGTTAGCATAATTTAGCTTCTTAGGACTTCGAGTTTTCCAAAATTCATCTACTTTTAAAAATACTTGAGTAACTATTCGTAAAAACCAGCCAGTTACAAGCCGAAAACAAAACAAATCTGATGTTTTTGAATCCCCAAAGTTAAGCTAATGAATTTCGAAGCTGCACACTTGGTTTAACACTACTCTAGTATATCCTAACATCCAAAAATATTCTTCATTTGTTGTATGACCTTTTGTAACTATACATCCTTACCATAAATATTCTGTCACTAGAAGTTACCCGCTGCTAACCTATAAAGTTGTATATAGCCTACAATTTTACGATTAAACTAGTGATATTAATACAATAACGAATTCTTATATCATGTTTTATATAGTAAGCCCTTAATGACAACTTTTATAACTGTAAGTAGCATGTTAATACTGGTTTAGTAACAGAAAAGAATTCAGTTTTTGTGGACAAACATGTTAATACATTTTGTATAAACTGTAGCTTTTATTTTTTTAATGTACAAACATCTAATTGAACTTAACAAAACAAAAATAAAAAACTAAGAATAAAAACTACATTTCTCCAAAATTTTACAGTAAGTTTGTCTATTCACTGACCATTACGAGTATTTTTGTTGTTGTTGAATTTATATTCTTTTAGTGATGATTTCTGGTAAAAAAACTTTGTTAGTATCTATATACATATAATATAAAAATAATTTAACCACACAAACAATCAACCTTTTTTCTATAATTTCACTTCTACAACTTTAGTTGTTGGACATTCTTACAAAAAGTTTAAAACTAAAAGAAGATGGATAACCATAACTTTAACATGGCTCTTCCTAATTTCTTTCCATAACAATCAGATCCTAACATCTAATAATACTTATATACCTATTTGAGTTTCGTCAATTACTACCTCACTACACCGTCAACAGTCGAGGTCATTATTTTCTCATCTTCTAATCTTATCCATTATTTCCACATTACAATACAGAATCTAGTTCTGATACGGACTAAGCGATGCCTGCACATTTAAAAGCCGAAATTTATTTCTATGTTTACTTCAAATGTGCTAGTATTTATACACCATAAGACGCCAGTTCTACTAAAACTCATATTTGATATGAAAAAGATAGTTTTAAAACTGCAGGCCTACTGCAGTGAACTACAACATCCTCTACTACCCACGTGGAAACCATCATTATTTGTATCGTAGCACCGTTTCCAATCGTTTTCTGGCTCTAAATTCTCTTTCTGTGTTTGCTCGATTGTCTTGAGAAATTCTGACGTTAAAAATCTAAAATTTTACTACTAACACGTACATAACTATCACTCATGTGCTCCTTCTAATACAGTTTTTTCTGACTCGAAACCTGGCAAGTACTAAAGAAAAGTAAGGGTGTCCAGCCAAAATCATAAAAATGATAGGTCCGAACCTTGGTAGGAGAGTTAACTATATTTACCTCAAAGTGTGATAGTATGTACTCCATGTGGAGAAATAAAAGATAAAACAGTGGGTATTTGTTACAACATCGTTTTAATTACGTCAAAACTAGTTATAATTGTAAATAATTTAACATTAAAAACTACTACTTTTCATTGAAATCTCAGATTAATTATATGTTAAGCAATACTGATATACTACTATGGTAAGGTTTTGTTTACTGAAGCCGAAGACAGTACATGCGGCTACCATTGTGAGGATAGTGTACAATAAATTGTGATTAATTGTGATAAATTGTGCCGCCACGCACTCCACAATAAGACTGGTTTATTATTCATTCCCCCTCCCGGAAATTACACATTTTTCTTAATTAGGGTTAGCTATGCTCATCACACAACCTCTCTAAAGTTGTAATAAATTAAATATTACAACTATAAACCCACAATACTACTAAAATACGAAATAATATTTAGTTACAATAAAATCACCTAAACACAAATTTACATAATGTATAAAACATCAGGAATAATATGCTTCTTCTTATTTGTGTCTACACGACGTTTAAATGTAAGAAATTATGTGGAACTGTGTCAAATAAAATTATCAGATATATATCTTAATATCATTTATTTAAAACACTCCCAGCTATTTCATGAATATAAGTGAATCCTATTTTAAGAAACATCTTCTTAAAGGAAGGCTTGAGATAAGAAACTCATTTCCGCTTCTTTGATGTGTTTGAAATATTTAGAAACGTGTTATTTCACTAGTTTTTACTTTGACCTGAATTTATCGTATGGACATTTTACCAAAAAGGTTTCGGAAATAGGCGTATGGGAAGTGTTGTATAGTACGAGATTGGGTTTCCTAGTTAGGTGCTATGTTAAATATTAGGTAAACTAAGAGCTAGCTTTAATTTTATCATACTTAAGTTTAATGTTTCAGCTGTGCGTGGATTAGTGTATTCTTTCTGGAGTTTCTGATACGTTAATTATTATCTATACTAAGCACATTATATACGCCTTCCTTAATTTAGTTGTAGTCTATTTCCGCTCATTTAAGATTTTAGGCACTAATTGTCTATTTCCTGATGAAGAGAATAGATTTCCAACATCGGGTGTGTTGTTATACACTTTGTAACATATAACGATGACAAGTATCTGAAATCCTATTATAATGTTTTCCTAAAAAAATTCAAATTTAAATATGTAATTAAAAGATGTAGAAATTCAATTATGTTAAACCTACTTAAATTTATATATCTACTAATCTGTTATATGGCACTGTTTTTTCATTTTGAAATAATCCTACAGCTCCACTACTTACCTGTAAATAGTTGAAGTCAAATACGAAGCTGAGAATACGAATACGAGGAGACAAATACGTATATTCGTAACATGTTGAATACGGCTTTGAAGCTTGATTAGCTTATAATAAAACAGACTCTAATAAAATAAAAGAACTTAACTGTCTAAACTTTCCATTCTTAATATGATGTATAATGAACAAAACCAGATATACTAGTTTTTACTTTACAGTAACAAAATTATATTGCATTCTTGCAACATTGAACAGGAATCCTTAACAATCCTTTATCCTTAATCCTTTATGTTGATCCTTTAACATTTGTGCTGGGCAGTTTTTCGTAAATACTTTTTGGATGGTAGTATTTTCGTCTTTAAATATCCTAATTCTGTTCGTAAGTATCCAATCTCTTTCTTTTGAACAACCATTCTAAAATAATATCTTATTTAAAGAGTTCATGGAGACCTTTCAGCGTCCATCTCGTCCATGTTAAACTTACTTATTTTTAGCATGCTCTAGTGTTTGAAAAGGAACGATAAATTATATGAAAGGAGATTTTTGCAGTGATATTTATTTATGTTTTACTTTAAGTATATATATATAAATAACTTAAAAACTTTAAAATAAACTCTTTTGTCTATAGAAACAAATGTTTTTACAGTTAAGTTGCCTAGAAACTGTTTATTACTGTTAGAAATAATGCTATAAGTTACCAGTGAAAATGTTTTAAAAAAGCTTAAAAATTAGGAAATATTTAGTTCCTAAGTATTAAATACAGTTTTCGGCAGTCTTAAAAAAGCAAAAACAATTACTGTGAACTTCCATTAGTGAGGTTCATATCCATAGTCTGGGTCATCAGATACTTGCTGAATATTATCTTGCTTCACTCGCCCATTTGTCAATTTCCTTCATAGCCTTTTCAGCTCGCGCACACGTGTCAAATCTTGCCGCTTTATTCCAACAGTACAGTTTAAACCAGATTTTCCACGTACTTTTTGCATCACTTTTGCCTTTCCTAAACTCATTTAATATAACGTATACAGAATATCATACCTTCCATTTTACAATGTGCCTAGCCCAACAAAATCATTTATTTTGTCCAACCTATTGAATAATTTTCCCGGTTTTGCGATTTTACATGGACACATTTTCTGAGCAAGGTAGACCCCAGTTTAATCAGTTTATTTACTAGGCCTACGGTTCTTCATGATTGCTAGATAACATGTCTTTCCAAAATCCTTATTTATAATAAAGAGTAATTCTGACTTTATTAACGTAAAAACTGATCTTGTGACATTTAATGGTTCATAGACTCGTTAACTCACATGATTTCGAATTTGCTACGATCATGATAACGTTATCACGAGCAGAGCGGTGCGATATTTGCGGTATCCCCAGTCCATCGATCTCTGACCGTGGCGCTCTGTTACTCCGACTGCTCACCTATACCACTCGTACACAAATTATTACATTTAATGGGCATTATAATAATTATAATAAATATTATTAGTCCGCAGTATAGAATATTCGTTCTCCATTAAAAATGGGATTCCCTTGCCAATGAGTATTGTGTATTATTTAATCGTTCCTTGAAATACATCTTGATATACGGCGGATTCAATTATTTACATGTAATTTATGCGAAAAATTAATCCATTTAGAACGTATTAAAAAGAAATTTAGTAGTATTTTGTGAAATCCCAACTAGAAAATATTGTAAATAAGAAAACATAATCCCATGCTGCAAAAAGGAACATAAATAATAGTTGTGAAGTTTTAACAAGGATTAACCCAAAATATGTCGCTCTGGCGGTATGCTTTCAAATACCTGGAACTGGGAATCATCCATTCCTAAAATATATTGTTTGTGAACCTCTTTAATGATGCAAGCTGTGTAAAAATATTGCAGATCTAAAAACTATCCTTTTTATATATAAAACTGTATGGACGGAAACATTGAATTTCACGAAGCAGTTACATATTCGAACGAAAATGTTTCGTTTACTCATATGAGCAAAGGTAAAACAAATCCAAGGGAGTCTTTAATTAAAGCTGATGCTGTTGTTTGCCTTTTCGAGTGACGACAAAGGCAGAGTAGGTGTTCATTTGAACAAAGAACAGAGAACAATGTAACCTAACTTTTGTGCTTTTATTGCAGGTATCAACAGTTGATTTCAGCTCGTTATATTTGCCTATATCAGTTACCAAGTACTGATTGATTCTTGTCATTCCTTACTGAGAGTAATAACACTCAAAAGAACTTAACAAGAAATCGATCAACCTACAAATTACAGGATGTAATTTTCCTCGAATGTATGCAATCAGTCCATTTAGTACTTATTTTAGAGAAATTTAGAAACATTTTGTTAAATCCTATGCAGAAAACACCGTGCAGAGCAATGATATTCCATACTTCAAAAAGGAACATATAGAATTATTATAAAGTGTTACAAAATGTAATGTAACAAGATTACATTTAACAGTGATTTTCTTCTTATGTATAAACATTTTATTTTGTGTTATTTGATCTAATTTGACCTCAAGTAATTTTGAATTACTAAGTTTGGTTTAAGTATATACAAATTTTAGATCAGTCAACACAATATTCTAATTTGTTTTTAAACCCAATAAGTGCATTTCAAAGTAAAAAGAAACCTATACTGTTGCAGTACAGCTAAGCCTTTGTGTCTTCTTTACCCTAAAAGTTTCTATGCTCTTTGATTAATAGTGTAAAACCACGACCACCTTGTAAAAACACGTAAATAATTACTAATAATTTCATAATTTATGCATTTAACATTTCCGTTCATAGTTATTCTTGGCCATTACACCTTTAGGAACGTTTTCATATAAGTTATTTTTTTATTATTCTTCTATTCCACTTCAATTAAAAATTAGAGTATTATACATGGATTAAATTTATAAGTGTATTATCTATGGTATACTTTCTAACATTACATTTACAATATTAATAACTCTAAACCTTATGACAAAATGTTCGGGAGTGTTACGTATTTACGCTGGTCAAGGACTCAACAAAAAATCAAATATATGCATATGCAATATAATGTAAGATAGCAAATCTGATAACTGCCGTAATTGTTTATTTATTTTAAATAATTCTAGTTGCCAAATTGGGGCAGAAAATACTCAACTCACGTATTTTAATTTTAGGAATAAATGTCTGTATTTTAGTAAAAAAGTAACTAATTGAATTATTTTGTATATGAGATTAAAATGTATCCATTAAAAAAATACAAGACATTGGTATCACTATTGTAATACGTACAAGAATCTTTTTCTCAATCATCATCTTAATGTACGCTTTCAAAGTCAACTAACTACGCATTATTGTTTCTTAAAATGTCGTCTTATTATTTCAGAAATATTGTTTACCTAAGGCTCCAGAAACTCGTCAAAACCTATAATTTATTTATTTCATATATACTTTTGAGATTTGTATATATACTTTATTATCTGTTATATAGTTACGTCAATTAGTTATAACGTGTCCTGTACATAACTATGAATGACACTAGCTCAATGAATATAATACAATAGTTCTACAAAACCGGTTAGCATTAACACTGTAATTGTAGACAGTGTAAAATATTCTGCCATTAATAATTCTCTCAGTTTTAAGAGCTAAGTGCATGTTGTGGAGGAAACCATCATGATACATATATGTAAAATGCAAGATTGATGTAATTTTTGTGAAGCAGTTCATTCATTACCATGTGTTATGCTTGTAAGCGAATGGGTAGTATATTTATGTTTTTAAGAATTTCACATTACATTAAAGGTTATTATAGTTCTAAGAGGATATATCGGCTTGTCTTGATCTTGGTTAAAACTTCATTAAAATATTTTGAAAATAATTGTATTACCGCAGTATACGCTTTGAATGTGGTATGAAGTAGTATTCACACGAAAACATACATATTTATTCAGAACGTGAGTGTTCAGAATAAAGATGCAGTGAAACAGAAACCCAAAAGGTCCAAGAGTAATTGCTGCGGTAGTTGAGATACGCTACGCAATATCTTGGCCTGCGAGAGCCGGGCCAAGGGGAAATCAAGACCTCAGGCTGTTTTTCTACCTGGCAACACTGGATGGTTTACTTAGTTTTTGTTTCAGCACACTGTCTGAAATTGCACTTCGATTTTATTAATCACGTTGCTTCGTTTGTATTCTCCAATGTCCAAAGTTTTCCAATCTTATTTTTAAAGCTACATATTTACCAAATGTAAATTATTTGTTTATTTTTAATAGGCTATTTAGTAAAGCTTATAGTCTGAAATGCTTTTGTATTTATAAATATAAAATAAGGCACATAAATAGGCTGTTATATTGTAACATATTTTAATAATATTACAGGTTACAATTTTAAAGTAGTAAATATATAATATTATATTTTGTTATACAGAAACCAACACAAAGTTTTTAAAGAATACTTTTAAGACTTTCATGTTTCAAAAGAATTATACAGTTGTTAAATAAGCACTTCTTCATGATTTGATGTTAAAATCAAAACCATTATATTGTAAGGTTTTGTAGGGTTGGTTTAGTTTAAGATTAAGGTTGTGACATATTTTGAGCAAGGGTTGCTGTGAGAGGATTTAATAATAGGTTAGATTGGCAGTACAAATACCCTCAAATGAACCAACACATTTATTTGTGACAACATTTCATTAAATTGATTAATTGATTGCGTCAATCGACATATTAAGCACAAAACTTAATGTCTTAATACTTTGAAGACATATTTAATATTAAATTATTCATTACAATTTATTTTGAATTTAATTCATTATAACATTTACTAGTAATTTTGTAGTGTTGCAATAATAATGAGTTCATGGACTAACATGAGAAACTTTCTTTAAAATAGCTAAACATTTACATGAATTTATATTTTCGAAATTGTGAACATTTAAATAGATATGGAATTGAAAATGATTAATGAACCCTAAAATATACTAAGTTCTTAAAATTACTTACATTTTATTTCACATCACACTTATTACGCCTAGAGATATTTTTCCGCACACGAACACAAACACTCCCGAACTTCACTTTTCGAATTCCCGGCCTCTACTTCCACCTCTCCTCCTTGTTCTTCAGTTTTGATGTTCTTCTCCCGCCAGCTCATTGACCACGCCTCTGCCAAATCTCTCCATCATAATTGGTGAGTAACAATTTTCCATATCAGCATGGCTGTCCCTTACATTGTCGCACGGTTTTTACAAATAAGCATTTCCTGTTTGTTCACCATCGGCGTCTGGGCGGATGTGCGTATCTACTTACATCCGGAGGATGTTTGTCTCGAATTGCAATACGAGACTTCCTTTCCAGCAACTATCTGTACATCTATTCTATGAACTTTATTTTACTAATAATACATATGTCTTACAATATAAAACCAAATATTTAAAAAAAAACCCTTAAAAGTAATACTTTTTCATCTAAAAGTTGTATAAGTCCAATAAATGTTTTCAATATTCAGCTTGTTGTATTCCTTCAGAAATCATTCTTCCAGAACTGGAAAACTAAGAATTTGATGGTAAATATATCCTATAAGTATATCCAGTCATGGCATCTAGTCTAACTATAAGAGAGAGTAAATAACCAGATAGTACTAGACAAAAAGGAACATAATTTTTCAACACACGTTGTTTATTTTATATTGATAGTTTGATATTTTAGCTCTCGTGTTAAGCTCAAATTTATTATTTATAAAATATAAAACATAAATACTATTATTCAACCATATTCAATTTAATCTAAATTACAGTAAAAATACTTTTTTAAACGTATAATAGATATATTTAAGTAGATACTTTGTTTATACTGCTATATACTTTTTAATACTATTTATAAATATACTAACATATCTTATTACTACTAAAAATACATAATTCATATAATAATAACATATTTGCTGCCTAAATATTGTATTATTCTCTCGTTTTGGAGAACTTTTTAAAAAGTAATAAAATGCTTTACATTGACTATAACTTTTTCCGCCAATGTGAAATTTTGAACTAGGCACATTCTAAACTCTTAGAAGTGATGGTTATAGATGTATTGATTGATAGAGGTATATAGTGTTTTCCCTAACATGGTTGTGGGTATATGTAATTACAATCCTACCTATACATTACTGCATTTTATCTTAATTTTTTACGTTTTAATATTTACATATACCCACTAATATTTTTAAAATAATTTTAAATTTATTTGTAGGAAAATATATTATAACAAACTATTAACTTTGTTATAACGTATCATCAGAGTTTCTTTTAACCATAAAAAAATACTTAATTATTTGTATAAACCATATTCCTATTTCCATTTTTCACAAAAATATATTAATTATAATTTGTTATTTTATGCATTATCAAGTACCATTTTTGGTGACGGTTGTTTGAAATTTCATGTAATCTTTGTGAGGAAAATTTCACTATCATGTATTTACAAAATTAGAAACGTTAGCTATGTAAAGCTTCTGAAACTCTCACGAATACGGAGTACCTGTATACTACCGTAATTAAAGAGCTTGATTACAGTAATTGGGGTTCTGAGGCCTTTAACTACTGGGCGTAGTCAGTAACGTTGAATCGATACTGCCTACTGACTTGCTCAGCTCTCTGGGGAATTTGGGATTCTGCTGTATCTGTTAGTTAAAACTACTCTTGCTTGGAATATTTTAACACAACAGAAATATCAAAAATAAGAATTTAAACCGAAAGATTTTGATGGAACCATACAAATACTATGCTGTTTCTATGGAAATCGATTATTAATAAGGTTTTTATGCTTATGAATTACTGATTTATTCCTTTAACATTATAACCAGTAGATATATAAAGCAATTCTTATCAATTTTCTACTCAAATCAAAATTAAAAACTCGGTATATCCACACATGCCGAATGCTACTCATAACAGCTAACATTACTAAAATTCCAAAACCTCTTTATTATAGACCAACTTGTTAACTGTCAATTTCTCTTTTCGTACCTCAAGCATATGCATCAAACTGAAAACCCTTTATAGATGTGTAAAAGTACTGCCTGTGTCTTCTAAGCTAGAAATTGTCCGCTCAATAATTTTTCCCACTATATATTACGCTCTTCCATCTTTAGCTCGTTGTTTGTCTCAGGAGTATGTCACGGTTCTTATTAGATTGCAAAACAGAGCTCTGAGATTTGTTTATAATCTCAAGAAATTTGATCACATCAGGGAATTTAGATTAAGCTCTAAGATACTATCAATTGGAAATTGCTGTGACTTACAGACTGCCCAACTAATCCACAGGGTTCTTCAGACTGGCAAACCTAAATATCTCAGGAAAAAACTTATTTTTAGACATGAAATAAATTCTCGCAGTACTCGGCAGGACAGCCTACTTCATTTGCCTAGGGTCCGCCTAGAAATTGGCAAGAAAGGTTTTAGCTACTTTGGACCTGAAATATATAATGCTTTGCCCCCTGCTTTAAAGACCCTTAGTTATAGTACATTTAAAAATCATGTTAAAGAGATTTTTATATAATTTTATAAGTTAGAATAATTATGTAATTTTATATCATTTAGAATAACTATTATTACCTGTAATTTATGTAATAATTACCTGTAAGTTATGACAAAAGTTGTCTTGTAAACCAGAGTCTTACTTTGAAGAACGCTTGCTAAATAAAGACGTTATTATTAGTATTATTATTATTATTATTATTACACTAGGGATACAATATTTCTTTACATAAAATATGAGATTAACGGATTTACTTATTTATGGAGGAAAAAGTTGTAGATAACATGAATGTAGTAAAGCAAAACAAATTATTGTAATATGCTCTTGAATGTTAATTTATAAACTTTGGAAGCTCCGGCATTGAGTGCCTACTTTGTGCACATTAGCCACTAAACTAAGACTTACGTACTAATTAAAATATAACTTTCTCATTACAGGCATAGTTACAAAATACGCTGGATTACCAAACCAATATCGGTAAAGATCTCCCCTATTTTATTCAACATTACGAAAGTCCACAGGAAAGGATTGGACGGCTTAACTGTTGATCGTTTTATTAAGAAAATAAGGTAAGTTGAAATGTTCCATATTTTTAAGATATTGTCAAAATGAAACAAAATACTCTCATCAAATGTATTAATAACGTACAGTGTACTCATTCTGTTTACGGATATATTTAGTAATTATTTCTTCGTTACTAACACGGTTATTGATAGCCCGGTTAATGAAAACATTACTACCGTTGTGAGTACAGTTTTGAGCACAGATTCCCAATAGAGTTCTTCATTGACACTATGTACCAGGTTTGAAATCTCTATTACCTTTTTCACAAAATTTAAATAAAACTACTAATTAAGCAATTATGTAAGTTCATTGTATCTCTAGTGTGTATACTTTCCAGCACGTACATAGTGTAGTGGACATGTCCTGATAATGCCACTGAACTAATTGAAACTCCCTTTGAGCAGCTATTGTAAAATTGTCTGTAATCAACAAACTTCTGGAATTCCTTGTGAATCTTTAGAATCAAAATGCAGTAACAGGAGATCAAATGTGATGGGGTGTGAAATGGGGAGGGATATCAAATAGTTAAAAAAATGAACGAATTTTTTTCTGCGATCTCATATTGCTCTGCATGCCACAATTTAAACCGACAGTCAGAAAAACAAATAATAGTTATATTTTCGTCAGAAAACAAGCCGATTTCAGCCTAAAATTTGAACTATATTTGGTTAACTAACGATGGTTCTACGTTTATTAACAACGGTTCGTTTTAAGTACAGCAAGCTTTAAAAATGTATCTGAGGAAAAATAGTAGCGCGATATGCTTCATGACAATAGTATAAGATAATTAGTACGTCATACTTAGTTTAGAGTCTAATGTGTATTAATTAGGCACCCAATGCCAGGAGTGTCCATAAATTAGCATTCAAGGGCATTTTTATCAAAATAATATAATGTTTTGTCTTACTAAATTCATGTTATCTACAAATCAGATAAGAAACAAAATTCATGTTCTAACCTTATTGATACCTCTCATTTTTACCTCGCTGAAACTCACGTGGTTGACGATCGATTTACTTCTTAGAAAAAAGTGTTCCGTCAATTTCAAGAAAACTCTGATTGTGTGTTTATACAATTCAATTGGCTCTTACCTTCTGGAATACTGTAGTAATCACCACATGTTTTAAAGTAAGTGTATTACGATTTTGGACTGAATCGGGAACTCTACCGTGTGTAATCACTATAGGCTAAATTATTACACATTTATTAGCATTGTTGTACATATTACTCAATTTATACTTGTTATGTGGAATAATTCAAGCTATCAATGAAATATTTGTTATCTTTACGTACAATTAGGGTTAATTGGTAGCTTATAGTGGATGTAAACTTTACTTGTGAGAGTTTATGAGAGGCAACTAGCCGTTAGTTATGTGAAAATACTAATATCAGTTTTTTAAAAACTACAAAATCCTGCAGACTGAAGAAACGAACACGGTGCTTATCTTTTTTCGCACAAACAAATGAAGTTGTCAACTTCTCACCATCCCTCCCATTTCCCTTACCAGGAGCTTTATCTAAAGTTAGCCGCACTTCTCTTTACAAAATCAAATACTTTTAATATCTTAAGTGCTGCAAACATTTTTATAACTGTCATAAAGTTTTAAAAATAAATAACTTTAATTTTTTATCATTTAATTATTATAGCAACATTTTATCTGCAAAACTCACTTCCGTACATTTAAAAAATAGTATAATAACTACAGTTTCTTTGGTTACAAAACCTACTTTAAGCTATTGTAAGAGGCTTTGCTGGCATAACCCCAACTGTGAATATTGACTAAGACCAACGTATTAAAAACTGACACCATATAAATGAAGACGACACGTCATTTAACCAATATATGGACGAGTTTTTTTTTTTTTTTTTTTTACAAAATCACCATCTCGATAACACACTCAGCCTTACCTATAGTGTCTCCTGAACGTGAATCCTCTATAGAAAACATCACACAGGTTCTTAAGCTTGACAAACAAGTGAGTATATGAAGTCGGTATTGGTCTTATTTACAGGTCAAATCTTAGTAAATTTAATATTTTGGTCACTATGTATCTCATGTGGGTGGTATTGTGCCTTAAAGCAACCCTGGAACCTAACTGACGAAAATGTCATAACCGCTTCTCACTACGCCGGCTAATGTTATTTTTGCCAACACTTTTCCATGTGTACTATACGAGTTCCAAACCTTCTGTAGCTGTAGTATACGATTTAAAATACCAACGATTTAGCTATAGCATACTATATTAAATATTATTAACTGTATAATTGTAGTATACAGTGTTAGATAGGAAATAAACTCAGAGGTATATTCACTTTGCCTAAAAAGAGTCTCAATTACTACGAGTATTATTACAATTTTCACATACTGGAAGTTTTATTTGTGAGTATATATTTTAAGAGCCAGCTGTACCTGACAGACATCTTGATTTCGGACCCATAAGAATAACGCTAAAGTTCAGACACTTTATGATATTTTATATTTTTATTGTTAAACAAATTCTCAAATGGTTTTAAACTTCATATTTTGAAAAGTATGTTTTACAAAAATATTTTGGACGTGTATTGATTGTTTTACTTTTAAAGAGACATCTCTAAGAACTCTACGACTAAAGGTAAGAACGTAAAAGTGTTAGAAGTGTAAGAATGTTCTTATGCTGAAACATGAAGATTATTTTACTACAGTCATTTCGTAATGAACAAATTACCTCACTGCTATGTCTTAAAGAGTGTATCGCATAACATTATTAAAATGTCCTCAGCAGTCGGCCTTCAGCAGCTCAAGTCAGTAAGGCTGTTGACAGGAATACCACATATACTGGCGTAGCGGGAGATTGTACTATAGATTTATCTACTATGCATTAATTGCATCCAAGATCTATGTTATCTCTGGGGTGAATGCAATTTCCAATGTAGGGATTGGAAGTGTTTCTACCACATCTTTCATCTTTAAAATACTGTAATAGAAGTATAGAATTGGAAAACTTACCGTGGTGGAAAAATAAATATAAAAAGTTTGGAAAAAAGAGATAGAAGCTAATTGATAACACATATGATTAGGAAAGGATTATGTATTTTTTAAACTTATTTTAAACAACCACGTAGTATCATCAACTCAGTGTTAAAAGTGAGTGTGCTAGCTGGTAAGATCAAAATTATTGAACGCTGATTGCCAGGTTATCTATTCCTAACGTTACTAATTTTATCATTGTGTGATAAAATATTTGTATTGAATGTTGAGTTTAGCTCCAGTTCACCTTCCTCTTATGTGCAGCATCGGAAATCTGATGCTTTCCAAGACTTAACTCTTGAAATCTGGAGTCACGTTCGTCTGAAGGGATCCAAAAATAGTCGGTGCGCTCAATTAATTGTGTACCTGATGAGACAATGAGAATATATCTTCACCTAGTTTGCACTAATTTTTGTTGTCTGAGTGTCTCTGATGTCGAAACGATCGAGCGGGAGGGTGTTCATTTTGAGTGTCTTTGTTCTTTATTACCGACTATTTTTGGATCCATTCAGACGAACATGACTCAAGATTTCAGGAGTCGTCTGAAACAGCATCATATTTCAGAGTCTGCACTTAAGAGCAAGGTGAACTTGAGCTAAACTCAACATTCACATTGAATCAGCCCTTCCCACCATAGCTGCTTTATATATAATATATTTGTTGTTAGTAGGCTAACTGCATCTTGGCAAAAGTATTTCAAATCTCTTTAGACACATCGCTTCTTGGGTCGTTCTTAATCAATTGAAATTGTTATCCAGTTAACAATATGAAAGTTTTATCACCATTAAAAAAACCTAATGATAGACTTTCAAACTCACTCACTTTAAAAACAATAGGTGATTTTCACTTAAACAGTGTTTGTTAACCGACAAACAATCCATCTCAATAAGTCGTCTATCACGTGATCAGTCTCTCCCCCGGGATTCTTTCTTCCCTTCTATCACACCAGGCCAATCAATCGTCTAGTGCCGGCCTGCATTAACTATCCCCGCGTCTGCACCAGGCACTCTAGCCGTATATTGCAGAGAGGACTCGTTACACAACAGGAGGTATTTCGTATGGGTTGAACTGTTACAGTCTTAATAGTTTCACTAGGATATGCATTATAATAAATATACGTATATAATATTTATAGCTTTGGTCCAACACAACATAAAATGTAATTTTGTTTTAAGAATTACTTGCTCTAGATATGCAGTTACCTAATTCTCAATAAGATACTTTAGAGCTAGATACATACAGACAGGCTCATTAGTAGTCGGATTACTGTTTGTACGCATTGTAATAGCCTCTTACATCACACATATTAGTTCACTTGAAACCGGACTAGTTTAAATAAATTCTCTCAACTATTAATTTTGTTATTCACATACCATCGTATTTAGCGGTATGGAGAGTTTAAATTAAATCGATTAACTGTTCATTTTATTCTTCTAGCCTGATTTAAGTCTCTATAATCTTTATAATATTAAGATTATCTCTATTATATCTTTATATAATCTGCACCCAATCTTACACTATCATATTATCGTACAAATCATACTAAATCTCATAATTTATTTTTTTTACGGGCCAGAGGTATAATATAAAGCAATGATTAGTGTCTATGAAAAATTAAAACCAAGTTAATACGTTTAGCTGGGGATAACCAGAGGGATATATAACGGATAATATAAACGGTTTTCCATTAGAAAGCTTTATGGTATTTAAGTACTTACTTCCTAGAAATGTTATTGTTTTCTGTTATGGACGAATGAAACATCTCTCGCTTCCCTATGCATTTCAAAAGATTTTACATCACTATGCCTTTATGCAATATTTATTAAGGACTAGGTGAATGAATATTAGTAAAAAAATTAAAATAACCGTTTAATAAATAATTTATTTCAGTATATCATTGTATGGAAGCTCAGATTAATGTGATTACCTAATGAACAACATTCCGTTAAACACAATACATAATGTTTAACAATGTTTTTAAGATGCTGAATATATCATGAGATCCAATGTTCTATGCATATTACATACCATGAAATAAATAAATTATTAATAATTTGTTTGAATATACTTAATTGTCTACACGCTTACTCGTATGTAGGTTAATATTTTAATATACAATAAATAATGTCTTTTGAGCTTATAAATTAGAAATTATTTGTTGTATTTTCATTAGAGTTTAACATACTACTACTTCAACCTTATGCATACATATTTTAGTAGTTATTGCCAAATTTTACATATTTTTTATTTATATTTATAAAGACGATATTTTATTAGCACCGAATGTAAGTTTTAGTAGGCACATATTTATCAGTGGATTATTGTACAAGCGCCTATGTGCTGAGAAACATAAAAATTAAATAAATGTTACAGATAAATAGCGTAAAACTTCTCCAAATGTCTATGTCATAAAACCCCATTCTTAAATTGTTTGTAAATGGCTTATTTAAAAGAAATTAAATATATTCCATTCACATTTTAATTTCCATATTGGCTAACTAATTATTGTATTGAAACCTGATCATGCAGTCTGTTAGCAGAGATTTATCATCATTATAGTCTTATTTCAGCACATGAAATAAATGAGTTTAGTATAATAGTTAAATTATGTATTTGTCAGTATAAGTTTAGGTAGTACGAAATGGAACATTACGGGTATATAATTGGCTGCAGATAAAATAAAATCGCCCTTTTACTCAATAGTTTATTATAATGTAAAGTTTGCTAGCGATTACACGGTATTGGATTAGTAATTAGTTTTTCTGTACACGAGTGCAAATTTGTCGGTTGAACAGTTTAATTGAATTAGGTAGCGAGTTATAAGCAACAAGTCCATCATCAATAGAAATACGTTCATCACCAGGCAATCTAATGTTAAATAAAATTATCACCGTATTTATTAACTTATATTTTTTCTTTTTGATTCAATGCTTTATTTATGGCTTCATGGCTACTTTATACATAATTATTTTTTCAACGATAATAACCATATACTCATAATTTGGTTAGAAGAAATGGTAGCTGATAAAACGTTTAATGTATTGCAGCCAAAAGTTCCTCGATTTCTTAGCATAGTTTTTATCTCATTAATTATAGCAATTTGATTTAATTTTTTATAACAGTTTAGAGCCTCAAAAGCATATTTTTCATATGTTAGAACTCTCCTAGATCTAATCTAGGTGATACAACTTTGAATTTATAACAACGCTAAAACGTCTTCTTTTGGTGGTTAATTGTATGGTGTATAAGCTTGCTGACTTTTTTTCTATAGTAAACGCAATGAAAAAAGGAAATTCCCATTTTAAATTGTAATTAGCATTTTATAAACTTAGAAATACTCTAAAATGTTGGCCTTCAATATAAAAAAATAACTGTACTTAGGTGCAATAACTTGTCCACCTGTACAAAGATTTTATCCTCAGCAACAATTTATAGAGATATATAGAGTGATAACATATACATTTCAATGCTGTTAGACAAAAATATCAAGCAAATAAAAGAAAATTGGTTTGGGAAAATTAGCGTAGCACTTTCTACACAGTGTTTAGATCATCTTATTGTAACCAACAGGTGTATTGTAATTATTGTTGGAGCACGTCTAGATTTATTTATTCATCATGGTGAATTCTTTAATTATTACAAATAAGTTAGCACATCAATAAAGAGTAGTTTTTACTCTGTAGGATTATGAATTTTGTTTGCATTACATTTTGACACCTCTTATAAAGCAAACAAAAACTATTGTTCCCAACCATTGTTAACCCTTAATTTGTTTGTTGCAAGGAATTACTGACATTACCAGTACAATATAATAGAGTGAGAATCAAGTACTGATTCAGACGCCTTAGATTGAGGAGTGCCGTCGGGAAATCAACACCATATTGTTTATAAAGAGCCTGGCCTGCCAACAATTTAGTAAATATAAGAGACCATGCATTTACAATGAGAGGCAATCAAATTATATAATGTGCAATTATTACGTTGTTAATCTTTGATCAGCTTTCCTTTAATATATAATTATTTTACATAACAGAGCCGTGTATTCTATAGAACATTTACGTATTTATTTTATATTTTTAAATAAATTGGGACATTTACTAAATTATTGTTATGTAAAACAAGCGATTGTTCACTGTGAGCATAAAGTCTATATTAAAAAGTAGTTTTAAAAAGTTACATTGTACTCAATTTTAATATTGAATGTTCCAAACTTTCTGGCCTCTTATTGTCTATTATTTATATTGTTAGTTTAGTTCTTGCTTCTACTTTAATTTTTTGCATAGCTTTATATCAAGATTAATCTCAATTTTTATCATTTTTTGAAGCCTTGGATTAGTATACTACTAAGACTTAAGGTACTATGTAAAATAAAATTAACTCAATTTGAGTAGGGGATTTATGTTTGCTAACAGACAAAGCCAAAGTCTGATCTCTATGTTTAAACTGTTAAAAAAATTTATGTAAAATTACGTAACAGGTTTTTGTTTTCCTTGAAAATTTAAATATTAACACATAGACACTGAACGATATAAGTAAAAACTTGTTTACAAAAGAAAATATCCTTTCCAAAAAATTGAAAACAAAAATAAAAATGTACTATAACAAATACCCAAAGAAATCAAATAAAAGAAAGGATGTACTAATATAAATAATTAAACTGCAATATTTTCAAAAGATTTAAATTTTTCATAAAGACTTTTAAAACCACTCCAAATCAGAAACCAAATTAGTAACATGAAAATCATTGCTTTACAGGCAAAATGTAATGTTCTTCAAATATTTACTGTTGTTAGACTTACATTGAAAACCATAAGGCAGTAAATCAGTAATCCATTAATGTCTTACAATCTCAGAAGGAAGGAAACTACTTACTGTAAGAGATGACCATCTAGAAAACCAGGAATCACTAGCTCGACGCATTTCAAAGGATTACATACGTTTTATAACTGAACAAATATTTACTTGATATTAATGAAGGGAGGGACACGAATGTTAAGACAACAGGAAACAACAGAAATGTACAAGTAACACGTGTTTTTGAATAATTTATTGACATCCGAATCAGCTGCCATGGTCTGCCTTGGATTGCCATGGTACATCAGTCCACAGCCCTCCTTCTCCGTCTGCCTCCACCTGCTAAATAGTATTTAAACGGATTGATAAACTTTGTCGGTAAAATAGGATAAGGTATAAAAATGGGGAGAGGTTAAATAGTATAGGACTGCCAAACTTCCCGAAGTTGTATTCATCTGTCACACAGCTCGGCAAAAGAGTGAGATTCGAATACTCGAGAACGGATTGTCACAGTGTCAACATAGTGTCTGGGCACTTAAGAATAGTTTATAGTTCGAACAATACAGTCCAAAGCATCTTTACTTTGCTCTCCCTTGGCAAAGTAAAGGAGGGAGAGCGAAACTTGAAATTTTCAACAAAACTACTACATTTAAAGGGGATTTAATAGCACGCTCCTCGATGAAAACTAAAGTACAATCATATGGAGAGGGAGGGCAAGCTACTCGTATTTGACCCAAAAGAGTGACTACAAACACGAGAAACTCTAGAGAACCGAGTTAAGCAAGAGGCGCTACGCCACGCCAAACAATTCTGCCGATAGGGTATGTATTAATGTTCTCATCAATCAGAGACGAGCACTCACAGATCATACAACATACGTCTGTCTGTATTCAGCCATCTCATGTAACTCATTCGGACCCATATATAAATTCGCCAGTACTGTTCATGTCATGCTGTACAGAAAATCTCCTTACTCTATTTAAGATTTCAGATTATACTATGATAAGATTTCACACAAGTTGATCTCACATGCAGCAACCCTAACCACTTGATTACTTAACTATTTTATAATAATATACAATCTATCGAAATGATAAGCTATAAAAACCAAAACCTAAACACATATGTAAAACATACAATTTAGAGAGGTCCTTCTATTGTTGTTCCTAAAAAAAAGTACTTATATTCATTTTTGACTGTTAATAAACGTATCCTTATAATGTTCCATAAAGATTATCTTGTAGGTGTGCACAAAGTGAACCCCTATAGTTTCATGGATTCTCTTGGCTGACAAGAATTATGCCAGTACTACGTAATTAGAAGACCAGCAGGTGAAGTGCGTGAGGATTCAATAAATAAATAATATCATATGAGGTTTTTATACATAAAATTGTTTATGTGAAGCAATACTGTGTTATTTTATTACTACTCTTACTCTAAAAGAAGAACTATGAAATATTTAAAACATGTTATTAACATCTGTAAAGAAGTTAACTTCTTTTCATTTGATCGGTAGTACTTATAAATTCACAAAGGCGACCATTGCCTGCGGTTAAGAGAAACCACACCACCATTGATGTGCCGACACGCCATCACTTGTTTACAATTAACTGCACGACAATCTACTTTACAGGGAGGGTGTATTTGAAGGTTTTATCTGCTTTATAATTTAAATTGATTATCTGTGCTAACCCGGAAGATTAAGTGCTTAGTATAGTAATATTACTAGCCTTTTTGACAATAACAAACTTTGTTCATTTTAAAGTTTAAGTAAATACCTAATTTATAAGTTAAATATCACAAAACGGTAGATTTCATTTTAAGTGAGGTAAGCATATCGTCATTAAAAATTTTTACTGTTTAAAAATATTCTGAATTTTAACTAAAGAGTACAAGGGGTAAAAAAACAAATGGTTTTATAAACAGCTGTTATGAAACTATTGTGTATTAGTTGAGTGTTAAATCTGCATATCACTCGAAGGGCTGGCTAAACTTAAATTCTTCATGAATGCCTGTTTGATATTTAAATCGAAAAATAACCTACAAATGATATTTTTAATGAACTTTCAACGTTGTATATTAAGATAATGTCTCTATGATAGTACGTGGCACTAAAATGAATTTAGTAGAGCGTTATCGACAATTGTTAAATTCTTATTATAGTTAACCATGATGGCATTAAAAATTCACAGAATACTGTAAATAAATGTGTAAACGAAATCAGTACAGTCATATACCATTTTAATATTTGACAAATTAACATGAGCCCTGAATTTCCGCTAGTTACTTTGCGAATGATTTCATCTGTAGACTTAAAAAAATGTATTTAATCTTAGAAAAAATCATGTTACACGAAACGTGGTGTGACGTACCTTGTTTTAATTTTTATATAATGAAACCATGTACCTTTTTAGTAATAATGACCATATATGTCAAACATTCTGATTGCAGAAATAAAACAAAAGCATTATTTTTTTTATTGAGATAATTTGAGCAACTGTAAATTGAGAAGAATTGGTTAATAACAATTATATTTATGGATTATTTGAAAAAGTGATTCAGATGGAGAAAACCTTTGTACTTATTAACGTACACTAATCGTTATGTATTGTTTTGCTAAAGATTGTTTAATGACTAAATAGAAGAAATAAGAATGATAGAAGACAGAGTACACCCCAGCTAGAGAAAATAGCCAGCAACACTCATGTAATATGTAATACTACAAAGGCTAATGACAGTCTGCCCTAAAGGTCCCTAGCAATTTCTTTTTAATGACAAGTTATTTGCGAAAAGAACATTAGCTTACCTTTAATTATAAAATGCTGGGAACTAATTACATAACCTTATATATATAATTACACATTTCCATTTGTGTAACAGGCTACTGTGTACTAAAGAAGTACAAAATACATTGCCACGTTATACTCAAATTAGTATAACTTCGTCTCTAGTTCTACAATTTCAAAAGTTGTAATTTATCTGTATGGCAATTTTTCATTCTTTGTAGCAATAAACATGAGAGTTGTTTATCTAAGCCTTATTATAGTCGGTAATAGTAGCTTCCACACAGAAAAATTCAGGAATATTTGGTGAAGAAATTTTATTTTAGATATGAGGGTGTAAAAGAAATTGGAAAAAATACACATAATCTACGAAAAGGTATTTACGGCTGTCCTAGCTGTCCTAGAGTATAAATTATTTTAAGTTGGCTCTTACAAATCCTACTTATACCGTCCTTAACAAAAAAGAAAACAATTTGAGAAGGTAATTTATAGAAAAATATTTTTTTAAAGAAATATTTCATTCTACCAAGGGAATGCTAAAACCCATAATAACTGTGAACGGTGTTACCCACATTTATACACGTGTACACCAGTTAAGAACAGCCATAACAGTAAACCCCATATGGATACTAACTTCTACAATATTTATCAGTTTTTATTTTGTATTGTAAAGAAGTTCCAGTATATAGTTAAGACGTTCCATATATATTAGTAAGCTCCTAGCTGTTACCCTCATATTTGCACGAAATTTTCAAAACCGAAGTCCGGTTTACCTACTTAGTAAGATGGAGCTCTATAATATTTTTCTAAATAAATAGGTGTAAAACAGGTACTTCATTGTTCATCATTATGATAGAGGTTCAGAAAAAATTCCCACTGATTATTATACCGCGTTTTCCAAGTATAGTGTCACTTTTGGTCTTGAATGACATATTTACGACTCGAAAGTTGTATTTGTCTTCTTTCCCTGAACAATAAATATACAAATTAGCCTTAAAAACATACTTTGGTCAAAAATATATACTTCCAGATGTTTAAAATTCGATATAGTTCATTTACGGTGTCACATCTGAAAACCTTTAGCATTCAAAAGCTACTGTCGGTTCTTGTAACCTAATTTTGGTCTAGGATATTTTGAAAATTTTACAGATTGTCATTTCTTCCTCTTTTGTGAACTACTCTGTATTCGGTGTACAGCATTTTCGTGGCACAGTTAAGTCTTCTGGTCTATGGAAAAATCCTTACTATGTTAATCTAACTGCTTAAAATAATCTGTTATAATAGATTATACGTTATTTTCTCATTGTTTTTGGACTGTTATTTAGAACCTGATGATATGGAAGGCAAAAAAGGCATATTTCACTGAAAAAGTATCATCTTCAAGTAACCCAAAAGATTTCTGGACGTGCCTAAAGAAATGTAATGTAGTTGGAAATTCTACCAATAACTGTTTGCCTCATAAATTTGAATATAAATGATATTCACAGATACTTTGTTGAGATGGGCATTGCAAATGAGGTTAAGGAAGAAAAAGTAATTTATTTCAACTCGAACAAGATAAATAATGATGCCGTTAATTTTAACTTCCATGCAGTCACTGACAAGGACGTGAAATCAGCAATGAATGAAATAAAAACCAGAGCAGCGGGCAGCGATGAAATTACTATTCAGATGATTAAAGCCGTGAGTCCATATGCACTAGGTGCCATCACACATTTGATAAATGAGTCCTTGTCTGAAGGCATGTTTCCACAAAGATGGAAAGAAAGTATAGTTCATCCCTTACCTAAGGTACCCACCCCTCATAGTGTTAATCAACTTAGGCCAATATCGATTTTACCAGCGATGTCCAAAATATTGGAGAAAATTGTTACTAAGCAATTGATGAAGCACATGGATGATAAGAACATTCTTCCTAAAACTCAATCTGGCTTCAGACATAATCATAGTACTTGCACTGCCCTGATGAACTAATTTTCAGATTTGATTGACTCTAAAGACAGTGGAAAATACAACTCCATTGTTATGTTGGATTATTCGCAGGCATTTGACTCAATTAGTCACAAAATGTTGTTGGCCAAGATGCACTATTACAGCTTTGGAGAAAACGCTATTGAGTGGGTGAAGTCTTATCTTGAAGGAAGAAGCCAGGTGACAAGGGTTGGGGGCGAGACATCTGCCTCTCTAAGTAGGGAGCGAGGTGTGCCTCAGTGAAGTTGTCTTGGTCCTGTACTGTTTAACCTGTACACCTCTGACTTCCCAAAGTGTATTAAACACTGTACGGCTCATATGTATGCTGATGACTGCCAGTTGCATTTGTCCTATGACCCTAGCTCAATTCAGGTGGCTTTTGCCCATATACACTCTGATCTTGAAAACATCAGTAAATGGTCTGTAGACAATGGGTTAAAGCTCAATGTAGGCAAGTGCACTGTCCTTCATACTATACCACACAACACAATACAGGCCTTGACAGACAGTGGTGTGGGGATTGCTCTTGATGGGGAGTTTTTGACCTTGTGTGACAGGGTGAAAACGCTCGGCATCATGCTTGATAGCGATCTAACATTCTCTGAACACGTCACTTATGTCATACAACGTGCACTTGGCAGATTAAGAGGTCTATACAGATTCAGATCTCTACTGCCGGAATTTGCGAAGCTTCAGCTTATGCAGTCGATGGTTTTTTCCGTCATTTATTACTGCTATCCAGCCTATGGTAACAGCATCTCGCGGGGGGACGTAGAACGTATTCAGAGACTTCAAAACTCTGCGGTGCATTTCATTTTCAACTTGAAACGTTTTGATCACGTGTCCCCCTTTCGAGATGCTGCCAGCCTGCTACCAGTGGAGTCCGTCTGCAGGATGTTGACTTGCTCATTGGTCCACAAGGTCCTATCACACCAGGAACCGCAGTACCTTAGCGAGCGGTTGTTGTTCCAGGAGGGGGTCTCGCAGCGCAGTACCCGCCATGGCTACCTTCTTGACTTTCGAAAAGTCAGGCATGAAGTCGGGAGGAAAAGTTTTTCGTATTTCGGCCCTAAATTGTACAATGACCTCCCCCTTAGCCTTAAGCAATACAGTTGCAATTCTTTTAAATTAAAACTTAAGGACTACATATGTGTTGGTAAATAACGTATTTAAGTTGTTAGTGTATAAGTTTTAGTATTTAGTATAATCCAATGTTGTTCCTTTTAGTTTTAGTCACAAGTCTTTGTTATTTAGTATTTAAGGCCATTAAATGACTTGAGTTGTTCTGCAAAACAGTGTATGTACTGAGAAACGCTTGTAAATAAAGGCATTTTGATTTGATTTGAACATGTTTTGTTTACGCATGGTAGCGTTCATCTCTCTGCTTTTCTCTATAAGCTAGTGTAAAATACCACATACCAATGCCAAAAAGCCAACCTATTTAGAGTACCTTATGAGCAAATACACTCACATATTTGAGGTGGGTTTCATAAATATCTGCATATTGCATTCGTCATAATGACCGAGTTTCTGGCCGAGTTTTTGGTATTTTCTCCAATCGGAAAACTACCATAATCGGGAAAATCATATATATAAAACATTTTGTGTGTGTTTGTACAAGTGCCTGCGTGTGTTCTTATGCAATTTAACGCTGCCTTGTGAACGCGATAACTGCCGAAGGTTGTTTCACGTATCGAGACTACACTTGGCACAAAGGCAGTACTTGACTACACTTGGCACAAAGGCAGTACTTGACTACACTTGGCACAAAGGCAGTACTTGACTACACTTGGCACAAAGGCAGTACTTGACTACACTTGGCACAAAGGCAGTACTTGCATATACCTTGGATGAGTTTGTTAGCCAGTATACTCGAAATTGAAATTTGTAAACGACATTTATTCCTACTTACTTTTAGATAACTCTCAAGACTTCAAGATAGCAGCAGTTTAAATTTATAGAAGTATCTAATTGAACAGTTATAAAGGAATATATTTATAAAAATAATTTTAGATTAATCGATTTAATCAACTTCACGTAATTACAAAGAAGTTAATCATTTTTGTGTTGCATGATTTCAAGATTAAGAAGTATCTAAATATTTGAAAGCGTTATGATTACATTAACATGCCAGACATGGAGAGCTTATTGTGCCATCACTGCTGTGTGAATTAAACATGTAGACAAATGCCGCATCTTCAATTTGACACTTTGAGACGATGGTCACGTGTGAAATCTACTTTTCTCCCGACTGGGCAGGAATTGATATTTTCATTAATGTGGGTTTTGTAACAGAGTTTAAATAGTTTTTACAATGCACTAGGTGTTTTATATTTGTAATTAGCGCTATCTGGAATAAAGGTTTGATAGTAATGTTTATTGTTATCTGCATTACAATGCTGATCAAGCACTGTATACTATTTTTTTATGTTCATTTTCATTTATTTAACTTTAGCTGAAAGTATCACTATCTGTTTACTATCTGTTTACTATCTGTTTAAATTGATTGGGAAATAAAAAATATATATTTTTAATAACTCACAGGTATTGTGGGAAACGTTTCTTATATTTTCTCTGCATCTAAAACGTTCTTGAACTTCAACAAATGTTAAAAAAAATAATTAGCTAAATCGGTGCAGCAAATCTTGAAGTTAGTGCTTTGCATCACATTTAGCGATTCGCAAATATAAAATTAAGAAATTTGTAACATTACAGTAATTTAAAACCTTACATTAATTACAATTTCATACATTTAACTAATTACTTACTTTAACTTCAATCATTACTTTTTGAATATGATAACGGTTCCTCATATTGGTTAACTTGCAAGTATATAAGTCTATGCATGATTAGCCCAGTCTTCTAACAAGATAACAGACAAAACAAGATAACAAGCGAGAGTAAAAAATAGTTCCATTCTTCGAAAAACCTTCAGCTTTAGAAGTTATCTGAACCTGCAATCACACTAAATTCAAATGTTGAGTCTGATACATACAAACACACATCTCTAGGTAAGTTTGAAAACAAAGCAGAAGAAATTGTTTCATTTCCTGGAAATATGTTCTGTTTCTTTTACCGTTTAATTGATTATCATTCTCAACTCAAACATATAATCGTCATTTATACAATATTTTATGCTGTAAATTACTATGGCTTACAAGACAAACTAAAAAGTCATTTCAACTTGTTTCTGAGTATGTATTAACCATATTTGGTAAATTCATCGCAGTATATACAGAACAGGGATATACTAAGAGAAATCTAATGAAAGATAAAAATCCTACAACTGGCGAAATAAATTTCATAGAAACAATATTAGTTGCTTTGGTAACACATTGTTTTCTAAATTCCTGTTCCGACATTAAATGTTTGTATAAATTTGCCTAATTACTAAAAACTGGCGTAGTAAAATGAGTCATAGTAAAAGTAGACTAAAGAAATATAGTAAAAAAACATACATGGAAAGAAGCGTAGACATTTTTAAACAAATGTATTGCCGCATAAAGTAATACAGGTGATATATACTCACCATATAAATGATTTAATGTTGTCAGAGAGAAAGAAGGTAGATCGATACAAACCAGGTTTGGAGGTTTCAGACAACACGCGGTGGTAATTACAACAATTACTGTAATTGTGTCTGTAATTGCTGAGGGGGCTGCTGTACAGTCTGCTAACAGAAAGAAAGGTGAATTCTTGTTTGTTTTTGTGAAAGTAATAACTTTTATTAAAGGCAACAAAAATGTTGTGAAGTATAAATATATATATATATATATATACACACACACACACACACACACACACACACACACACACACACACACACACACTAAGTGCTAGTGTGTGATTAAGTACTTATTAACTCTTCGAAGGGTGAACAAAAGGTTTTTCTATCTGCGGAGAAACCACTTGCAGATAAATACTGACCTTTTTTAAACTTAATTCGCTCAAAATGCAATACCACCCCTTTATTCTGTTATTGTAATATGTACACACATGAACATAACATTGTATATTTTACTGTTATTTTTCTTACATACTTGAGTTACTTTTTTATGAAATTTATATCTTTCATCAATCTTTATCAAAATATATCTTCATAAAATGTATATCTTTTAATTATACTGGATAATTATATATATACTAGCTGTTTCCCGCGGCTTCGCACGCTTTTCGTAAGTTTTGCCCGCGTATGAGCATTTCTGGTTGAAGTAAATTATATTTCCAACCCCGATGTAGATTTTACCTTGATGTCACGATCAAGAAAATATGTCAAAAATGTATTGTACATGCATAATGTATTTTATTACAAAGTGGTCTACCACTCAACCTTTAAGTTCAACCAAAAATTTAGTTTAGACAATTATACATCATAACTTAGCGCCTTCAAATAGTGTTTCACTGTTTAATATACGTATCTATCTCGTAATTGCAGGTTATAATGTGCAGGCGCTTTTGAAAACTTTTCTTCATTTTATTCGTTTATATTCACGACATAAGCGAATAATTCAGATAATAACTATCCTATCTTCTAAGTTAGACTAAATTACGGATACATGTGAAATTTGATTGAAATTGGTTCAGTCGTTTTGGAGTTTATTGGCAACATACATCGTGACTCAAGATTTTTATATATATAAGATATATATATATATATATATATATATATATATATATATATATATATATATAGTGTTACTGGTGATACTTAAATAATAAACTAATAATTTTTTAACTATTATTAACTTTACATTTCACAACACTAACATTAACATTAACAATTTGTAACGGAAAGCATACGATAACTGAAGTTGTAACTTTCTTTAATAATTTGATTAAGGATTAATTTAAAGAATCATTTAAAATGCATATTTCTGGTCTACTCGTATAATTCACAAAACTCCAATCAGTTTTTTTTTATTACAGTCTCCTTAATTCTTCCGTTAGAGAATACTAAGTATAAATTTTAGTTTGAAGGACGTTTCTTACATCTCTATATTACTCCCAGTTATATTATGAGATAAATACAAATTGGAATTTAAGTTGGAATCTATTCACAATGCTGTTACCAGCAGTCTCGTGTCTCTTGGATTGGCCAGTAACTCAGTGTCCAAGGCTTCCAACTGTCACGGCCTCTGAAGTCTCGTGGAATGTAGGAATCTATGGCCTCTAGGGCTCCCCATAGGTTTTTAGTCAATAACACTTCCAGATGATTCTAAAAACTTTCTCAGATTGCTTTCAAAATGAATCCTTATTACAAAAATATTGCACTGTCGGATTGAAATATATGTATAGATTATAGTATATGTATAGTAGTTTGACTTCTAACATTATATACAAACCTATTCATCTACACTATTATAATTCCTGCAAAACTATTACAAGAATTCTTTGTATAATACATTCTCATATAGATAAATTGTTTATGTGCACAAACTTAGCTTAAGTGCAGTAATACTAGATGGAATTCTCACTTATTATAAATATATTCTATTTAGTGACTTTACATTAGTAAGAACTACGACTAATTATGAAGACTTTCAACATTACAAAAATATCTCTAGATTTCTTAAAAGACCGTGGAGCAGACTCCTCAGCCATTACAGGAACAATTACAGTAATGGTAGTAATTACCGCTGCGTGCTGTCTGGTACCTCGAAACCTGCATTCTATTGATCTATCTCCTTTCCTCCTATAAAACTATGCTCGATTACTGAAAACAGGAAAATGTTTTACTTTAACGAAATACGAGAATTTCATTTAATAATGGTTACATATAATTAAATAGTTGACAAATGTGTTGCGTTTAGTTAGTAATTTATTTTAACATTTACACTTAGTTGTAATAATATAATTTCAATTATACGTAATTTAGTGTAAGGTGCTTTACAGCACAATAATACTTTTCTCCTGTAATTATCTTATTTTTAGTCATCCATATACACTAACATCATTTCCTAATACCTCTTCCATCTTTAAATAGCTGCAACTATACTATTAATTACTATTAATTAGAACCTAATGTAAAGCTATTTAGTCATTTATTCAGTTCATAATACGGAAAAGTCCGAACTGCTAACTTAGCTTACTGATTGTTATATAGTTCAGACTGGACGTACAAAAGGCATACATTTTAGATCATTGTGAGTTTCACGAAAATACTACTTAAACATATTTATTTTACACACATTTTCATGGATATGGGTTGTACTTTTTTATGATAATTATACAAGTTAATGTCTATTTGAAGGATAATAAAACTGTAAAATATATTTTTTATCTGTAGGCTTTAGTGTGTTTTATCTCTGTTAATATTTGATTGAATTTTTGCAATACATTTTTTCTTAGAACGGAATTAAGTTGTTCACTATATATTAATCAAGCTCATAATTTGAGGAACTCATTCCCTAACCTTGGAGTTGCTGTTCAAGTTATCATGTACCTACCACGTTCCATAACCTAATCTCATCACGCCCCTAAAATACTACCTAATCTCATTCATTAGTAAGGGGTACACTTAGTATAGAGATCAAGTTGGTTTTATAACATTAAGAGCATCATCTGCCTCAGAAGTAGAAATTTTATATTTTGATACGCTATGAGAATGAGATTTAATTCTAAACAATAATTGGTTTTTACATGGTTTTGAGAAAAGGTTGTTTTGAAGACGTTGTTGAACTTCTTATATTGTACTAATATTATGTTCCACGGAATATTAGCCAAGTAGACTAATACTGATAAATAGAAGCCGTGATCTTTGTTTGAGACGTTCAAGTTGAATTTCTAAAAATCTTTATTTATTTAAAAATGTACATGTATTATTACATTTCATATGCCAAATGGCACTTGCGAAATGAAGAAAATACATACATTTATATTTATATCAGAGTCCTCCAGCTGGCTGTGTTTATACTTTCTGTCTATAATGTATGACTTGTGTACAAGACAAACATAAACATTCACCTCCTCATTCATATGATTGCAGGGCGGTAATATATCCATACCTCTATAAAGTACAGTAACAAACAGAATAATAAATAAATAAATTAGTAACAAAAAATAAATAACTAAGTGGTGTATATAATCCAACATGACAATAAATAACTATAAAAATATTAACGTGACAATAAATAAATGTAGCGCTGTGAGCATTGATCCGAATGTTTATTCGATTGTGTTGGCGCCTTGAGCACTTGACCAATTATTCTGTGGCGCTATGATCTTAGGCACTATGAGCATGGATTCGATTGTTTATTCGGTTGTATTGGCGCTGTGACCACTTGACCAATTCTGTGGCGAGTTTAGGCGCTATGAGCTGTGGCACTGTGAGCCACTACCTACAGTATCATACTTCACTATCTATATCAATCACCTACGTCATGTACATCGCTATTGATGTCTTGCTTGGCGTTACGCATACGTTATCATACTTTATCTACACCATGCACTAACGTCAATTTGTAATTATGCTAATAAACAGTTATTTTAAGCATATTGAAAGAAAACAATGATTTCCCACTTTAGAATCTCGACAATCCTACTGATTTCGTATGTCAACATTAAAAAACACAAGGACCACATTTCTTAACCGAGATGTGAGATACATTTAGCTTGGAGCTACTAGCGCAGCAATCAAGCCTACAGTGATGCCCAGGGGGCATTTCTGATCTGCACTTACTGTACTCGAGGCCAAGAAATATACCAGCCATAATAACTATACAGGCCAAGAATTATAATTAATTTATAGTACACTCATCATTAACAAGCACTTCTACAGTAGAGGAACAGCAGCAACAGTAGTACACTATAATAACAGCAACACACTGTCAAAACATTGCAGTACTGTACAGTAATTGACCGGTCCACCTTGAGCAACCATTAGAGAGAGAAAGGGTTTTTGCAGTAAGTTAATTCCTGATATTTATCATAATAGTAAGCAGATTACCTAAAATACTATATGAAATTTACTGTCGGAGTGATGTCGGTACAGTACAGAAGTTTCGAAGATCTATAGTGCCGACTGTATAATTAATTAAGTTTACTCAGTAAAATGTCTAACATATAATCGTGTTATGTATATTCTGCAAAATCTGGTAATTTTAAAAATTCCGTATTGGAAATATAATCCTGTTTAATTTTTGTCAATGTGACAAACAGTGGAATATGCTGGTAAACTTTCAATTTTTAATAGGTAACTTTGAGGATTCGATGGTATATACAACCCTTACTACTCTTGGATCAGTTTTAGTTCTTCTTGGATAATTTAACATTCTACGTATGGTTTTATTTATTTATTTATTACAGATGTCCTGTGATCACTGTATTTCAGCAGAATATGCCAGGGTGTCAATATCCTTATTTTAGTTTGCGATGTTTGTTGTGAAGAGCCTCATGACGTTGAAATCACTTTTTCTTTGCTGGTTACCAAGTGTTTTACGAACACGGCTGGTGATGCAGACACCATCCCTCAGTCGCCTATTGCCTCATCAATCCCACTTTTTATCATCCAACTAAGTAGAACTCATAGTCCTCCATAGTTTAATACTTATCTAGTAGATAAGGTATGTGAAGAAGAACGCTTTCAACCACTATAACCTCTGTATTCTATTCCATAAAACAAGTAAAGGATCCCAATGAGACGATAATTAGGGACCAATAGGGATCCTGGTTCAAGGAGGAGAAAGAGCCTAGAGATGACTTTTTTACAGTAACTAAGAGACAATCTACAAAAAGATTGTATTGTAAAAGTAGACGAATAAACCTTAATATGGTGTTAAGGATTCTCTATAAATTAAATATGTGATATATTAATATTCCATAGCCTTCTAAACGTTCTCTAGATATTCTCACGAACCATGATCAATGCGATATTGCCAACAATGTTAGTAATAATATAAATTTTAATAAAATACTTGTTATTTTTTTAAATTGAAAAACATGACTTAATCTTTTTGTATTTCAACCTATGTATGTTTAAAAAGGTTGATTATACTTGTCTACCTAAAACATAGGGTCTCATTTTAAGACAACAGAGAGTCACATATAAAAGAGAATTTTTCAGGAGGCATTTTTCACTCATTTTGAAAAAATAAATAAAAAGTAGATTTTAAGTTTTGAACGGTTTTTAAACTTACAATTTTGTATTAAATAGATTCCTTACATGTTTGATAATATAGAGCATTGTTTATCCCTCAACTTTACAACCTGTATATAATAAAGAAATGGGGGTCTCATATTTGGCAGCCTTACCCAACATATAAAAAAGTAAGAGCTCTGCATATATTTTAATATGTTAATGAATGGTTTAAAAGCTATTTTATTTTAATTGTGGAATTGTTAAAATATCAGCAGTTATTAACAACGGAAAGTATGTGCTCACATATTTGGTACGTAGCGCTTGTTGGTGTTAAACCTTGAAAACTTGGCCAATGCAAAAGCGACACCAAGGGTGCTGCAGAGCCAGTCATAAAGTCGGAACCCCTTTAACCCTGGGGATTACGTGCAGTTAACAAAGCTCTAATTATCACTGTTGTGTTATCCAGGGCGGGGAGGTCTAAGGCTGTTTGTCGGCGTCGACACGTAATGGTGGGTTAACAGTGGGACCCGCCTCCCAACCTAATCCTCTTGTACATAGGGTTGTGTAAGTCAGTTCACTCACCCTGGTTACCTATAGCTGTCATTACCTGTGTACTATTTATATGTATCTTCTCATATTTTAATAAGTTTACCACAGTTTCTCTTTTGTACTAAACACCACAATAAGAAAATAACTAATTTGGATATTTAGATGTAAGTACCACTTTGTATTTGCTTCAAAAAAATCAGTTTGAAGAAGGATATGTATTTGTATAAGTAATTGTTTGTATGTGTATGTGTGTTCGTGTCTTTGCAAAACTACTAGTACGAATCAACAGGACAATTCAATTGTTATTAAATTTGGCTTGGAGACACACATTTGTTGTTAACCTTGAAATATCAACGTTTTATGGTTTCGTTTCAACAACAAGTATTTTTTTTATGATTCACCTTCTTATGGCATCTTAAACATGTGAATGACAATAAAATATCACACAGCTACATAGAACAAAACTAAGATTAGACTCTTGGATCCTTGCAATTCGTAAAGCTTTCGAACACGACGAAGACGGTTACTATAATTCTAGACGGTTCTGTCTATTTTTATAGTCAGAAAATATATGCTCTAAGCTAAAACCATTATTAAAAATGTTTGGAAATTATTTCCAAATAAACGTTATTGCAAGAAACAACATTGATGTATAATATTGGATTATAAACCATACCACTAACCCAAAACTATGCCATAAGAGCTATGCACGACACTCTTATTAAATATGAAGTATCGTAGTCAAATATTTTTATAAAATAAAACGTACTTATTAATAATTACTCAATATTTAATTACGAGGAATGAACTGTACAATAATATAATAAATGAACTGTATAATAACGAATGAGTTTGTGCCATAAATATAGTTAAAAATAATGTATAAAAATACCTTAAAAGAAATAACTGTATACAATTACCTGTTTAGAATCGTCCATTTCCTTAGTGCTGATTTGTTAGAAGACAGCGATTTCAAAGAAGATTAACTGTGGGTGAAATGATCTGGAAGCACCTTATAAAAAAATGATGTGTTATTGAGAATAGTTATTTAAAATGCAGAAACAAGTTTAGAGAAGGCTTTGAATGTAATACAGAGTAGGAGCGACACCGAATACGAGAATATACAAATAACCAGAAACTCGAAAAACCAGAAAATGAATATGGACTAGAAACAAAACACCACAAAGGGCATTTTAACAGTTTCAGTAAGTCTAATAATTATTCATCCGTATAATAGAGATGATCCGTTGTAATAATATATAAAATTTAATACAAATTTTGAAATTGTAGAAAAAGTATCTTAATAACGTTAGAATAAACTGTAAATATCATACAGAATATTTTATCGACTAAATACCAAATGCCATAGAAAATCTGTTATCATATAATCATATAAACAAGAATTAGAATATTTTACATGGTGTAATAGGAAAGATTTTTAATTCATCTTAGAAAAATTTAAAAATATGTTATGGAAAAGGAAAAACAGGTCGAATATAAAATATTGTGTGGTCGAATAGAATAATATATAGGAGGCAAAAAAATTAGGACAATTTTTGGAAAATGGCTGAAATAGGTAACAAAACATGAGAACTTAGGTGACCTAAACTAGTCCGATGAATGAATGAGAAGGATAAAATATAACAGAATTAAAAAAATACTTTTCAAACGAGTATTATGAAGAAGAATATAAACAAAGACTCAGGATCAGGATAAGAGGAGAAGTAATAAAGGGAAGTGGTATGAAGCAAATAAAGCTAGAAAATGTTTACAGGGAATGTGGAAGAAGTAGGTAATTAAACTTTAAAAACATAAAACTTTGGGAGTAAAGTGACCATAACAGTAGAAGTTCTTAAACGGTGGAATCAAATCTAAATGGATCTTTGCAAAAGAAAATAAGCACAATATATAGTATGGACACATGAAATGTTACATGCGAAAGGTATGAAACAAAATAAGAATACTCGTCTGATAAATTGGAAAAATTATGAAAAGACTTAAGAGTAAAAAAGTTAGCTACAGGTAGTTCTAGCACAAATAATTAGAAAATATAATGTAGGAGGATATGGTGAAGAGCACATTGAAAAATGTTGTTATGAGACTAAATAGGACTAACGTAAGAGAAATTTCGGATCAATATGACAATTTATGGAAGATGTTTCTAAGAAAATAATAGCAAATACATTCGGAGAAGATGGAAAATTATGGAAATTAATGGTTTATAAAACCAGAGGTTATGAAATGATATTGGCTTGAATTGAACGTTGCTATGAAACTGGAAAATAACATACAGTGCTGCAAAGGTGGTTTTAAATTATAGCAAGATGTTATGGCGTAAGAAGTTAAATTGTGGCTCCTGAAAGAGTAAATGTTAATATTTGTGAAGTGCGTGAAAACGTACAATTACAATTTATGGAATATTTTTTATAGAATTGATAATAGTAAATTGGACTAAAAGTTTAATATTATGGAAAGAAAGTATCTTACTTCAGGGTACGAATAGTAAGAAATTATTCTAAAATTGCCTTATCAACCATAAACAGAAAAAGTAAAAGGTTTTTGTTTAAAGAAGGAATGTTTCAAAGTGTTATGGATTAGGAACAATATTATAGATACATCACAATGTCTTAAGATTAAGGTTTCATAATTAGAAGTTGCATGAGGCATAAACATAAGGTATCCCCAACAAAGAAGAGGAAAATATTGGTTAGAAACATTGAAAGGGAGTGATGTGAAACACGCCTAATACTAAATTAATATATAACTTGAAAATGGAAAACTTCTACGGAAGAAAGAATACTGCTGCCCACACAGAAGGAATATATAGAACAATGCAACATTAAGACGGATGAAATAATAATGGGAATGGTTTAAACTAAACAAAAAAAGGGATTCAAGGAAAATGGCATAAGTATGTAAAAACTTCTAACAACAAACTGAGGTCCCAATAGATAGTCCAAAATTAGTTTTGTAACGTTAGCATAAAAACTGTTAAAATATATAATGGAACATATTAGTGGATTAATACAAAAGACCGTTTGCTTTTATAGATAAATTAAAGGAATGTTTTATTGTTAGCGGAAATAGTTTAGGATCATTGATAATAAAAACAGGGATAATAATCCGGAATACGCAAGTCAAAAAGTATAATCAGATTTTTGGTAAAGCTAAATTTTAACGGGTAGGAGAAACGTTTTAGATCCAGGGTTTTAAGATGAAAGAAAGATAGGATAACATCGAATATGACACAAGTGTTATTTTGAAAAGGTGTTGTGAAGATTAGAGAATCAAAATCCACAAATGCATTTACTTATTTTTCGAAAAGTAATTACAGTTTTTTAAATTGAAGCTACAGTGAAGGTGAAGTTTAATAGATGCACAAGGACTATAGTAGACTAAAATTTTAAAATGAAACACCAAGGACTCTGACTGATATTGATGGGTTTAAAAGAAGATAATAAGATAACAAAAACAAGTTTCAGTGTATGAATAACAATACTACGTGAAGTGAAGAAAACTAATCTAATATTTATTGGTTTATAGACCTGTGCTATTATATAAACGGCCTGTTTGAAATCATATGGAAGACAGATTTGTGGATAAATTTTTAAATGACTGATTCCTCGAGCTTTGACTTGGATGAGAAGATGGTATAGTGAAAATCTCAAAGGATGGGATTTTCACTGGAGATGTTTGTAGAATGAGAAGGTATTGGGTTTGCAGCTAAGTAAGGATCCTCTCCCAGAGTATACTACTCGTAGATGTAGGTTCTTGGCGCCATCCATTCTGAAGTACAAAAAAATTGTAGCATAAATCTTACTCTAACTATTTTTCCGCTGTAAATTACACTCAAGAGATTTCCGTGCAAATATGTGAGCTGCCAAAGTAGAGCGTACTTTGCAAAATAAATAGAAGTTTAAAATTAAAAATGTTATTTCTTTGTCAGGATGTAAGGTGACTTGAAATATTTTAAAATGACTATCAAGCAAAATACATATTAAATATATGTTTTCACTATATATGAAATGTATAGGTAATTATTATCAATTTCGTACAGATGGAAATATTAGTATTTATTAAGTTTATGTTAGTCTTAAACGTATAGTTTTAAACTTATATATCTTTGATGAGTGATGATTTATTGATGAGTGAGTTACATAACGTATTATTTATTAAACGTTGAATAAAAATATCCACAATTACAATAATATTGTTAGAGAACTACCAGTGGGAATCAGGCAATAAGTCAGTCAGGACGGCCACACAGGATATTCACAGAAAGGTGTCATACATTTCTGTAGGTGATAGTATTCATGATTTCAAAGAGAAATGGCGTAGAAACATAGCTTGAGAAATGTCTCGCCTGGCCCCTAGCTGCCAGTTTATATTTGTTATGGCAACATCATTATCTCTAAAACTATTAAAGCTAAAGAAACCAAAATTAACATAGTTTTTAATATATAAGAGGAAAATTAAAAATAAATATTGTTTTATTTTCTTTAATGTTAAGAAATTAGCGCGTTTTGAAAATGTATACAGTAAAATAACAGCACAAATCAGTGTATTTATAAAACATTTACTAGATATCAACTATTGTAACACTGTTATAACAATTCCTGCGGTACTTGTTTTAATTAAATCCTTAAATACATAAGCGAGCACGACCACTTTAAAGGCATGCTTGCAAGAAGCCTTGACAAGCTAACGTTCAGCCTTTTAGTAGGGATCAGCTGTTTTAAATATGTTATACAAATGATACAATTTACCAACTATTTTGCAATTTGTATAACAATATTGAACGTCACTTTTTCTAACGACATCCATCAAAGGCATAAACTAGCACGACCGCTTTAAAGATATGTTTGCACAAGCCGGACGCAACAAACAACCGATACCTCTCAACTGTGACATGTTTGGCGACACATGGTATTAATTAGAAGTGCCTGTTAAAATATTAAATAATCCTAATTTTGTTGTGGTGTTGAGGAATCAATTGGTCATATATTTAATCATCGTATTAGTTATATTAAGGAACGTAAAACTATGGTTGAATAAATTTTGGAAAGAAGATTTTGCAACTCTACTCAGTATTACATAATGAAAGTGAACAAGAAATTTGATTTAGTGGTGATGATACGGATGATGATCCTGCTTATACAGAGGAGGAGTCATATCATTCTGATGAAAACAGTGCAGAGGAAGGAGAAGAAGAAGAAATGAAAGTAAGAGAAATAAAGCTGCTGTATTGGGGAACATGGTTACATGTGGAACTCTGAATAATATCAACAGAGGTTGGTAAGAAACTTGGTAACTCACTTTCTTGGTTCTGAAGGACCCGGAAAAGAGGTAGAACCCCTAGAAGTAGTCATGGTTACTTCAAATTAAAAAATATATTTGAAAATAAGTTGTCTATAAGACAAAAAAAGAAATTAGAGGGAATGTTTTATTGTTATTAAACATCCAAAGCTACCACAATGCAACAAATTAAATGCTTTTCGCTTTTATTGTATTGTTATATTTAGCTGGTGTTCAAAGAAAAATAACCGACACTTAGATGAACTTTGGTCCATCAGTTTTGGCTTATCGATTTTTTGTGCTAAAATGTCTATAAATATATAATTAAGTTTTTTGCTTCGACTTTTCGATTTAATAACAAAGCTGCAAGAACGTTAAAGAGGGTGAATGACAAATGTTTAACTATCAGAAATATATTGACCATCTTAGTATAAAATTCAAAAGGTTCGTATTCTCATAATGAACATTGCACCATAGATGGGCGGTTGGTTGGGTATTATGATAGTTTTATTTTCAGAGTGTATATGAGGAATAATCCCGATAAGTATGGACATAAAATATTCATACTAAATGACTCAATAACTGCTTACATGATCAATACTTTTCCATGTGCTAGCACAATCAAGCCACCCAAAAATGAACCGTCATACTATGGACGGACACTAAGTGAACCAATAAATCATACACATTGAATTATTACAGTAAATAACTTTTTACATCAATTCTACTTTTTTACATTATGCTACAAAATTATCAGCTAGAAATGGGTGGTATCCTCAGATCCAACAAGCTTGATCTCTCTTTCATTGCATAAAACACTATAGATGTTCTCTTTTTGCTTTTACTCCAGATAAAATGCTGAGTTCTTCTTTTCCGATACCTAATAAATACGTCTTTCTGCTAACTACAATGCACACAAACGAAAACATTGATCCCATACAATGGAGCTTATGCCTTGACTATTCTACAACACGAAATATGATACAAGACACATTTGAGCTTAGTTTAGTTCACTGGTTTAGACTACTGAGGCCTTAAATTCCAATAGATTCTGTGTCCAAATTAATTGTATTCACACGCTTTAAAAGTGGTCACCAGCTGTTCGATGTGGCCACTATGTTCTACTCTACAGTTGGCTATTTTTCAAAGTACTTCTCTGGTGTAAATTGCTTTAATTTAGTATTCTAAATTTAGTAATAGTTGGCTTACCTCAAGAAACTAGGAATGACCTCACTGCAGGGTGGTGTCTGATAATACCCGTCTTCCAGGAGGCCAAGGTGTTTTAGTCCAACAGGGATCCATTAATAGCTCAAGCAACTAGCTGTAGGCTATGTTCTTACTATAACTGCATAAAGCAGTGTATGAGAGGAGATTCATTTTCTGCCTCAGCTATTACAAGTATAATCAGTCATGATGGACTGCTGAGGTTAAAAATACAAACAGCAATTTAAAAATATAAAACATTTGTTACCTAGAAACGTGCTTGTCCAACTTGCAACAATTAAATTCGGCATATCAATTAAATAATATAATAAAATATATTTTTTTACTTTGTGTAAAGTCTATGTAATGTGTGTGTGTATGTGTGTATATATATATATATATATATATATATATATATATATATATATATATATATATATATATATATATATATATATATATATACATATAGCTATATATAGCTGCAAAAAAAAACCTTATTAGCCTGTTTCATTTTCTGTTCTCGTTGTTGAACAAATTAATTATTTTAACATTACCTAAATCATGACTCCCCTTTCAGATGCCATCTAGAAATAGAAGACAGTGTTAGCGTATTTAGGGTGCATTCCCAGTAAACTAGTTCATACATTTAAATTAAACCTTTTCTCAACCAAACTACAGTACCACTGTTTCCTAAAACGTCAAGACTCCCCTGTGGTGCAGAGGACAACAGTGGCGAAATATTCAACGTATTTGAACAAATTTCCCATTGTGAACTCTAAATATAAGAATACGTGAATTTCTGATAAATTCCATAAATTTCAGGAACTTTTAAATTTTAATCCAACTTGTCTACAAGAAACACTTGCAACTTGTCCCTCTTTTAAAAATATTTAGAGATAATGTTAAATATTTAAATAATCTGGTTTAGAATTGAATTAACTATGCTTGTTATTAATAAATAAAGACCGCATCCGATATTTTGTTGAGAACTTTTGCTTTACCGGAATGTAATAAAATATACTTTACAACTAAATAAGCCTTTGATACTTCTATTGTGTATCCTATAATTGTCAATTAAACCCTTTTTATTCTTTTAAAATTCTGTAATTTTTCAACTTAATAAATCTTGATTTTTAACTGTACTCATTTATTAAAATAATGTATCAAGGAATCAGTATAGCCTACATCTTCGGTTGCAATTCTGTAATATGAAATTCTGAATAACTTATCTGTATAAATAAATATCACTTAAATAAACTAATATTTAACAATTAATTATATATTTACTCTCATTCCTTAATTTTGCGACGTTACGACGTGTTTCGCAGTAGTCGCAAACCGTCCGGCCAGCACGCGTGAACATGTTGATACCTTGTTGTCGTAGCAATTCTTGTTTTGTACATATTTTTACAATTTATTTAAGTGTTTTTGTGTTGTATATTGTGTTTTAATTTTAACCTACAATAAAAAGCAAATCCTTGGATACCCAATGATGCCAGAGTGTTAACGAAACTCGTCGTAATGTAACAAATTAATGAACGTGTGAAGATAAATTCATAAATCAATATTATGAACGTTTCAGCAGTAGGAATGAACTGTAATTTCGTAATATTAATTCACAACTATTTAACATTTGTTAATGCAAAAAGTTAAAATTCAAATGAGACGGACGTTTCCTTACATGCCCTTGCCCTTTGTGTTGTGTGTTTGTTTGTAATAAATTAAATATGTAGTTTTAAACATTGTCTGAATCAAAGTATTTAATCTGCAATTTATTAAATTCCAAATTCAGAGAAAAATTAGAATAAATCTGAACTAGAGTTGGTTTTAAGAAAACTCTTGCCTTGACTTACTATTTGTAAGTAAACAGCGACAATATAATTCAATACAGCGAACATCTGTTGACAGCATCTGAATATACAAAAATACTGATTTTTGTCGGAAGTATTATATAATTCAATACAGCGAACATCTGTTGACAGCATCTAAATCTAAAACATACTGATTTTTTGTCGGAAGTATTATATAATTCAATACAGCGAACATCTGTTGACAGCATCTGAATATAAAAAAATACTGATTTTTTTGTCGGAAGTATTATATAATTCAATACAGCGAACATCTGTTGACAGCATCTGAATATAAATAATGCTGACTGTTTGTCGGAATTATTATAGGTGTTTAAGAGGAAATAATCTTAAATAGTAAAGCAATAAAAATTATAACAAATCTTTCAATTGTTTTATAACAATAAACTTATTTACTACGCAAATAGCTATGCACCAACGTTCCCTACTACTTTATTAGTATGATTTGGATATTACTTGCAATTAAGGAACATATTGTTTTGTTTATCATACAGTGTAACATTAAGAAGTGAATTTTTATGCTGTTTTGCAGTATACGCAAAGAACAAATGTTAAAATATGCTTTTAAATGTTGTTAAATGCATTGCATCCATTAAAGTTTGCTTGATACAAACATTAATATAGTTTTAAACTTAAAGCATTCTACTTCATTTTGAGCTCTTACTTGACTAACTTTAATTTGTAATACTTATAAATAAGCTTTATAATATTATAAAGGAAAAGAAAAAAAAACAAGACATCGATTATTTGAATTGATTCCGCAGCAAGCGAAAAGATGCTTGAAATTTTACACAGTATATGGCAGCATTATCTGCCGCGGTATCTGTAAATCGGTTCAATGACCCAGTTCAGAGTGTATTGTCAAGTACAGATCAACCTAAGTAGTTGGTTACCCAGCCTACTTGGCGAGCTGAAGCAATAACAATGGGTTTACTGCGTTGTGGTTGCCGTAAAATGGCCTTACCTTATTATTTTAAACAGAGTAGTGAAATCGAATTTGGAATTAACAAAAATCTGTGTTAAATGTATGTAACCCTTAAGGTAGCTTCTCTGAATATAAAAAAAGAAATTTTGGTGAAATAAATTTGTCACGTGTCTTTATTTATTGCAAATTTAATTTTTTAAGAAATAATATTTAAAAACCTGTTATTTTCTGAAATTATAACTCATAAAAAAATATTTTCACATTTCTATTTTCACCAATTTTTAAGTGTGTTTTTTCGTAGGGCGACAAAAAATCTCTACCTCTGTTGACTAGGAAATTATATTAAATAGCAATGAATTTAACATAACAAATATTTTTTTAAGCCCAACATAGTAACTAACCTTACTAGGTTGGTTACTATTTAGGACTTATAAATACTATTCTGAATTTAGTAGACTTACATTTGGCTAGCATTCACTATTAATATTAAATAGTCCATCAGATTTGGTTTAATAATAACAACTTTTACCGCTTTTTTACTGTGTTTTCTAATAAAAACTATTTATTTAGACTAATCTGTTTTACCTCTTACTATATTAAAATGAAATAATATAACTAATCCAGGTCAACTACTTTAAAATAAATGAACTAGTCATATTTCATGTTGTATAATACTGCAGAAATAACAATTATTTAACTAGGATACAACTTTTTTTAATACATCGAAGGAAAAAACCATTTTTGTATCAACATTGTTATACATTCTTTCATCTTTTAAATAACCTTTTGAATCAAAGTACAAAAGAACTCAAATTCCCAACAGCATTAAATCTCTGTCAGTTAAACAGAGGGGGCAAAACGTAAAAGTTCTTTGTCCAAGGAAGATTACAGTTCCACATTCATTTATCGGGCAGGTAGAAATAACAATGCGGGTGTCACTTAAACAAATCCTTCTTTGTCACCAACGCATAAAAATGTTTCTCCACTTTGTTTTCAGGATTTACTGACTCTTTTAATCCTTATTAAAAGCCTCTGGCCCTGTTTTTAAGACTATAAATCTCCAGGCAAACCCTTCTTTCGCCAAATTAACTCTGTAAGTCTTGGAAGTAAGTAACGGTAGTTTTTACAATCCATGCTATATTCTATAAGTTACACTTTTTCTATTTGTTTACATAATGAGTTACGAATTTATATCATTGTTTCATAGTCTTAGACGAATATTACTGAAAAGAAGTCTTATTTACAAAAACCATCTCAAGGTTTTAATAATAGTAAGTTTAAAATAACAAAATCAATAAACACAGTTGTTCAAATATTACTCTGATGTTTTCCTTGTCAATCCTATTAACATTATAAACGCGAAAATATGTAAAGAATGATGGTTGAATATCTAGATATTAAATATAAATAATAATATAATATAATATATAATAAATATAAATAATATAAATTTTATGTTTTGGGTGTTGTGATGTTTTGACACTCAATCACACAAAGTTTAAGGACAGTTTAGAAGAAATTTACATTAATATTGCTTGTATATTATAATAATATGTACATTACTTTGATCCCGAAATACTACTCATTATAACATATTTGTTTTAAGCGTTACTGTTAGCAAGAAAAAATATCATGACATGTCGTAGCAGTTTGCAGTAGTTATGATAATTTTTTTTACCTGAACTAGCTATAAAAAAGTGACTAATTTAAACCATTTTGGATACGAAAAATTAATTTCCTTTTACATTGTGAGACGGTGCATGTAAGCACTGTGAGCCTGGAGAAACAAAAACAGAGGCACTAATATGACTCGAACTGACCCTGCGACTACAATTCCCAAGACACAAAGTATATTATTGTTATGGCAGGAGACAATCGAGGGAGCAGTGAGTCTGTTTTTACCTGAAGATCCATGCGAATGGAGAAAATACATAAATGGCATAGTAAACACAGATCAGAAAAGAGGGTATTCAGAGAACTGTATAAGGTTTACAGATTTTCACACCTTTTAAGAAATAATACTGAGAGCATAAGTAAAGACAGTAAGACGGTTGGCTCACTAAGTATGCATTTCATAAATTTTAGCGAATTAAAATATTCGTGAATATTATTAGGGAATTTTGGGATCTTGGTGTACAGGTATGTATGTGCGCAGGTTATTTTATGACTATTTAATTACTATTTACGGGGATATTTCATCAATGTTGGTATATTGTAAGTGACATCCGGAGGTTACATTTTTCACTATATCCCTTACTTATACTGAAGTAGATTACAATTGCAGGAAGTAGACTTAATTAGGCTTTTACTTAAATATATTTTCTTGATCAGAGCAAGAAGACAAATCCAACTTTGACGAAAATAAAATTCATTCCATACAGGAGTGCTCCTAACCATATACTAGAATAATAAGAGTCAGTCACCAGTTTGTTTAACCTATAATCCCCTTTAACGTGAACACTTTATCGTTTGTGAGCTTATCTAGAGAAATAATCCGACATTAAAGATATATAATTATAGATAGTAAGTCGCAAAACAGGTTACCTGAAAATTATAAATTTTTAACTAGTTCTATTGTTACTTTAATTTTCATTATTACATGTGACATTATGAAAGCTTCAATGAGTAAGCACGGTTTTATGTGACATGTATAGCCTAAAGGTTATAACCTAATAACAATACACATAACACAGCTAGTATGGAACAAAATTGATTCAACAATAATGTAGAGTTTACTTCCATTTATCCATTCAACTTAATACTGCGTCTGATATCTTCAGCAGAGTCCAAATCTGTTTGACAGGAGTTCTTTGACAATAATACTTAGCATTTTCCATCATTTCAGTATTTAAACACGATGAGTTAGTTGTTTTAATATTCTATCGTTTCAACATCACAGACACGTAATGTACAAAAACTCTGTCTAATTTACCTAGAGCTGTTCTCATTGTCTCATAAAGTGCTTAGTTGAGGGCAGAAAATGAATTGCAGCTAAAGTGAACATTTTCCATTCAATCAAAATTTCTATCAGAATTGTGTTATGTCTAAGAAATCTAAGTGGTTTAACTTATTTCCTTTTGGTACAAGGACGAACGGTTTTGTTTTAGCTCAATCCTAAATTTAAAAAATAGCTTTAAATTGATATTATAATATATAACATTTAAGTATACATGATGTTAACGATAAAATCGCAGAGAAGGGAAGTTTGTAAACAAACTGTGTACAATCCATATTAAATTTTTGCATATGACACAGTAACATGTGAGTTTTACGTGTTGATTTGTTATTTGTTGGTAAAAATAACATAGTAGCTGTTCTATAGAGTTCTAGGATACTTAGGTGTATTGGTTTATTTCTTAATTGCATTAAAGCGGTACTGATAATTATAACATGTTAGTTAAAACATTGATTAAGGTGATTTTGTATTGACTTTAGGAATAATTGCATACATCTTTGGAGACTGCATAGGGGAGTGTTAGTTATTTAAAAAAAACAGTAGCAGTCGTGGGACTGCCGATAGAAGTGAAAACGGAACTATTAAGTTGAAAGTAATTAACAACACGTTATAGTAGCAGTACATCTGTAATTGTAAATGTGACGCGTTTTTAATTTTCCAATTTTAAAATCCACGAAAAAATATTATCAAATAACTAGAAATCTATTTTACCACGCTAGTAAGATAAATCTTATACCGTAATAATACTCATTTCATGATGAAGAGGTTAAATATTAAAAACATAATTAAAATGAATAATGCTAAATTTTAAATACAAATATTCGTACAAATATTAAAAATGTTTAAAAATATATTCGTTGTTTTCATTATTCATTTATCTGTATAAAAATATTAATATGTTTCATACTCACTTTTGAACTTCCCACGTGGTCAATTTAACTTTACTTACGGATAAAGTATATAATTGCAGTAACAATTAAACCCACAATATTTTTAAAACTAATAAATTAGTTAAATTAACTTGGTTCTTTCGTAAAGGTATTTTTATTGCACAATAAACTAATTTATTGAGTTAATACGGTATCAGTGAGCCAATGCGCCAACTACAGTTCCGGCAGAAACGTTCACTCATCACTTCAAAACGCTACTACAGGCTAAACTAAACTTCCAATAAAAAAATGATAAATTACAAAAAAAATATTCATCTATTTTCACACAACTTTCTCGCTGACAAATTTTGTCTGACCAAAAAATAAAAAAATCCTCGCTTACTACTTTTTTCTTGTCATTGTAAACGCTATGTAAAATGTAAACAATAATCAAAATTATTTCGAAATATTTTTAATACTTAAAAATGTAACCAATAGATTGCCAATATTAAGAGCTTTAATTTGACGCATCTTACAGAATTGTACGACATTGGCTTCACTTTTAAATCGCGAGAGGAAGCCGTAAAGGTCACTGATTTTCGCAGTCTGTTTTCATACTCCGCCGGGACAGTTTTAACACAGCGAGACTGACTTTTTCATGCAGGTTAGTAGTCCGCGGCCAAGTCTACGGTTAAAAAACACAGCGAGACTGACTTTTTCATGCAGGTTAGTATCATTAGCATGTCGGTGACGCGAACCGAGGATTTTACCCTCTACCAAAACGCTCAACGCGCCTAAAGAAGTTTTCACTTCAAAAATCTTTGTTTCCACCCGTTATTTAAAACGAAAGTGGCGAATAGTTAGCCCCTCAAGCCGCTAGAAAAATTTCAATTCAGAATATATATATATATATATATATATATATATATATATATATATATATATATATATATATATCTGTCTGACTGCACGAAATATCTAAAAAGGAATTGACCTATACACTTGAAATGTTGCATTCCAATCTGGAATTTTTCATAAGAAATTATGAACTAGATGATAGTGCAAGTCACTCCATGGAATTTCGTTGAGCGTTAGGAAATATGTTTACATCGGTCTCCTGGGTAAGCACGATGGCAGTAATAATATAGCAGATTAAATAAATTTGTAAACGAACCGAATACTATCGTATGAGATGTTGATACGTCAAGCCTGTTTGGCGACATGAGGTTTGGGCAATAGAAGAGGACAAAATGATAAAAATGGCGATAAAACCCAATTTACCTACCCCATTTATTCACTAAACACTCATATACGCGATGGAGGATTTACTGTCTGTTTTAGTGAAGCTTACACAATTATAAAATTGTTCTTTCTAACTAAAAAACTACTGCCGTTAATTTAATAGAGCAGCTTAATTTTGAAACGTAAAATTACTATTCTCTTTCCGGAGAACCATGGTCACCACAACACAGTTGTACGCCTCAAAATAACTATGTAGCTGCTCCAATTTGTCAGATAGTGCCATAACGTTCAAAACCTAGTTAATGTATTGGTAATTTATACAAATAATTTTATAAAATACGTTACCTAAATGAAAATAAATTATAAAAATGTACAAATTCATTTGAATGTCAGCTTTACTATTTCACAATTACATTGTATTTGGAGTTATTTTATTTATTCTGTTATTAAGTATGTATAATAAAATACGAAAATAAAGTATTGTATGGACACGGAGAACTCAATCAATGACTGAAAGGGAATAAAGTAAGAAGCGGTATGGGAGCGCTTGGGTAGTTGAGAGTCTATTATCCTTCAAGGGATATGGTTTTTCGGACAGAGAATTTGTAGGTAAGGAGAATAGTAGGTTTCAAAACTCGTCTGTATAAGACACTTACTACAAGACATTGCATAAGTTTTCGATGAGCATTTTTGAACATAGAACAAGCTATTTTTATAACTCTGCCTCCTTTTACATTGCTAAAATAGTCAGAAGAGATATAATTATACTTTTATAGAAACTCCTTTTTGGGACGCCAGTAGAACACGGATGAGATTCTCTAACAATATGCACGATTAGTCATTTCTAATTTGATGACTGTATTGGAAAGGGGTATTATTCTGAGGGAAATTAATGACTTGAAAGTCTCTAAACATTTAAGAAGTTACAAAAATATTTTTCATCCAGTGACTAAACGAAACTGCCTTTTCTAAACATAAATGCTTACAAAAATAATTAAAATAATCCTTTTTTTAATTTATGTCGTCACTAATTAAATTTAATGCTCAATATATTTCCTAATAATATTATAAATCCGATGATGTCCTTTTTCACGCGTCAACTATACAACCGATTGTACTGAAAGTGTACATGGACATTTTTACGGTTACTGGGTATAGGCCTATTAATATTTTGAAATACCTCCGTGCTAAAATCTACTGGTATTTAAAAGTTGTTTGAAAAATCACATCTTGGTTTAGAGTTGTGAAATATAATACATTTAAATGAAAAAAATTCTTTTGACATAACTAGGCTTCTTTGATCCTAGATGTATATTTTCTTGGTAGGGAAAAAAAGCAAAATGAACTGTGGAACAAAGAATACTAAGAACTAAGTAAGTTACAATGACTATAAATACACTTTTGTACGTCTTTATCTTGATTATGGCAAGAAGGTAAACTCAACATTTTCGTCGAAATTATGATTTAATCAAACCAGAGATGCTCATACAGGTGCAAATTGTGTGCAAACCTACGTTAACTGCTAGTTTTATTATATTGTACCAGTTACATTCTTATTCATTCAGCTAATATCCTAATATCCCAAGTGCCACACCTCGACCACCCACACATCATGCCATAACTTTTACGACAACGGTAACGCGTTTACCTTCGACGCTATTATGTGATTACTGACTTTGATGTTTGATAGCAGTGTATCGCACAAACGACAAGCAAATATTTAAATTGATTTAATAAAAGTATTTCTTACATTGCTCTGAATGTATATTAAGAACTAACGGTTGTGGACAGAAGGGAATAGCTTATAACTAATGATAATTGAATAATAATACATTAAACTAAGACCAAGAATACTGAAATCTACCCTTTTAACATAAAAGAGTTTCAATGTTAATATAATACAAGTAATTCGTATAATTTGTTAGTTTACCAGTTAGACCCCCAACGTTTTGTACCATCATATTATCGTAATTTTTCCAAATAAAAATAGGATTAGAATAGTAATCGTTCCCTTATCAAACTTTTCTATTTGGCTCAGTCAGTTAGTAATAACCTTGTCTAATCACTTACATTAGGAAATTTCAACATGATTTCGCTACAAACTCGTGGCCATTAATTCTTTAGGAAGTATTATCTGATTATGTTCGTTGTTTTATACTAACATTATTCACTTTACAGCTTTATATTTTACTGGTTTGGAAAATCTTATTTTAAGACGTTCACAACAAATTCTGTGAACATATGTTGCACTCCCTGAGAAAAGTAATTATTTTCCTAAGTTAAAAAAACATTGTGATAAACATTATGCACTTCGCATAAGCAAAACTTGTACTCGATTAATTTTTGTTATATTTTAAAATTTCATTATAGTAAAAGATTTAAATTAAATTTTGTGCGGTTTGAATTGTGGCCCGTAACGGTTCTCGATATACACATAGAAAAATTAAACTACGGCAATCATAAAGGTTTTGGCTTAGGCCATAAGTCAGATAGTGATTTAAGTCAACAGAAAATAATTTACCTGTGTCTGAAATGTGTTCAATGAAAATGAAATGATTCCATGGACGAATCAATTTCATCCACTTGAAATTATAATTCTTATATGTTTAATACACTATTATATTTCTATGATTTTTAGAGTCGTCTATGTTTAAGTTTCATGTAATACTGTTTTTTCCCTCATTCTTTCTTTATTTTCTCATGACACCATATATGTGTATTTTTACAAATATATAATCTTTCAAAGTATATAGCTATGGTTACTAAACTTCGAGGGAAAATAATATGGTTTCCTTTATATTAGAAGTAATGGTATTGATGTCGTGAAATTACCCAAACATGTGGGCGTACTGAATAATATTTTACTCAAATGTTATTCAGTACGATTTATTTGACTTCATTCAAAACCCCGTTTTTGAGAGATTTTAGTACTTTAAAAGGTCTAGAATAATTAGATTTCTTTTTTCATTGTTGACGATAACAATGCCAACGTAAGTACACGAATGATTGTTTTCACAAGATTAGTAGAATTATGCACAAGAAATATTTATTTATATTAGACTGTAAGTGATCAGAACTCATAGGACATACAAGGAGAGAAAATAAAAAAAGATTCATTGTGGTAAGATTTTATTTATAACAATTTGAAAAACGAACTATAATAGTTCTATGATATAAAAATTACCTCTAACACCTAAGTTAATAACTTAGCTAAGCTCAACCAAATAACTCTATTCACTAGGATATTATTTTCCTGGTTTTGAAAGGTTTTTAATGACAATGAGTTGGTAGCACTGGTGTGTACGCTGAAGCGTGCAGGAGTTTCATCCACAAGCTCACATACCTGAGCTCTTACTGAGAGATGGAGGTAAGCAGCTTATACACTTGCGACAACTCTACCGTGGCAGACGCTCTTATTATGGATTAAAATATCTTGCAACTAAAAGCAATCTCCCTGAATTAGTTATAGTTTATTCTAATAAACTTTATATTTAAAATTGTTACCTCATATTACATTTAGAATATATCTAAATTCGTGAAATGTGCAACATCTATGATATGATTCCGTATCTATTTTCGGTACTGTACCTTATTGTAGCGCTAATTAACTTACTTTTTCAACATAAATTGAAGTCTGAGGAAAACACGTCTCCACAGGTTAGATTAAATTTCGATTGCTTTATGGAAAGGTTTTTCAAACGAAAACTGAAATAAGAATTTTCAGCCATAGTTGAAAACAAAAAGGAAGAACCAAAATCGTACTATACATCACTTTTTAAGAATCAGCCAGAGAAAACACAAAAGTATAAAGTTTGAACTACATTTAGAACACTAAACAACACTAGGTGAAATCCTTAAAAATGAAAAATATACAAACAGAAAAAAAACTATTATCGTATAATGTTTTCCTGTTATAGGGAATGCCTAGGCGAGAAAAGACATTATAGTGTTAGAAAATTACTTCTAGAATAATCTCAAAATTTTCAACATTCATGGTCTGAAAATCATTACATTAAATGTATTAAATCTTTGGACTAATCAATAATGTAATCACTTATTGAAAACATATATTTTTAAATGCCTAAACCTTACCAAACCACAAAATTTTAAGAAACCCCAGTATATAAAATTGTGTCTCGCATTATTACTTTGATATTAAGAACGAGAGTTGGATATAAAAAGTAAGATTGAAGGCGTCTGTCCATTTAATCCTCATTCTTCACGGTCTTACCTTTTGTTTTTGAAGTCCCCGCACCACCGAATTGGAATGTTGGAATATTTTCCGACTTCTCCTCACTACACTTCCATATTATTCAAAATTCTTTTTAGTATACATACATCATACTATATTATACCAGAAATCTGTACTGTTTAGTAATAATAGTATATAGGCTGAACCTAATGTTTATGGTTTGACACCTGGAGAATAGGGCAGATACGCGTTCTTAAAGCGCCACGTTTTAGTTTTTGTAAACGAAAATGATGAAACATATATCAAAATCTGTTATTCTTTCTAAAGTTATTAATAGGATTAAACTACTTAAAAGATATTAACTTGTAAAAACTGCATATACTGATTTCAATTATTCTAAAATTGGAATAAACCATGCATACCGGATATATGTCATTTATTACGATTTGTATAAGCAATACAACTAATATTAAAGTAGATTAATATATGCCAGACGACAGCAGTAAGTTTAACATACTTTGAATAAATACATTTATACACACTTTTATTTAAGTTGCAGAATATGATTATATGCAGAATATATTATATACTTACTTAATGAAGTTTCTGTATACCTTTAATAAAACAGAAGTAGTATTTCTAGTTATTTCATGTTTCAAAATAAAAAAAGTGGGTAAAAACATCTGAAACGTGTCATGTAATTCGTATTGAATTGGTTTATTTTTTAATGCCTAAAACTACTGTAAGTTGTCTTACATAAGACTGTGTAACTATCTTAGGACTGTCTTAGGAAACATTCAGGGCACAGAGGATCGGGTGTGTTGCAATGCTTTAAATATTTGAAACACTTCAAAGAAGCGGAAATGAGTTCCCTTATCTTCCTTTGACGTAAGAAGGTGTTTCTTAAGTACGGAATGTATTAAAATCTATGTAGTGACTTCACACTTATAATTGCAGTAATGTGTTAAGGTTACAATAATTCTGACACAGGTTTTCTAAGTGTCAAGTTAACAATAACTTTGATTAATTACAATAAATTACAAAATATTAATAATATGTTATGTTTATTTTTACAAATTACAATGTAACTGTATTTGTAGTTGTACAGGTATATTGGTTCAGTGGTTTAGGATGCATATGTTTGGAACACAATGAAAACTACAACTCATATATTATGAAATATTATTCACTTCTTTGCTTGTGTATTCCGCTTTACTGTAACCGAGAAATTTTACGCAATTGTCCATTCTCAGACACCAATCCTTGTGTTATGATAGGATTTATAATAGCGTTTAATCACTAATGATATCAATATACGTATTTTCAGTTAAGCAACGTAAATAATAAACTGCTGATAGTTAAATTGTCATTGCATCTCTAGATTATGTCATGATAATGTGGTTCAGCAATCGCCAATTTCTCTAGTTTTTTCCTAATAATAAATTAATTAACCTACATGAATTTGGTTACGTTTACCGTCAAATTTACGGCATTTTAATTTACTAATAAAGACGTTTGATTTGATGAGCATACCTGCCTATGTTTAGATTTAAAGTTTAGTATTCTGATTCGTGAGCTGTACCCATGAGGAAGTATCTGGTCACTGGATAAGTCTTAAATTATATTTCTTTCAGTAAGTCTGTACTAAGTTTTGCAAGCTCTATCTTAAACCGTTTCAAAAATATTTAACCATCCCGGGAATTTCGACACATTGTACACGAATAATTACATATTATTTTTATTATTAATAATCTAAAAACATTTGTCTTGTAATTTTAAATATTACATGTAAGATTTTAGCCCCAAAACGTTTTTTATACTTGGAGAAACATTCATCAAGACAATTACTGCTTTCCTTGTGTGAACTGAGGTATTAGTGGAGAGTTTCTCAGCCAGGATTATATCTCAAATAAGTCACTAGCTATCGGATTGACATGGAGACAAAGGTATATCAAACTGTCAAGCTGCGTGCAAGAAGTGGTGCAGCTAAGCGCATTCAGTACTAATAAAATTGTTGGATCAACCTGTAACGAAGTGTTATATGCTACATATAACCAACAGCTTTCCCTTTCAGTTTACTGTATGGCTTATCGAATTTCTAAAATACAGTGATTTAATTTTTAATTTTTCACTACCTCATAATATATTATCCGTGACATGCACAACTGGCTTGACAGGATGATATCTAAGGACCGTTTGATGTAAGTAATTTATGTACTTTCATGTAGTAGGTAAGAACGTTTTTATTCAGTGCTATATTACAATTATTATAAATTTCAATTATTACAAATTATTGTTGCCGTTATTATATACAGCTTAACGATGCTGGTTAAAAATAAACTTCAAAGAGATATAAGATATTTATTCTCAAAATAAAAAATAATCTTAGTGTAACAAGCGCTGAAGACTGATATTTTACACTATTACGAGTTGTATTACACCACGTTACTGAGGTACTGTACAAGCTGTAAGAAACATCTAAGGTAAAGAGAAATCAGTGTATTGCACAGCTCCAAATATTTGAATCACTTCGATGAAACGGAAATGAGTTCCCTTACTTGCCTCCGACGAAAGAAAGTGTTTCTTAAGTATCTATTAAACTCGATTTAGCTTTTTTACGCTTTATGTATATAAACATCTGTATTTTCCAATTATAATAAAGAACTTTATGCCCTATTTATTTATTTTTTGTCTATTTACTACATACAAAATTTACTACATAAGCTGAACACGAAATACTAGTTTTGTATACTTAATGTAATGACTGATGTAGATTGTACTTCTCTAACTGAAACTATAATCTGTATATAATTATCCATTCTCAGGTACACCAATGGGTGTTGTGGTTGCAATAGGGTTAATAATCGCAATTGTTTGATGGAGGTACCCTGTGTTGCGGTTAACCACAAATGTTACCTTACCGCAGTCTTGTCCATGTTCCAAACTTACCACAATACCTTGACTTACGCAATACCTTGAGTTAATATATTAATAAACTAAATTGTCATTTGGTTCTTATTATTGCGTAATTATATTTTTTAGCATAAACAAACTAGAATCAACATTTGATAGAGTAAATATAAAGTAATGTAGGTTTATAGGGGCACCTTTCATTAAAACATAGAATTAAAAATAAGAAAAATTATACCTCATTATAATTTTTTAATTCATTTATTTTTTTAAATAATTATAGCCGTACTAGGTATTTATGAAAAGTCAATCAGTTTTTGTTTTATTCACAATAAAACCGAAATGTTGTATGTTACTTCAAATTTAAGATACAACAGTTTATATTTAAAATATTATATCTTTAGAAAACGTAAATCTTTTAAGTAAGGTTGGACTTATCATTTAGTAGGTCTATAAATAAATAAATAGTATATAAATAAATTATGCAAACATTTTCAAAACTGCTTTTTAAATCAAACATTTTGAAATGTTGACTGTAATTTGGACACACGTTTCGTTGTAATAACTGTAAGGTTTTTAAATTATTGGGGGTTTTCAAATTTCTTCTTTATACAATCATGATGTCCAATTTGTTTTTGGCTGACTTCTTTAATGAAACAAACATCATTTTACTCATATTTTAAACTAGTTTCTCAACTCTCATGCTTAATAATTAGTCACAATAAAACTGAATCTGTATCTAATTTCTATTTCTCTAGAATTAAAATAAATGTTTTACGTGATAATTATGTATTAATTTTCAGGTTCACTCATAATAACATTGCTACTAAAACTGCATAGCCTTAGCTGAAACTTTATAAATATTAAAACTAATTGTATTATGAGTGTTATTACACAGCATGAACTGAAAACTTAGAAACATAAGAAAGATTAAGCAGACAAAACTTTTGTAACCATATGAATTAGGTATATGTTGTGTAAATATAACATTGATGATACATACTCGTAGTTTATTTCAGTACCTAGATAAACCAAAAAGTGGGACAACGGATATCTTTCTTACACAAGAATTGAAATTAACCAACCCTTTTCCTTATTGCAAAAAATATATGTTTTATATATGAATGACATTTTTTAAGCCATAATAATATCAATACATTTTGACGTCCATTGAAGGTACCGGATAGCAACCTCACAGTCCTCGACTGTTAACCAACGGGTACCAATATTAATTTTGTGGCCTATGGTAAATGGTATACAAGGGTAATTGGAATTCCTGTAAGGTCACAAAGGAAATGCGCCATGAGCGGGTGGTGTGTGTCACCAGCTGTGCTTGCAAAAACACTACGCGTGACTTTTTTAAAGCATTAACTCAATTTTCACATTCAGCTATGTCAATTTACTTGCAAGATTAAGGGCTTTAAATAACATGATATCTTAAACAAAATATCCCGTGACAAACAAAATAGGCTTGCTACTACTAAGTAGCAAGCCGTCCTTTCCCTCATAAGCTCACTACTCAACCAAAAAATTGTTGCAAACCCTAAAATATATGATAACCCTTGCAAGAAGAATTGGTAATCTTAATCCTGGATAGCTATACACCTACATAACAGTTTTACAAAATCTTTTTACTATATCCTTTCTTGTCACGTTAGCAAATAAATGACGAACACAATCTGACTAGAATATTCAATAAGGGTACAATGTTGTTATTGTAAATTTGAGTCTTTCACATAAGAATTGTTTTTTACTTTAGTGAGATAATCTTGTGTACAATATAATTAGCATTAACATTAAATTTAACTTTACAACCGATAATTCAAAATTTGACATAATTTAGATTTCGTCTTTTAAACTATTGTTGCATTAGGAAAACCTATTACTTGAGAGGATTGAATATTTTATTTGTCACCATCTTTATGTATTTTCGCACGAAGCATCAAGAAAAAACTGACCTATAAATTGAAATTTTGCATGAAGCTTCATATCTATAATCATCAAATTGAGTTCAATTATGATGCATGTCAGTCTATGGGCTTTGACTGAGAGTTAGCGAAAACTTTTACATTTGTCCTATAGGAACCGTGATAGCAACGAGTAAATCTCAGAGTAAATAAATTTGTAAGCAAACAAAGTATAGTGATGTAAATCCTTAGTATCCTTACTATAAGTTACTTAGTAATATATGTATCCTAATTAAATTAGCTACATACTTTAAATTTTACCTGGGATCTCAGCAAAGCCTGTTAAACGACATGTGGTGTGGTATACTCCTACTTATGTAGGTGAGAGATTAAAACCACAGATCTCTGTTTAAAGCGTGTACATGGAATTTGAACTACTTATTCTTCATACGCCTACTCGTCTATATTGCGCCCAAGATCATGATCGATGATACTCAATCACAGATGAAGAAATGGGATGTAAGCTTTCTGATGTATAAGTCAGGACATATGCGTGCTACTTTACAATAACACAACCTATTGTCATATCATTTCAAGTGTTATGAGAGTTACAGTATATTTTAGATACTATAAAATATTTCGTCTGGTAGGTGGTATTTAACTGTGCTAATAATTTTTCATAAAAATAATGTATGTTAATATATAGATAAAAATGTTCAAATGTATAAAAGAAGACATTCCCTCATTTAATTGAAGCCTGTAGACATTCAACCAGGATCTAAATTGGTAGCAACCACACACGTCAGCTTGTCTACCGCTAACTTGACAGTTCATGTGGGTGTTGCTTAGTGGCTAACAACTTAACAGGATTGAGTTGATCTAGTGGTTATGGTCGAGGACTTTGTGCAACATGCCTCCTTGTTTAATTTATCCCACTGGACAAACCAGGATCTAACTTAGTCGCAAACACATATATCGTTTTGGGACCACTAAATCAACAGTTACGTCAGTGTTGCTCAGTGGCTAACAATTTAACACAAAATTGTCTCTTGTTTAATTCCACCCACTGGACAAACCAGGATCTAACTTGGTCGCAAATACACATGTCGTTTATGAAACTACTAACTCAGCGGTTGGTGTTTGAGTTGCTTATTGGCAAACAAGTTACATCACTGAGATGACCCGGTGGTAATGTTTGCAGATAGGGGTCTTCAGCCTCTTACACTCACCGCGCCTCAGGTGTAGATGTCTGTATAGACAAAATTCATTGTGCCTGTAAATTGATATAAAATATCCATAACATTTTGTTTCATCAGTCTTATGTTTAGTTTTTTTAGATTTTAATGGTCGAAACGTAATTTGAATATCACGTTAATAAATTAATAGAATATCCAGGCGTAATTAGAAATACAAATGTTTGTCCTCTTTATCTTACACCCACCTACTCAAACAATATAATAGCATGAAAAATAGTTTACCAACACAATATGTACTACGATGTACTTGTAGAAAACTTGTTTTTTAAATAGATGTTTTCTACAAGTACTACGACGTACTTGTAGAAAACTTGTTTTTTAAATAGATGATGTAACATGTTATATTATTTAACGGGCTATTAAAGATTAAACTTATTATTAACAGTGTTCAACATAATATTTTCTCTTAACATAACTTAATTTAAAAAGTTATTTCATTTTTTAAAGTCTCCTATAAAATTTATTCTTATAGCGATACAACAAATTATTTTTTTTATTATTTGCCCCTGTTTCTATTTCTGGTCATCATTTACTGAATAGAAGTCCTAAAAAAGAAGGAATAAGCAAATATTGCTAACGATGGCCTAATCTTATTTAACATTGAAAATATTTCATAAAGACACATTAGGTGAACTGTAAAAACCACAAATAGACGAATTTGTTTTTACATTTCTATTTTACAATGTACGGTACATAGATAGACCATGTTGTTTACTTATCCCAATTTAAATACTGATACTTGTCACTAAAAATACATATAGAGGTAGCCGAAAAAATTCTACTTTAAAAAAAGGTGGGGCTTCCTTTGGATTTTAAGATTACTATCAAGCCTGAAAAATAGATCCCTTTGTTGATAGATTTTTATGGTTGGGTAAGATATAGTCTGCCCATTTTCTGAGGTGGTAGTCGTGGAGACAAAAAGTATTTCAAAATCTCTCCAAGGTTTATGATCCTTGACCTCTACGTATATGGTGATCCTCTGCTTATCCTTAATAAGGCTTTATAAAGAATGAGAGAAAATTTTAATATTTAAGTCCATGAACATTTCTATTTTAATGCCTTTCAAAACACGAACAGAATCGTCACGGCTGTTGGCTAAAACCCTGTGTTTCTTTTGTGTTAGTATTTCAATGAAAACTCGTTGAATCTAAAAGAGCCATTGTCAGACTCTAACATGTTTATCCTCGAAACTGCCAACAAAACTTTTATTGGTCATTATAGAAAACATATCAGCCTTCTTTGATGGAAACTCATCAACTGATACAGTGGAAGACGTTTTACATACACCAACGATACTTCAAATTATTTCAATATTTTATTGACGTAATTGTTTAATTGTTTGATATTCTCAAGGAGTTCATCAATCTGATTCCAATTAATATAGACAAATGTTTTGAAGCCTGACTCTAAGCTCGGTAGTCATCCTTGCTTCTTGTCTCGTACTGGTAAACGTTGCTGATCCGCACAAAGGCTATCGAACTTTCTGTTGACTTTGTTTGATAGTACATGATCAACTCCAAAAAATACAGGAATGACTATGTCAGAAACCTAAGCCCTCTGGAAGCATATCCGAGCTTTGAAATTAATTTTTGCAATATAGCTATGCATAATTGCATTTTTATAGTCTCGACTCATTTTGTTTTTTACGTAGTCTACTCAGAATCCTTTTATGTGCTGTGCGATAAAGTCCTAAAAGGTTTTCATCAACATTATTAACATAAGATTCAAGTACACTTACTTTAGAGTTACATAAACGCTTCTCAAAGCGTTTATGTCACTCTAAAGTGAAAGTTTTATACACATTTTAGTAGAAAACATATGATGCACACTCTTCTTAAGGCATATATTTACATCAAAATACTAAACGTCTTAAAACGTTAACTGTTTACCTATTTTAGGTACATACATTTTATTTAGTACTTTTAAAATAAAAAGAATACGGGTAAAGTTGTAGTTAATACTTTTAAGCGTCATAAAGTTTTAGACCCATTAGCCTGGTTAAAATTTAAAACTCTTAATAGTCTCTATAAATAAAACGGACTAAGAGTTTGAAACTTTGGTTAAATGAGCTTAAAATATGCATTACTCGCTTCCTACCATCACGGTGCGTTTTGGTTTTTACACTGCTGAACCTTGGCTATCAGGTAGTTTAAAGGTAATATTTTCAATCACAAATAACACAAAAGACTGTAATGTATAACATATGCATCATTTATTATACATTACATCCTGTACTAAAAATGTATATATATATATATATATATATATATACTTTTTTATTGTTTAACCTAACAAATTATTATATCTACTTAATATAAATATTTTTTAATTTTATATATATATATATATATATATATATATATATATATATATATATATATGAATAAAGGTTTCCCTTGCCTACGTAGTCTTAATCTGATGAGAGTTTTAATGCAAGACTGTTATCTAAGAAAAATAATATAATACCTCATGCAAGAAGGACTCATATGAAAACTCTTAGGCCATAACAAAAAAATTTTTGACTCGAGTAGACTGCAAGTGTCTTTTAGTATATTTAGCTTTGAAAATTGCAGAGAAAGTAGTGAAAAATTTAAATTGAACATTTAGACTTCCCCAGTGAAACAGTAATCAGTGGTAAATGTTGGTGCAGTCAGGCAGCATATTCTCCTTACCCTCATAGATTTTGAAAAATTCTTTTTGTCGCTTCCATAAAAGTTATTGTTCAATTAATAATAGAGAAAAGGATTTAAGGCCAGTAACTCTCAAAACCTGCAATTTTACACCACAGATCCAAAAAAGCCATACTGTCTTCCTTGGATACACATTACAATATTTATGGGTTTTAATACTTGATGCTTAAGCTAAAAACAGATTCCAAAACTTTTTCCTTAGATTCCAAAACTATGGATTAGGAAATTAATGTAGATGTATTATTCCAAACTTAATTTTCCTCCTGTGTTTGAAAAATACTTGAAAATGACTGCAAGTGGTCAGAACCCATAGCACGTGAGAGGGCCCAAGATAAAAAAAAGATAGCCTTATTGTAGTAAACCTTTGTTATAATACTTTTAAACCCCACCTATAAAGGTTCGTTTGGTACAACTATTACCATTTTAAGCCAATAACTTAGCTAAGCTTAACAAAATTACGACTCAATATTGTTCTACTGGTATTGAAAGGTATTTAATACCAATCCGTTTGGTAGCACTAATGTGTACGCTGAAGCGTGCAGGAGTTTCATCCACAAGCTCACATACCTGAGCTCTTACTGAGAGATGGAGGTAAGCAGCTTATATACTTGCGACAACTCTACCGTGGCAGACGCCACATCACAATTTCCCTGAATTACTTCTAGCTTTTTCAACTTATCTTAAAGTAAGTTTTTCCTCATAATAAATATGAAATATGCCATAGAAAACTTATCATTTTATTCTATGCTCATAGTTTATGCTATAGATTCACAAGCAATTTTACATAGTAACCCTTCATTCAGGACAATAAACTTGTTATCTAGTAGAAATTATCAGCATAAAATAGGTGTAAACGTTTCTGCAGGTTGATTTCAAAGTGCGATCACTGTCGGTTAATATTTATTTTATCCTAGAATACTGGGATCAATCTATCCACTAAAATTTCTACTATTAATTGTAGCAACTTTATAAAGAGAAAGATGTATCTATGAAAACGAGCCCAAAGAAAATAAATAGAAATGTTTAATGCTGTAGGTTTTATCTAAACAACAGAGATGCGATATTAATGTATAAATTATTGAAACTTTGTTAAATAATAATATTTGTATGCCAATAGTAAATTACTACACATATCCCAGTATTAATTGTATTTGTGAACTTATTTTCTTGTTAGGTATCCATAGATCAAATCAAAAAAATTGTCGCTGTTACTAAAGCTATGGTGTTGACATCGATTAGAGAAACATACTATCTTTTAAGGTAGTGATTTCCAATCAAAGTAAATCTCAGAATTTTCTTGAATGAGATTTCTTGAATTTGGATATGTTTTTGGACTAATACTGATAAAGAAAGTTGCTTAGCTTAAAAAGGATTGATTAGTGTTTGGACTATATATCTGACATATTAGTATATTTTTATTGAACAAACACACTTCGCAATATTTGGAGTTAACTTCATCCCAACCCACATTATTTTCCTACAATAGGTACACTGTCCAACTGTCTTTTCCACTACTTTATTTACAATTTATATTTGTTTTACTTATCTCTCACACTTATTAGTAGTTTGTAAGAAATATTATTTCTTCTGAAAAGAATGAACCACTATATAGTAAACGTAGTTACCTTTTTTAGTAATGTGCATAACTTTTGTTTTAACTATTTAATTATGTTTTTAAATTACTAGATTTTTAAATAGCGATATTTTTTTGGAGTTCTTTCCCTTGATGGAGGAAGTTTATTTATGTGAGGTCAATTAATTTTGTACTTCTACAAAGAATGAATCAAATCTGAGACTAGGAAGTTTGCCGAAAGTGTATTTAGTAAATATTTCTCGCATGTCAGTAGTGTTTTGCCAGAATTGTCAGACAACATTTGAGAATAGAGAGAGAAAGTATAACATTTAAATTTAAAATATAGAAAACCTTAAGAGAAGGGACAGCTTTTCATTATTGCATTTAACTATTATGGTACGAAAAACACCACCAATCGTCAAATAACTGTGAAACTTATTTCACTACGCCTTTCGACATCATAGAAGGTCGTGTCACGGTCAGGTGTGAATATGAGAGTTTGAAGTCACAGAAACATCTTTATTTAGAAGATAAAAATACCATTACCAGTTGGAACAACACTTGATAAATGCGAATGTGGAGGTTCAGCTCCAGTTCACTTTCCTCTTTTACTGCAGCGTCGGAATGTGACGTTGTCACAGACTCGATACCATGCAATCGGACGGCATACTCCTTAGTGAGAGAAGAGATCAGTGACGAAGAAACTCAAAATGAACTCTCTGCACCATTTCGACATCAAAGACACCTAGACTACAAAATATATTGTATTCTAGGTGGGTGTATACTCTTCGTCTAGGCGGGTCCACAATTAAGTGGACTTCTGTGTTTCTGACACGATCCCAAAGCACGATAGACTAGTTGGGCCGTCATGTTTAAGGACATGGAATTTTCTTCTTACTCTCCACATATCTGGCCTAGCATGTTCATTTGAAACATTACGCCTCTTAAGAAGTGGTATTTTTGTATTGTTTAGACTTTGATGCTGAGTTTAAGAGGTTTTTTAACATACGTTTTATTTTTGTTTTCAGCTTGTCCAGTATTAATAATTTTGCTTTTTATAATAAAAGTTATACTTATTAATAGTACAAAGTACAAAGTATTAATATAATTCTTAAATTGTTATGCATGCTTAAAATTTTACGTGAGAATGTGATACTGATAAAGATAATATAACAGCTCTCAAAACTTCATGTTTCAGTCGTGAAAGCTTAATTAATTATGACATATGTTCAGAATAATTTTATTAGCAATAACATTATACAAACAAACCAAAATTGATTGGCTGAGCTTTAGTGAAGCCTATCTGTCAATCTGCAAGATAATTTACTATTAAAAATTTGCATGAAGCTTTATTTAAATATAAGAAACGCCGAGTTTGATGATGATGATGCACGTCACTTCATGGGTTTAGGCTGTGCGTTAGCGAATAGTGACCAAGTGTGATAAAAACGTGTATTTTCTTTACGAACTTTTTCATATAAGCGTGCAGGCTGGCCTTAAACTTTGAACTTAAATTTCTGTAATAAACCTGAGAACCAAAACAAAGACTTCACTTTTTTACGTACGAGACGATTATAGTATTCCATTGATCCATTGGACAAGTACATTAATATTAACATCTTCATTAAAACAAAAGACTGCTACAACTGGAGATCTTTTTCTTTATAACATTGAAATCATTATTTTGCATTGTTCTGTAAATTGTATTAACACATAGAACAGACAATGTGAGGCTTATGTTGCTATAAGAGTTATAATTGCACTAATTTAATTTGCGTAAATAATCCGGAACTATCTTCATTTGTTGGTGTTATTCATTTCAGGGCAATATGTATTTCTTAGAATAAGGAAATGTGGTTCATTAAATAACCATTTTAATTTCCTGTTCCGATGCAGGTACATTTCAATCTATATATATATATATATATATATATATATATATATATATATATATATATATATATATATATATATATATAAATGCGAATGTTTGTTTGTATGTTCCGTTATAACTCTTAAACCAATGCACGAAACATCATGAAATTTTTTACAGTGATTCTACACGTTCCTGGAAGTAACATAGGCATACTTTTAGAGAGGTGGCTGTTTAAATAGTTTATTTAATTAATTTTTTAATTATAAATCGTTGTTGATGTTAAAGTGTTTTATATTGGATCCAACAGACTGCGCTACGACACATAATACAAAGCGAACTGATACTTAACAGCTGTTAATATTTTCAGCTGAAGTTCATCAAAGATGCAGAAACATTTGTTTACATTTAAAATTTAGAAAATTTTTATTGTAAAGTGCTTGATCAGTAGTGTAATGCAGGTTGCATAGAAGACGTCATTGCCTAATTTTAAATTCAGATTGCACCAATGATCAATAAACTATCTAATGCAATGAAAATACTATTAAACGCTATTATGAAAACAACCTCATTGTAAAAATCCGTGAATGTTTGCACATAAGGTAATCTAATTTGTACAATTGCTATAAACATATACTTTTAACAGATTTTCTTTAATGTGGCAGCAAGGGAAACTCTACATCGGTGTTGACAATATAATTCACTAGAATTAGTCGCTCTTAGACACGTGCTTACGAAAAGCGTGCGAAGCCGCTGGAAACAGCTAGTGCTTTCATAAATGCATAAATTACCTAAAATTCTAACGCTGTTTAAGCTTTTTTCCAAACATTAAAATTTATACACTTCATATACATGTTTTTCACCTAAATTATATACAAAATGATGAAAAGCTATAGGAAATTTTATATTTTACAATAGCTTACCTCACTTTCCTGGGATCCAAACCCTTACTTCTTGCAATGAGTAATGTCCTTAGCAATAAATTTAGAGCTATGTAAATACAGGTATATCTCATTCGTTTCGCCTTTATGAGTAGCGATATTCTCGTTTATTTACAAACACAAAAGATATTTCAGAAATGGTTCTTGTGCAACATCGTGAGCCTTCGTAATACAAAATACTGAAATACGTTACTCGCATTTTAAGAAAAAATAAATTACTGTAATATATGGTTATGTGATTTGAACATTATTCTACAATTTCTATTTTATTGTAAAAAATGAAAATATCCCTCCACATAGTTCATGATCAAATTTCGAGATTTCCAGTGTTTGACTAAAGGTTCCCCGTAACTTAAAATTTACTCGTATGTCAAAATACCTTCCAGTTCTATTTACAATTCTATATTTTATATCGGTTTGAATGTCCCCATCTACACTTCAGGTATTTAAGGCACTCTAAATTACATAATTTCCTGCGAAAACTTTCTAATGTTTTGGATTTCACGTCTGCTCGTTATTTGTAATATATCACATATGAATCTCATTAATAAATTATTTTACAACAAAAAACATACATTTTAATAATATAACAATATAATACAAAGTGTTTTTTTATATTCAAATATCTTACAGGCAATTTACAAAAATATTTAAATAGTAGTAATAATTATTTCATTACCCGAACATAAAAGTGTTATATAATATTGTCGTTTTAAGTGTTAACATTTTGATAAAAAACACGTGGCCTTAATATTAAATTATTCTCGTTTCACAAAATGATTTGTGGCATTCGTGCAAAATTGTTCACCCGATGTCGTGAACAAAGGAGTATCCAAACTCTTTGACTAATCCAAAGGACGGGATTCGCCTAAGCTCCATACAGTCATAACTGAATTACCCTCAGATATTGCGTAAGACTATATAGAACTGTCCAGCTTAATCAACTAATTTAAATTGTTTAATAGTGAGCATTAATGTAACTAAGGTTTATCCGCATTCACATTTTTACTTTAAACTCAGTAATAAATATTTGAGCACTTGTTCCTTCTTTCGTGTAGCTCAGAACTAGTGTACGACCAGTGTAATACGTCACTAATGTAAGTAGGAACGTTTTTATCGAATTGAGATAGTTGTATAATATTTATTATTCGTCATAATATTATATACATTTTTGCATAGTACGGAAAACACTATTGTTTCATTACTAACGTAAAAAAAACTTTCGGCCAAATACATATCGTACTGTATATCAAGAATACATATGAAATGAGAAGGAATAATTTACAAATATTTTTATTACTTCTTTTTTATTCACCTACATTTACAACTACTAACAACTGTATTACTGGAGACTAAGGTGCTACTCAAGTCTTAGAAAACATCCACGCCACAGAGGTACTGGTGTATTGCTTTGCTCTAAATATTTGAAACACATCAAAGAAGAGGAAATGAGTTCTCTTATCTGTCTTCGGCGAAAGAAGGTGTTTCTTAAGTGTGTATTAAACTTTGTACGTCTACTCTACACTTGAGTTATACACATAGAAACTTGTATCATTAGAACAAATGTAATTTTGCCTCAGTGTATCTTAACACTGTAGTCACCGTGTTACATCGATATATATTATAATGTCCTATCAATAATTTTTAAACAAAAAATTACCAAATATAAAATTTAACTTAACTAAAAAAACAGGGAAACTAGTTATTTCTACGTGTATTCATTAGTTTAATTACAGTATTTAGGTTACACTAACTATTACAACGTTAAATGTTTTGTTACTCTTCAACACATTTTCTTTCTTTCTTTGAATTACGCACAACCAACCTTTTTTTACCAATTCCAATTCCAATTTGTACCAATGCTTTAAAAAAAGTATACCTGTCTTAAAAAACTATAATAATAATTGTAGTGATCTATTTTTCATTTAGCTGAAACTACGTGTTTACAAAATACTACGAAGCTTTCTTCATTATTCTAAAATTATAAAAACGCATTAAAAAATATTCTTTTCTTTCCCTGTGCACCGCATGACAAACAAGAAGTTCACTTCTCTAACTTTAACTAGAAACCGCATCCAATCTCAGGTACAGCAACGGGTTTGTGGTTGCAGTGTGGTTAATAATCGCAAGTGTTAGATGGAAGTGCCCTGTGTTGCGGTTAACCACAGATGCTACCTTACCGCAGTCTTGTCCATGGGCCCATTTTAACACAATAGTTTAATTGGCTGAGCGTTACCAAAGCTTTCACTCGTGGGGCTTCAAAAACAGTATTTCTGTATATCTGTCTGGCTGTCCGGACTTTATCTAACTAGCATAACTACTCCAATACATCCAACATAATACAATGGAGAGTAGAGTTTTACTGTCTATATATTGGTGTTAAACCGAATTGAACGAATAAAAATGTTAATCTAGTAGACTACATGGCAAAATATCACCAGAAAAACGTCCGTAGACTTTAAATTATGAATAAAACTTCATTTTTAAATAGACAAGAATGAGGTATGTAATGATGCACGTTCAAACCTCGGAATTTGGCTGAACGTCGTTAAAGCCTACCACTCAGTAGACTCACACAATTTCTCTTTAGTTTCCCGGAGACGCGAAACTTTCTCTCTCTCTCTCTCTCTCTCTCTCTCTCTATATATATATATATATATATATATATATATATATATATATATATATATATATATATATATATATATATATATATATATATAATCCGATTATCTGTCAAATGACTAGTGAATCCAGCAATTAACTTTAAATTTATTATTTAGAAATAGCTCATCACAGGGTCCTACAAACTGATTATCCGGATGGTCTAAATTTAATGTATAGTTAGTTGAAGATATAAATTAGCCTTTATACTTGTAGTTTGTTATTTTAATTATTTACACATTTAACTGCATATTTTAGACATAAATTTATGCTCCTTGTGTTATGCAAAATTATTTTTACTCTTTGTACCTAATTTCAAAGTCGTTTTTATATGATGTTTATTTTGTTTATTATTATTTGTTAATATTTTTACCTATTTATATCTCTTGGAAATGTCTTGTTTCGATGAAATATAGAGAATTTTTATGTTTCATTTTTCTGCTTTTATTTAAAATATATATGTATATACCAATAATTAAATACACTACAGACGTTGAATTTTGGTTAGAACTTCAGTAAGCCTGTTAAGCGTGATGTGGATTAGCTATCAATTTTCAAAAGACCTGAAGCAATGGGTGTGGCGTACTCCTACCTCTCCGTAGTAACGAACTAAGAATCAAATGCATTTTAACAAACAAAGGAAATAAAATAACTAATAATGAATATATCTCCATATATTTTCAACAGAAATATAACTGAGTAAAAGTATATCTTGATACAATTTTGACTATATTATTAATTTAAATATTGCTATCCGTATATGTAAGGAATTACTATTAAATACTGTACGTTATGGCGTGTTACTGGTATGAAAAATAATATAGTTATCAAAATAGTTTATAAATCTTTAAATATTTGTCCAGTGTGTCAGTACAAAAACAGTTATAATACTGTTGGTAAAAATCTTTACTAATATTTGTACTCGCAAACTTTGGCCAAATCGCTATAAATAACAAAGCTCTTACAATCTTATATTACGAAAATAATTATTTTTTAGGTTTTCACAACGTTAGTAAGCGACACATTAAAAACCGTTTACTTATCATGCCTCTACATGATGGGCTGACTATCCATTTTCAGATTTTATGTAAGATTCTAAGCAAGAAGTGAAGAATAAGACTTTTTCTAATTTTCATTTCGTTTAGCAGCTATACTCTAATTTTTTGTTTCAAAAGACAACTCATTTATAAAAATTGGTTAAGAAATTACCATTTTATGAAAGGATTGGTATTGCACATGCAAATTAAATGGCCCACAATTTGACAGTATTTGAACATTTATTATTTTAATCAGTTGTTACTGTAACTAAAATGCAGCAATGGAACTGACTATTAAACTTTTAACATCTATTAAATGTAAATATATCAAAATTAACACATTTATAGATCAGTTTAAATTTGGTAGTGTTATGGAAAAAATATATTTTATTCAAGATATGACGTACATGCACCTGATGTATGTATGGCCTTGCAAACTGCAACCTTGCTAACGCTCGTCGTTTGTATAAACAAAGATTTCGAAATAGAAATCTACCTAATTAGAAATCATTTGTAAGACTTCATGATCGTTTTAGGGAGACTGGATCATTTGCACCCCTGATGCATAACTGTGGTAGCCTCCAAACCGCTAGAACATTAAACGTAGAAGAACGAGTGTTGGAAGCAGTTGAGCGAGACTCTCGTGTGAGTACCAGAGGAATCGCGTCAGTAGTATGTAGCTATTTCGACACTCATATTGGAGTTGCTCAGTGACCAATGAGATAAAAGAATTTAGTTTATCTTGTGGTTTTGGTACATTACTTTGGTAGAAAAAGATCTCTTGTTCGATTCGACCAACTATATAGACCAGGGTATAACTTGATGGTAAACACGGATATCTGCTAGTCAACGGCTAACTGGACAGTTTATGTTGGAGTTGCTCAGTAACCATCCAGTAACGTGTTTGAGTTAACCTAGTGGTTTTGGTTTGAGATATGTTCTACAAAATGTTCTCTTGTTTGGTTCAAACCAGTATCTACAGTAACTTGGTTGCAAACACACATGCTAGCTTGTTGAAAGCTAACTCGAAAGTTAATTTTGGAGTTGCTTAGTGGCAACAAACAAATCAAGTTGGTTATGTCAATTAGGGAGTTATGGCTGGAGACAGAGGAAAGAGACTGCAGTCTGGCCACGTTTTTGTGAGTAGTGCATGGTGTTGTTCACATTAGTAACCTAATGTATGAAGTGGGTAATATTTTTAAATTATAGCTGGTTGAGCTTTAGTAGCGAAGTGTTATCTTACTAAAAGGTATATGAAAATATAAATTAAAAATCGTAATTTGTAAGTGTGACCTATGTGAATTTCTAATCATTGTTCTTCTCTAATTTACATTTACGCATCAAAACAATATGTTCAGCAACTATGAGATGCTACTAAAAATATATATAGAAAAAACATTGTTACGTGCCGAAAATGCGTATGAGTAAAAATATTTTCATGAAAATAAATATATTGCTGTAAATATAATCTACAACAATTTAAACAATTTTAGATTTACATCAAGTTTAATACGATATATGTGAGTTTTTAATTATCTCTTGACATCTTACCGTGCTATACCCCACTGGTCTTTATAGTTTTGAAAACCTCATGTTGGGCTATAAAGTTGATTTACAGCAAAATACAGTAGTATTATTTATTGAAAGAGCTTGTCAATTGTAATTAATTGTTCTGTGTAAAGGGTTTTATGACAGTACCATCATATATCTCATTAAGTAAACACTACTTAAAATTTATCTATTTTTATAGTCTTGAAAGCCTAAGGTAAGCTTGAAAATAACAACACTTATTAATTGCATCTTTCCTGAAACCGTTGTTAAGCATAGAGATTGTAAACCTCTATGTTGTAAAACATTAAACCGTTGTAAAACAATATACAGATAATACTATTAACATTATTAGTACAAATATACTCTTAACTGTATATTTTAGTGTACAGTCTTTTATTTTTCTAATTTATTCTTAAACGGGGAAACAAAGGAAAATCACCAATTTCACAAAGAATACTTAGACCGGAGTAAATAATAAGATCAATGAACATACACTTTTTGACATATTTTATTAGTCAATGCAACCAGGCAAACATTGATATTGAAAATATAATTTACTTAAACCAGAAGTGCTCATATACGTACAAAACCCAAAATAATAGTCATTAGGAATTTCGCATAACATCTGAAGCTGTTAACCACACACTGGCCAACAATAGTAAAATTATTAATGATATCGCTAGAGCTGTTCAATAAAACATGAGTGTTAGAGACATTGCCGTTATATCACGGGTACTTATAAAATCTTATTCACTCTCCAAATTTTAGGGTCCCAAAATACTGTCGTATAAACTTGAATTTCGAATAGACCAGAGTGGAATATCTTCAGGTGACTATCGAATTATCTCTAGAGTGCTCAGTATGTATTTTTTTTAATTATGGCCAACGTGTCATCGTGTTTTAACAAGAAATTACCTGCAAAGCAGCGGGTAACTGTTAGTAGTTTATAAAGCCTCATATGGATTTTTTCTTATGATATGCAAACCAAACCAACCTAAAGTTATAGTAGCTCAATCGTAACTTTACTTTATGAGTTACAAATTTAATGTGTAACAGCAGTGCTGGACTAAGACATGACTTAAGCATATCAAAGTTTCGTGATGTTTGTACAATCTATGTGTGCAGAGGAATGTACACTTATACCAAAGGTACCAGAAACTGATTATAACATTAACTCGCGAGCATCCCCGAAATATTAAGCCGAAAGGAAACTTGTTCTATAAAGTTTTTTTGTCTTTTAACAACGAAGGTTAAATAACAGTTTTCTTAAATCGTTATCCTACCCATAAATGCTATGTCTATGGGAGAGTTCATTAAGAAACTAGATAATACAGTCGTTGCACTTAAATTAAAGGATTAAAATGGACTATTACTATTACTACTTACTACTTAAACAATTTTAGTACTATTAAGCTGATTAGCAGCATATTTTGTCGTCAGGAACCTTATTGCCCATTGGTAAAATTTGTTGTCACATATCCTTTAAGCACCAAAATAGTAGCAAACCTGATTTTTAAACGCCCTTCTTGGTTTTGTTTTCAAATTTGAAGTAAAATCCTTTCTTTTTATATTTATGTAATTGTATCTTCTGGAGAGTATAACTTGAGATGTGTAAGCTATTTTAGCTTAATTATCTTCATCAAGTCTATAAAAGAATGTCTTACAGTATGTTTAAATATTCCCTTTCTATTTAAATCAAACAGAGATATGTCATAAATGATTTTAGATTAAAAGCTGTCTTAAAATCGTTTTACTCTACTACAGCTACTGAAATAAAATATTTTTAAAGATGTCTCACAGATTGCTTGAGTAAAATTAGAAAACACTTCTACTTTTCGGACGTGATGGCACAAACCCCTCTGGGTGTAAGTGCGGGTGTATCAACACCAACGAACAAAATCTTTTGAGATAATACATACAACGTATTTGATCGAAATTTCGCAGAGGCTGTTAATGAATCTGAAAGAGCTGAACAATAATATTATAAACTTATCCATCTATAACATCCTAGATAGAGTTTGTTCTCGGGACAAATATAAGAACTGAACTCGACACTGCATAATATGTTGATAGACCTCCCTATATGGTTTGGGTAAGGAGCTGTCCCACTAGTTTAGATATTATGATCAATCAGTCAACAGTTTGAATAATTATCTACATGTATCGTCTATTATGAAATGATGAAAATGTACACGAACGTTGACATGTTAGAAATTTTAATCCTAAAATTTACATAAAATTGATATTGATAATCTGAACTACAATATTCTAGCTCATACAGCTTTTTTATAAATTCTCAATTTCTTATATTATTTTTTGAAGTTAATTATTCTAATTCGATGTGGTATTTGTTAGTTTCAATTGTTAATTAATAATGTGTGAAACGGAACAATGTATTCAATAAAACTCACGACCCAGACTTATGAATTAAATTTTGCGGAGTATCTACGAACCTGATAGAAACATTACAAAAGTCAGTTTCATATTTTAATTGCAAAACAGTACAACAAAATCCCTTTACTTTAAATATCATTATATAATTTTTATAATAATCCGTGGTAATAACAAAAATGTACCATCTGATGTAGTAGTAATTATCGAATCTATTATTGTCTTGTACGTGTAAATTGAGACATTCCAGCAAAATGTTACGGACAGACTTGGCTCTTAAAATTGTTCACTAACCATAGGGTCGGGATTGACTACTGCGTATATAATGCAATCTTGGTATTCGGGATTCCGGGATTATAGTATGGCCCTGATAGTCCCGAGATATCAATACTGTACTGTAATACTGGGATTTACGGCATTTGAAAGTGACAAAATTATAATAGAAATAAGTTTTAATAGAACGTAGATGGCAAAGAAGTAAGATTGTCATTAAACCGAATCTACAATGTTTTCACAATGACAATAAAATATAAGTAATTGTGAAAAATCACAGTGTGTAGACACTTTTAAATGGAAAAACATTCCTCATCATAACACATTTACATATTATAACTCTCAGTTATAAATTTAACATTTATTTTTGCATATTCACGGAAATCGTTCAGAACAAAAAACAAATGCTTAGCAACAAATATATTGAACGACGTTAAATGAAATATATAAGAGGTTTGATGCTGTATATGGAGCTTATATTGGTCACTGTTAAATTACATTAAAAAAATAAAACCAATATTTAATACATTTTATTGTTTTGTGAGGCCTTTCGATATCCAAGATATCTTCTTCAGACACATCACAAAAGTAAATACAAAAAGTAAATTTGATTATTAATAATAGTTAACATATGTGATTTAATATTAATTTGTCCTGTGTGGCGTAGTGTGTAAATATAATTAAATTATTACTGGTATTATACTATATAAATTTTTAATGTTATTTTTGTAATCTTCGTTTAAGTAATATTGAATTTTGAATTAGTCCATCTTCTTGATTTAATAGATCATCTGTATTTGTTTGATTTATGTAATATGACTCCCATGCATTTAAATATTTTGGAGTGTTAACATGTTTTAATAGGTTTAAGTTTTTCTGTGATATAGTGTGTCCAGTATTGATGCAATGGTGTGCGACGGCAGATTTTTCTTTTCTGTTGAATTTAATGTGGGAGCAATGTTCTTTATATCGTGTATGAATTTTTCTTCTTGTTTGTCCAATGTATTTTTTGTTTCAGTCATCAGTTAAATGCATGGGAGTCATATTACATAAATCAAACAAATACAGATGATCTATTAAATCAAGAAGATGGACCAATTCAAAATTCAATATTAATTAAACGAAGATTACAAAAATAACATTCAAAATTTATATAGTATAATACCAGGAATAATTTAATTATATTTACACACTACGCCACACAGGACAAATTAATATTATATCACATATGTTAACTATTATTAATAATCAAATTTACTTTTTGTATTTACTTTTGTGATGTGTCTGAAGAAGATTTCTTGGATATCGAAAGACCTCACAAAACAATAAAATGTATTAAATATTGGTTTTATGTTTTTAATGTAATTTAAGAGGTTTTATGTTTGAATCTATTTAAAGAGCTATTAATATAGTTTATCTTATTATGCTTACCCACTCACCGTGTATTTGAAACAAACTTTAAATTCAATTAAATAGGACAATGGAAGTCATCTAATATGTAGAGTAACGATTTGTATTTGTATTGAAACTACGCTTAATTTTACAAAACATTTCATCACTTTTCCTCTTGACGCTATACATATATTACAGTTTCATATCGTGAATAAAATTATTTAACATATAAAAAGTGTTTTCAAATATATTATTGCCAAATTTACGTAAACAGTTTATGTATTCCTCGATTAGGGTTTAGGATTTTTTAATCAAAAAATCCCGGGTTATAAAAATTGGTTTAAGACTGTAATCCCTACTCCTGAGATAAGCTCCATCATAACTGTTTGATTATCCTCAAATTCCGATGTGTGGCTTATTGAATGACCACAATTAGAGTTAATTGTAACTAAGGTGTTTACTTTCACATTCCAGGTGCATCCCACATAAATGTTTGTCACTAGCCTATACTTACGTGCTGCATATAATCAGTTTTACAGTAGATTATCCGTGTTCATTTTCTACTATAAGTACAAATTAACTCGCAGAAAAGTCTTCTTTCGTGGCATATAATTACATATGACTTTTAATATTATTTCTGACTCGAAACGCAACCTTTAATATTTGTTGACGATTCATAATACCTTAAATTGTATAAGTGTCATGTTAATTTTAATATTTTAATCATAATTTCCATTAGATGCATAAGATCCGAAATCTTATTCATTTGTTACAAATTTTAACATGGGTCATTTATTCCGAAAATATTTTTACAGTAGACCTATTACAGATGATGAGTCTGCCGACAGTCCAAGTCAGGATCGAATATATAACCACGTCTTTTGTAGTTTACTTTCGTACAAAATATGGCTACTATTTCTATATCAGTAATTAATTCGATATTGTACATAATTGATTTTCTATCGTCAGGTACACCAATGGGAGTTGTGGTTACAATAGGGTTAATAATCGCAAGTGTTTGATGGAGGTACCCTGTGTTGCGGTCAACCACAAATGTTACCTTACCGCAGTCTTGTCAATGGTCCCAGCTTACCGCAATATTCTGGCAGTAAGTAATAATGAAGTAATCACATGTATTTCAATAAAGGAAAGTACCTAAAACTTAATATAAAAACTCATTAAAAACAGAACTATTAACCCATTAAAATATTGCTAGACGTAGAAATAACCTATTAATGTGTAATTCTGTACATTAAGGTATTGTAATGAAATATTAATTCTATATTTTTTAAATTACCTACATTTTTTTAATTTTATTCACTTTCAAATTTAAAATAAACTGAACTTTGTATATCAAACTATACATAACCGAATTAGTCAAGATATCACTCAACACTAACAGTGAGATTTTAAAGCAAACTACCAGTTCACTTCTTTTTACATTCCTTCATAGAAATTTGATACATTTTCAGTTATTTTAATGTTGAATTCATTAGTTTAAACAAAAATCTTGACGTTCATATTATAAATCAATTTTTTAATCGTGTACTTTCGGAAAAGCATATGTGTCACTATGAAATTAAATCGATAGCTGGTTTTATTTTATTTTTACATTGATTTAGTTACATTTGATTGTGATGGCAATATATTAACATGAGTGAAGATAAAGTATAAAAACTATTTTTATTTTATTTATTCTATTATAAAGTTTATTTTCAAGATTAAACAAAATATATTTTTAACATAAAGCTAAGTAAAAAATTACGAGACAATTTAACATTCCTCTACATTATACAAATTAATGTGTAAAGTTATCCCACTCAATATAAGCTTTGAGATAGAAACATAGGTAACAATTTTTGAAGTGTTGGATAATTTATTTATTGTATATAAGAATATATTTTTTTAATTATTAACAGAAATAAACTGATCGTTAAATCGTGTGTATTAGTAGTACTTTCAAATTTTGATATTAAAATTGGAGTCGTAAAGATTTGTAAGCTGGAATATGACATATCTTGAACGACTCGAAGTATAAAATCCAAGAACTATTACCCTATTCATGGTTATATGTTTAGAAGCACTTAACTGGGCGCAATAAAACTGATGACATTGATAGTCAGTATATCTAGCAATAGCACGGTACTGGAGGTAAATATTTATAAATTAAATGAAGGGATTTTTTCGACATAATATAACTTACTGTGACAGATGGTGGATGAAGTTAGTGGAAATTCTTAGCCCCAGATATTAGTAGTTAGCCTAGACAATAAAACAAGATACTCCTTTTGTATTACTGGAAAGTATTCAGTCCCTCCTTTTTCTAATAAAACAATGGCTGCGGCCAAAACACTTTCCAATTTTCTAATTTTTTTGGTGCCAGGTCTCTTGGTAGAGGTAACCCTATTGTCCATCTATAATATCGATTTGGAAACAACGCAAAATGCACGTGAAAAAACTTTTGAGATTTTCATCGTCATCTCTACAGATCATAAACATGATATGATCACTTCTTTTCTTTTCTAATCATTTACTATTTTTTTGTCTCGTTGGAATAGAGATAACATAATGGCATCTAAAATAGTCGTAACAAAAACTCATTTACATAAAATAAAAATGCATATACCATGATATAAGAAACAGTCTCCATAAAATTATTAATAATAATAATTAGAGAAAACCATACATTTGGACCATCTGGTTTAAGTTGAGCAGAATCCAAGATATTCGATTCAATTATAATCTTACATTACACTACTGAATTATTCTTTACTCAAACCAGTTCTGGAAGCATGTGTATTTCAGCAAAGATAAGATCCGAATAGTGATATTTCCCCAGAGTGACATGTAGTTACTGATGGCTATTGAGAAAAATCTCAACACTCGTACCCAATGCTGTTTCATTCCTCTAGGTTTTTAATTTCATGATGTCAAGCAGTTTGTGTAATGAGTCAACCTTACATGTATGGCACGTTGCTGATATCAAACATGTATAAGTTGAGTAATGGTTGCTGAAAGGTATCGGTACGTTCGCGTGATTTTACGTCCTCTGTTTCTGACCTGATAACTTAAGTCATAGAATAAGGATATAATTTGCTCACGTATATTTCCAAATGTCTCTGCTCCTTTTTATTTACATTGTCAGCAAAATGTGCAAGAAGGTATTGTCAAAAGCAAAAAAATAGAGAAGAAAATACAAGAGAGACAAAAGCACCAAAAAATGGTACTCCATAATCATAACCTCGACCCGTAGGCTGATTAAATGATATATCCCATGCAGCTCTTGTATCACTGGTCACTCTGTCTCTTAAGTATTGACGTCTAGCTCAGCCGTCATTCACCGTGAATAGATGGAGAATTCGGCTGGATGGTAATGGAGGAACAATGGAAAGAGAGAACAATAAGGGTTTAGTACCAAAGTGACCAGTAATCTCTCAAACTGACACAATGGATATTATGTTTAAAACAAATTTAAGGTTTTTATAAAAATTAAAAAACGGTGCGTAGTAGCAGTATAGTTTTCTATTAGTTTAAGATATTTAATACACAACTAAACATGAACAATTCCAATTTAATTACTTTAAATATGCATTTTTTATTGTACAAGACACGCTGAATAAAGATGAAAAACTATGGAGACTGTTTTAAACCCAAACAGAAATGTGTTTTCTTCGACTAATACTTTTCTACACTAAATTGGATCTAGCCATGTCCCTAGGTTAGATTGGGAACGTATGAATTTCGAATAGGTTGTCTTCTCAGTGTAAGTTCAACAGATAACAGATTCACTATAAAACAGAACTTAATGTTGACCTATAATTATAATTTTAGTTATAAATAAGAAATAAAAAGTACGGTTAACACTTTTTTCCAGATGTATAATCTTGCTCTATTAAAAAAAATAATATGAAAATAATGTGGTCATGTTAAAGTTCATGTGTATTATTAGCCTCTGAATTGCTAAATGTTATGATAAACAGGTAACTTACCTTAACAATGTTTTTGAATACCTTATTCTGTAAAACACACGCAAACACAAACATGAAATCAAGACATTTCAAAACTATATATATATATATATATATATATGTATATATATATATATATATATATATATATATATATATATATATATATATATATATATATCTATAACCGTACGTAGGTTAATTCACTTGATATCAGGCGTGCAGACAGACTAATTCCTGTTGATGAAGTATTACACTGTTTTCTACTTCTTCTTACCAAGAAATAATTATACATATTAACGTCTGTTATCTTATTTAATAAAATTATCGAAGATAATAATTAATTGTACATTATTTTGTTCAATCAAAAGGTGTTATGCTAAAGACTTTATAGTTTTATAAATTGTGTATATTTCTATTATTTTTAATCTTTTATTGTTTTGGGTAGTTATTCTGTCATCGTTGGTTTAATACAGTACTACTAAGAATATTTCTTAGGCAATTTCCAATCATAATTTCAGTCTACATTTACAAAAAACATTTATCAGGATGACAACTGGCTCGTGATAACCATCAAAACATTTTAATAAAACGTAACAAAAGAGACAAAGTGGAAGGCAAAGGTCTTAATACAGTTACCATCCTAATAAATTAGAAACCAACATAAACAACACTGTCCACAACTTAAACCACAACAGAAGGCGGTTAGACTGCAGTTTCTGACCACTGTCTCCAACCATAACCACTAGGTCAACTCAATCCTGTTAACTTGTTGGCCACTCCAACATGAACTGTCGAGTTAGTGGTCAACAAGCCGGCATGTGTGTTTGCCACCAAGTTAGTTCCTGGTTTCTCCAGTGGGTTGAATCAAACAAGAGAATACTTGTACGACACAGCTTGACATTTAGATAAAAGTGTTAACAGCCACTGTCATACTGTAGTTATCAAACACAAATATATTACTAGGAGTTAAAATATATTGATATATATATATATATATATATATATATATATATATATATATATATATTTCAGTATCTTATTTTACATCTAAGTTATAGTGGTGTAAACTGCCGATTGCGGGGCTTGGCTAGCACACAACATTTCCTCATTCCATCCCTTCTACAAGTTAATCATGGGTATATGTCAGCGAGCACATTGTTGCGTTCATGAGTTCAGTCTATCAGTCCTTTCAGTACATTGTGTTGTTCAGTGACGCTTGGACTATGGAGATGACTGTACTCGGTTGAGAGGGGAAGGCCGTTTTACAAACTGATATCTTTTGTTGAGCAACATGACAATTTAGACTTCCTCTTTAACTTTCACTTAGAATTTTTAATGTAACTATCATAAAGTTACTTTAGCGAATTAACTCGTAGCAACATTGGTGCGATGATTTGTTGCTACATTTATGTCAAAAATAATCAAGATTGCGCGTATTTCATTTTGTAAAAAGTGCATTGTAATATTTATAAAACCCTATTTATTTCTGAATATTTTATATTACTCTCTCACCAATAAATAAAAATAACAAGAAAACAGGTTTATTTATCCAAGGAAACATTAGTCTTATCCCAAAGTTTACTACCTTAAACAATTTCCATTAGCAATTACTCCCAGTTACTTGTACTGCCATGCCACAAAAAGCATGAGGCAACATTGCTCCGACTCAGACTCAGGGAGAAGGGTAGGTTTCTGATAATACTTGTGCGCAGAGCTCCAAGTCCCAGGTGCTAAGGCTCTAACCTAACTGTGTTCTTTCGAGTTGTTGTTGAACATTATTTGTTTAATGGGCGCCACCCCGTTGGTAAGGTTGCTGAGGGTAACGACGGGGAAGAAAAACCCTTCCAAAAGCACACAGTAAGGCAGACCCAAAGCCCTAACATTTATTCATGCTCGGTTCACAAGCTATGATATGAACCCCAATACTACACTATTAGTTTTCCTGGAAATCCACTAATAGCATCTAAAGTTATTTCACCTTGATAAACTCAAATTTTACTAAACCACTATGTTTGTGTATCTCGGCACAACTCCAACCTTAAGTGTGAAGTGCTGATAACTAATTGTAATCAAGTCCCTGAGGGGACTCTAAGTTACACAGCAAAATTATTTAAATTTAATTGGCATAATATCAATTTATTTAATCTAATTGTGCTTGTTATATTTTTCAATTCCACAAAACTATCACTAAATTATCAAGGAAAATTAAATACTGTATATATATCAGAAAATCTTGGATTTATTTAAACATGATCAAATTAAGAAACCCATTTCAAAATTAAAAAAAAAAAAACAGGAAACATATTCAGCTCATCAACCTGATAAGTATCAGTTCAACTTTCTAATAAACTCAATGAGAGGAAGTAAATATTCTTCATCAGTGACCTTAGGTCAAATTCACAAGTATTCACAACAATTAATTTCAATAGAGTATGATAAATCCCCAGAATATATCAGAAATCACCATGGCGGACAATAATAAAAATCTATCACAATAATCAATGATCAGTAGCCTACTTAATAGCTATAATCAATATTCAATTATGACAATAAACAACAAAGCAGGTGGCCACCGCTGAAAAGAGTACTCATGAAAACAAACATTAAACATTTAAATGAACAGTGAGACATTTAATAACTAACATAATTGACAAATGAAGCGACGAATTGCATCACTGGCAGAGTCCCAGAAATGCCCCCTGGAATGTCCAGAAGTCTCATAACCGCACCAATATGAAATAGAATCGTTGTATTTAACTTTGACATCACAGTCTAAGTCCGTGCTGGCCAGCCAAATCCAAAATAATATTTATTCAAGTTCACCAAGTGGAAAAGAATGACTATTCTATCACTTATCGGTTCGTGACAGGCGATACGGTGAGTGAAGTCCCAGTGAGTAGGCACCACGGCAGTGGCAGTGCGGTGCGGCGGGGGGAGGGCCAATGTCACCACGGCCACCGGTCAGCGGCGACCGACACGGTACGTAGCGGCGATGCGACGTGATGCTGATGGCTGTGGCTGTCAACCAACCGTTCCGTTCGCTTGACAATGTCCGGAACGTAAAGAAAAACCCTATATATTCAATAATATATAGTATTTTTGGTAGGCAAATAATTAAACTACATAATTAACTACAATGGTAATAAAAACAAATATTTTGCAGATTCATATTAAACATTTTAATAAATCTATTTACTAAAGCATTATTTTTTTTATATATGTTTAATGTTATAATATTATTTATATTTTTAATAACTGGGATTCATTTAATTAAAATCTGAATTTAATCTTTAAAAACTGTTTACTGTTTACATTTATTTACATTTAACAAATTACGCTGTTCTTTAAACGTACAAAACAAATGAGACATTTATATTCACAAACAAGAACGTACTTGATTTATTTTATTTATTTATTTTTTTTATACATTTACTTTAACATTAGACATTTTATAGCTAACAAAATATTACTGAAACAGATTTTAACTACCCTAAATTCTACTCCAAGTTTTCTTCCTTCAAAATTAATATTGCATAATTGGCTCGTATTTCATTTTAAGTCACAGTTAGATTTATATGAGTGAATTTTATATCGCTATACACATTAAACAGACAGTACTATTTTCATATTCAGCTCTTTCCCAATAAAATACAAATTGGGCAGTTTATCACACAACATAAAATATTGACAACACAATAAACGAAACCCTAATTACTATGTAAAATAAGTAATCATACATTAAACATCGTTTCTTATGTGCCATGTGCCTTACTTAGGATTGTCCAAGCATGAATAAAGAGAACCTATTTTAATGATTGCAAAAGTCTAATAATGATTTAAATTTTGACGCTTTTAAATATTGCTTTTGACAAAGATTTGAATTATAGAAAATGACGGTCTGCCTTACTCTAAGCAAATTTTCCCTGAAGAAAATGCTGAAAATCCACGACGTGAAGAGGGCTTCCACAATTCCAAGTGAACAGGGTCGGCAGCTCATCCACAACAAGCCTAATTGTCGAGACAATGCCAAAACCCCCGGTCAGGATTAAACTTGCCGGCGCACCGGTCTAAGGTCCAAAGTGGCGGCTCTGGCTAGGCAAACAGCGCTTACGGCAATTTCTCAGCGCCCAACATAACTCTGATAGGCAAATACTGCAAGCTTAAGTTTTAGGGAATGCATCGGCCAACTTTGCGGGCTAGCTTCCGCAGTGGAAATGTCTAGTTGGGTGATTCAATCCAACTTCCGAAATGAGGTCCATAAAACATAAACGTTACAATACTCCCCCACCAAAAGAAAAATCTCTTAAATTTTCTCAATCTAAGTATACGCCTTGAGGTCAGAGATGTGCCAATTTCCTATGTTCTTGCCTTCTTCGTCTCGAAGCTGATATATCAAAGGGGATATTTTTTTTTTGATATTATAAAAGGACCTGTAAACTTGGGTGCTAATTTTGCAGAAAATGCTTTGGCTGCGTCTGATTGCGGGAAGTTTTTCTTTTCCACACTCGATCATTGACTTTGAAGTCCATTGGTCTTCTTCTGATGATTATAGCGTTTTGCATTCTTTTCGTGATTTTGAATAAGCCTTTCTTGAACTTCCTGATACATCTTTCTTTAATTCTATCAGTTTTTTCCCGTAGTCCCTGTTGTCTTCTACTTCTGGAATCACTTCTCCTGTGTCATCGCTTTCTTCAAGGTTGATGTTCAGCTCTCGGCCAAAGTTCAGGTAGGCCGGAGTGTAAGTCGTTGACTCAATCCAACTTCCGAAATGAGGTCCATAAAACATAAACGTTACAGTACTCGTTAAAAGTAATTTATGTTGTTTTGCTTCTGTTAGCCAAACATGCAACACTTTCACATACATAATGTTTCTCAAGCCAATTGTATTGAATTTTATATCTATGGATAATTGTAATATACTTACTAAATCTGATTTAAATAGTAGTAAATGTTTACAAAAATAATGTCAATCTCTAATCAGAAGACAATCTCTTGGCCTAGTGAAATACTCAAAAAATAAGACAACACTATTATAATATATCTTAAGGTGTCTTAAACGTAAGCTATGATATGTTTCTATTTAATTCCTGCTGAAACGCCATAAATATGCTGCAGATTAACAAATTGACAACAGCACACATAGAAAAAGGAAAAAAATATCAGTACTAGCAAACTTTTTAATTGGCTTAGATCATCTTAAAAGTTTTGAAATATAAAAGATTATTTAAGTGACAGGCAAGAGGGGCATTTCCAAAGTGGGTTTCCTGAAGAAAACAAACCTTTTTTCAAACAAAGTTAAACTCAGAACTATTCAATTTTCAAGATAAAGTTTATTACTATTACTTACGAAGTACCTAGTTGCCACACAGCCAGTCTACCTCTGGTCAACAAAACTCCCGACCTACTCATCATTTCCTATTGAATTCATTAGCATTCATTCCGCCTACAAAAACCTTTGAAAATTTATGATGCGCTGCATATATCATCAGTTGAAAACATCTCAAACGATGTCTATTAACTTTAAAGTCACAAATCAATTACTATATATAAGTAAAATATTTATGTCAGTGTGTGTGGGTGTGTTTGTGTGCTTCTGTGCGTGTGTACGTGTGTGGAACTTAAAAACGCTTTCACGTTTAATCGATCTTTTCACGAGACAACGGAGTCTGTACATTGGAATATTTTCTGAATAAATGCCCAACACAATACTCTAAGCTTACACCTCTTTGATATTGAGTTCTCTTAGTGTTAACGGTTGTTGATAATTTGGACATGAGGGAGGAAGTAATGTCCCCTGCACACTCTGACTGGAGAGACTAACACATGCATGGCCTTCCTTTTTTCCAAGTTTACGTGAATCAGATGTATCTCCAAACTGTCGGGAATTTTCTGTCATTAATTTAATAAACCACAAATATTCTTAGGACCAAGTGATATGAGAGGTTTCTTATCTTCTTGTCTGAACTATAAGCATGGACTATCTGATTCAAACTTAGTTCCAAATTTTTATGGCATCAGTTGTAAATAATAAAGGCGTCTATGTTAGATTGTACATATTTATCAGTACGGTCCTGAAAATAGGAAAAGAGAATTTTTGTCTATAAAGTAAAAACTCTCTGTACGCTTCGTGAAAATCAGTGTAGAAATAGACTAAGCTATCTACAATTTTCAACCTTTTTAGTTGTCTGTTCATCAGTTTTTAATAGATCGTTCTCTGTTCATGTTTTCTGTTTATAGAACTCACTCACAATATCAGAAATATCGACAGCCGTCCTCGCTACGGGGCGAAGATCGGAGACTGGCTGCGGACCTTGCAAGGTTGGTGGTTGGTGCTACCTGTGGGGTGCATGTGGGTGAGTGGTATAAATGGTTAAACGAATAAGGTTTTGCATTATTAGTTCTAAATTTGATTGATAACGTTATTATATAATCAGAATATATTTAAGTTCTTATTGTAATGTGTTGTGTCAATGTTATTTAAGTACATATAGCTTACTTTATAATGATATTTACATTTGTTTAGTATAGTTTTAAAGAGAACTTTATTAGTATTGTTTGTATTTTTCATATTATCTTGTATTTGAGTGGAAGAGAAAGCTAACAGTTGTAGTTCCACCTAAAAAATAAAGACATATTTCAACTCATTTCGTTTTTTACTATTTTTCTGCTTCTCACATAAATAAATTCACAGTGGTATTGTTGTAAGCAAGTATTACTATACATTAAATACAAAGTGATAAACTGAATTTGGTTAAATTTGCACAATTTTGTGCTTCTCATTACTTAATTAAATCAAATCTGTTTTATTGCTGAGAGAATAAATACATCGTATGGCAAACGTCAATTTAATAATGATATCCTAAAATTGCTGTTATTCATAATATAATACAAATACAGACATACAGTCTTTACAACCACACCTCTTTCATTGATTGCCAATGCAACCCACTTCGAACAGCGGGGTCAGTCTTCTAATTGGACGGCCTCCCAGTTGAAAGCCAAAAACTCACCTGCATTATAAAATACTTGAGACACCAAGAAGCGTTTTAGGTGAGTCTTGAACGCCCTTGGCTTTTGAGCATCTTTGATTTAATTAGGCAGTCTGTTGAGGAATTGAACACCCGCTTGTGAGGACAGGCGTTCATAAACCACCGTTCTGTGTCCACCAGTTCGGTAGTTTGAACTGCCAAGTGTCTCATACATGTGTATGTCTTGGCCTCTGGTTGAGGTACATTTATTCATACAAAACATAGTTGTTTCCAATATGTAGAGTTAACAGTTGCAATTTCTTAAAAACTTACCTGAACGACTCTCTGAATTTATTTTTTGCGATGGTTCGAATTGCTTTTTTTGGAGTCTGAAATCTCTTTGGAACTGAGTGTCTCCAAAGGATCACTCCCTAGGCCAGGTGGGGGTATATATAAATCCATAATACGCCGTAATGACTACCAGACTCGGTCAGTATTTTGCTAAAGACTCAGAACAAAGATGCCTGAACAGATTTTAGCGCAAACATGATCAATGTGCTCATTCCATGTCAGTCCTCGATCAAGGTACATTCCAAGGAATTTTGAAGAGCAGACTTCGTCGTCATACAGGTTGCCCGCAGTGTGCAAAGAAAAATGTAATACGTTGGTTTTTAAAGAGTTTATTGTGAGGTTGAGGCTCTTGAAGTATTGGGCACAGTTGTTGATATCAACAAAAGCCTTTTGTTCCAAAACTTTAGCTTGATCTTGTATTGAAAAAAGTCTGCAAACTGCACTGTTCTTCCATGCAGAAGCGTTGATTCTATGCCGTTGACATACAGCTGAAAAGGCACAGGACTGAGGATAGACCTCTGGGGGACTCCTTAGCTAAGATCTAATTGCTTGGATGATTTATTTGATATATGGACAACTTGCAGTCTGTGGCTTAGAAATGACCTAAGCCATTTAAAAGACACGACTCGAGTGTCGTGGGACTCAAGTTTGTCGAGCAGTATATTGTGGTCAACGCAGTCGAATGCTTTAGACAGATCCAGGAACACACTCATTGTGTGGTTCCGACAATCAATCTCCTCTACAATCATATAGACAAGACCAACGACTGCGTCGGTTGTCGATTTACCCTTCCTGAACCCAAACTGTTCATTTGAGAGCTGATTTTATTTGTCCAAAAAGTGAAGCATTCTTATAAGAAAAAACTTTTCAAAAGTTTTGCTGAATATTGGTAAAATGAGACAGGCCGGTAGTTATTTATAGAAGCTGGTTGTCTTTCTTTAAAATTGGAACAACTTTTGCAATTTTAAGGAGAGAGGGGAACACTCTTGTTTGACATGAATAATTTACTAATTAAGTTAAGGGTCTCACTAAATGCTTGGGGCATTTTTTAATGAGCCACGGGGATATCAGATTGAGGTCGTTTGATTTTTTGGCTGGGAGCTGCTGGATAATTAGGTGAAGCTCATCCTCAACAACAGGCGCCAACTCAATTGATGCTGCTGGGCTCTGCCTTCGCGAGGAGCGTACTTTAGGGTTAGATGGCCAAGGACCTTGCCCATCAGCAACGGATGCGAAAAACTCATTAAACCGACTGGCAAATCTCAGTCCCATCCTCCACAAGCCTATCCCCAACTTTAATTTTGATTTGTTTGTTTGCATTTTTTTACTGTTTATGATGTCCCAAGTTGTTTTCGAAACGTTTTTTGAAGAGAGAATTGATTTGGAGACATCGAGTGCTTTCGCAGCTTAGATCACTTTCTTGTATATTTTTTTATAATTCCTGAAAAATATTTTTAAATGTTCATTAGAAGTGTTTTTTATAAATTTCGGACATAAATTTCAGTTTCTTTAGAAACTAAAATTCCTGGTGTGATCAAATTTTTTTTATATATATTTTTTCACAGACATTAATCGTTTTTGTAGGGTAGCAAGTGTTAACATGGAAATTAAGAGTGTCTGTATACAATTTAAACTGTTGCTCTACGGGTTGAGATGAATTTAGAAAATTCCATCTTTCTTTAGAAAGGGAAGTTGAGGTGAGTAATGTTTTCTGGCCTTATGTCTCTTATTGTTTGTTTAATTTAGGGCTCCCTTTAAGTTGTATCTCACTGGCCTCTTGGGATTGTAATTAAAATAATTCATATTGCAATATTTTTTAATCACACAGGTTTAAACCACTTCAATAGCACTTTTACTTGCGCAATGCAGTCAGAGAAAACATAAAGACACAGTTTTGAAAAACTAATAAGCATGCAAAACTGTATAATATTTGTAGTTATTAAGCTAGCTAAGGGAAGGATGCTATTATGAAAGCATATTATTTATTCATTTATTCCAACGGTCAAAGCAGATTTATCTCAATGGAAAACAACACATTAGATAACAAACAACAAACCATAGGGCAATAGCAACAACAATAATAACAAGAAAAGCATTAGTTTTTTATAAAACATTATAACAATATATAACATTTATAAACAATGGAATAATTTGATCAAACAATAACAAAATTGATTTTCAACAGAAGGTGCAGATTATAATACACAGATTGTGTGTGTGTGTGTGTGTGTGTGTGTGTGTGTGTGTGTGTGTGTGTGTGTGTGTGTGTGTGTGTGTGTGTGTGTTTGTGTGAGGGGAGGGGTTTTTCGTATGTCATGAATTATCTTGAGTACAAGAAACGATGAATCGAGTGGATGGCAAAGTACGCAGTTGCCTCTTGAAGGATTGGATTCTTTTCCAGAATATCTTTGACTTTTTCTATTACAATAAACGAGGAGGGAATGCGTCAAATCGTAGAGAATAACGGGCTAGAGAATTATTTTAAATATTTATGGTGTAGGCTATTGAATTTGCATGTATTGAAATTTGTACTGTTTTTATCAAAACTTATTATAAAAACAGTATGGCACGCCTAATATTAGATTGAGTCTACCTCTTTTACTGAGCATCTTTATAGAAATAAGGTAGTGCCTGTCAAATTTTATAATACATTAATTAATTATTAATTGTATTAGTTTTGAGTAGCCTTTTTATCAGCAAGTAATTCAGATGTGTTGGGATTACTTTAATATGAAATAAATATAAAAATGAAAGAAAAATTTTAAAACTACGGTTGCTACGTTGCAACATATTGTGTTAAACGTAAAGTAAAAATTTGTATTTAACAATATAATTCTGAGTATAAATATACATTTTTTAAATATTAAAACCGTAATTAAAGAACCAGGGATTTAAAAAATATAAATGTTATGGTATTGAAAATGTGTTAGTGATATTCACTGGCTTTTGTAAACTGGGATAGTCTGTATGAATAATGTATGTATTGGCTTACAGCAAAGAATTACTTTATTGATCTCAAATACATATACATGTATCAGATAAAACAAGATAGACAAAATCAATGATACTAAAGATCGAAATAACAGCGCATTTCACAGCATCAAAAACACAAGTTCAGATAATATCTAAAATTCATTTATATGAAAAACTATGTCAAACTATGCAAATATAAAAACATATTCAACAAAAATAAAATATTTACGCAAAACCTATATCAACACATTTGTGTCATAAAACTTACATAGCCTATAGAACATATTTTTAATCAACTAGGCTGTAGCGTTTTAAGCTACATTGTTATTAATTTTTAAAATTTTACGAATTTAATTGTATAAGAAATATAAAAGGGAGTTTTTAGTTTTAAATAGATTGTCAGCTGGTAGGTAATGATACCGAATGTACTCCTTTGGCAAGTCTTGTCATGTTACTTGAGGACAGTAGTTCCATTCTCAGTTGAGCCTTTGTTACACCGGTTCTTTTGTCCACCTATTACTGGGTTTTGTTTTGTTCAGATCAGGAAAACTCGCAAATTCGTTGCAATCGTGCTGGGCCAATGGTTAAGCTTGTAAATGACATCACTAATTTTGGGGGAGAGAATATTTAAACCAGCGCTCCTCGATTTCCACCTGATTATTACGTTGTAAGAGTGCGCAAATCTACGAGGTGCAACAATAAAGTAATGAGACTGATGTGAAAAATTTTGCTTATCGTTATAGTCAAGTTTAGTGTTGTCTCCTTCAAAGTAGTTCCCTCCTGATTGCACACACCTTTTCCAGCGCTTCTGCCATTGATGGTAACCTTTCTGGAACTCATCTTCTGACCCTCGTCACAGATTTTTGTACTTCTTGTGTTGTTTGAAAATAGTGTTCCTTCACCACCATTTTGAATCTTGAAATAGAAAAAAATTCGCACAGAACGGTATCTGGTGAATAAGGTGGCTGTGGTAGTACGTAAATTTGTTTTTAGGTTAAAAATTGCTATACTTACCGAGCAGTACGCAATGGGGAATTATCGGGATGCAGAGTCCAATTAACAGCAATGTTGGCACGGATACGAAAGAACTCTTTTACAAATTTATTACTAGACGACCCGTTTATCGATTGATGTTCAGTTCTTGTGCAATCATTTTCACGGACAATCTTCGATCAGATCGTACGAGTTCACGCACCCTGGTCAAGTTGACATCCGTCCGTGAGGTTGATGGTCGTTCTTTGTGGTCTTTATCTTCAAAATTCGTTCTGCCTTACTAAACATTTCATGCCAACGAAAAACTTAAGCTCTTGACATAAACTGCTCTCCAAAAGCCTTCTTAAGCTTATCATAAGGTTTCATTGCGTATTCACTCAATTTAACGCAAAAAGAAATGACATACCGTTACGCAATATTATGCGGTTCCGTTTCCGTGACGAGAGACACAAAACATGTGTTAACTTATTACAGCACAACTCAAAACTGAGTAGTTGCATTGATGTGCCGCTTGGACTAGAAGTAGCTTATAGATCAAGGTTAAAGATATTGTACCTATCCAAACCTGCAGGGTTGCCACATCTTGCAAAGAATATCAGTCTCATTACTTTGTATGAGAGTATGTCAGTCTTTCTGTGTGTGTAAAAATTTCCGCTACTTATTTTAGAGAATTTCACGCAGTTACGCAAGACTAGATTGCCGATTAGTTAAAGTAATCCAGTAAAAAGGAAGAAAGTTAGAAGAAAGAAAACTTCATGTTGAGTACTTGTTTTATCCTGTTCGAACAAAGGATTAGTTTAATCTTTGTAATAGTCAAGATTTGAATTATTTGCAACTGATTTGTGTAATTTTTCACTCAATAACAATTCACTTTTTAGCACGATACATTTGATTATTTAAATGAACTGAAACATACCTGTAACAAGACAAAGTTCAGCAGTTTGAGTTTTTTTACGAGGTGCATATTAGAACTTTGAGAATTAATTTAATTTGAGTTTAATTGATTATTTTATTTCAAGAGAAGAAGCATTACTTTCATTTTATTTAAATTTAGTTTTTATTTGAAGAACCTATTTAATTTTTTATTGAGAAGAGAGCATTTATTTTAGTATGATTTTAATATCAATACTCTTGCCAAGGGAACTTTTGAATAAAAATGACTTCCAAATATTATTATTAATATAAGGATTGGAAATTCGACAGAAAAATGTTATAGTATTGAGTTTATTAAGTCGCATTAATTTTTTTTTATTGACTTTGAACTCCGAGTTTGATTTTAAAACATTCATAAGCGTAAATTGTAAAGCGGAAAATTTCATGAGGGTAGATATTGTTAGTATTTACTGGTTAAACGTTATGCATTAACTAATAAAATAAATGTTGTTAGACTGACTTGAAGAGTTAATTACAATGTAATCCTCAAATTTTATGCAGAGTTATGTGACGGATAACCCAAATTGTTATATAGGCATGCATTATTATTTAAATCTTGACAAAACTAACATGAGCATTCTGTGGCAACCAATTAAAAAGCTTTAGACTTATAACTTCAAGTGCATTTAAAACTTTCGAGAGCCTGGTGAATTCCATAGCAGTTTTGCAACGATTTATTATATTATGTTTACATATGTTAAGTGTGGTATTAGACAAATCTTTCTTTACAGGCTGCAAGCAGAGAACCATATGTTTTAGATGTATTTAGGGAATTAGTTGTGTTAAAATTGTAGGTCTATTTTTAATGTTCACTATCATGAAAATTTTTATGGGTTGAAACTGACTAACGACCTTATTCAACCATGTGCAAGTAAAACATTTATACTAAGTTTAGTCTAAATATTGTAAAAGCTATGACAGTTATCTTGTTCACAACCTCGAGTTATATTAATGATAGAAAATGTAATTTTACTCATAGCGCTAAAACGATTGGAACTTTTTTTGGATCGTAAGTTAACCTGGCATGTGCATGTGTGTATATACTCGTATATTGCTGATATACAGTATGTCTTAAAAATTTTACAATAACGGACGTGTAAAGTTTTAAATAGGATACTACATTGCGAGAGTAATTTAAATCACAATAAATACCGTAGATTTAAGTCGATCTAAAAGTGGTACAGAGGCAGAACCAAGGAGACAGATTTAGATCTTTTGAGTTTTTAGTCGGTATTAACGAATTAAACGTTTAAAGATTATGGTCATTCGCATTTGGGTCAAAGTTTTGTTTCGACTATTTCATTACATAAATTAAAATTTAACTTTTGTTAAAACTTTTAAGCCGTTTTAAGCAATATATTTATTCTTGCTTACTTTCCAATAACTCAAGAGGTTTCAAGATGATGGTCATTTAAAGTTATAGAAGTTTATAATTGATCAGTTGGAAGTAAATTGGTTAACGAACAAAATCTAATTAATAGTAACTAAATCGAGTCCTCGTTTATACAGAGTAACCTATATGCCAGTTATACCAAATTTTGTCTTGTAAAGATTCTAGATTACAGTCTCTAAATGTTTTATGATTAAGAATTATTGTCCCATCACTGTCGTCAAAATTAAACATATCAATTAATAATGCATCTTTAGATTGACATTTAGTAACGACGGCTACATGTGAAATCTACGTTTCTTCCGAATGAGCCAGAAAAACATAATTATTTATTAATTATCTATCACGAACCTTGTGTTGCTGATAAGGTAACAGTTACATCTACTTCTCCACCTGATCCTTCGACCATTCTCAAAAAACAAAAATCCCTGATATCAAAGAGAAATATTTTGAATTGATTGTAAAAATTTCAATTTTAAATAAGAACAAACTATAGTATTTGATCAAATTTGTTTGTACTTTTAATGTTATTAGTGATATGCTGTGTAGGTTAGTCATAAAGGTTTCGTTTGCAATTTATGTTTTTCTTGCTGTTATTCAGAGTAGAGAGTTACACCGATACAATAATTAAAATATCAAATAAATAGTTCTTAATCATAGTCTATTCAGATAATTAGTTAGTGTTTCGATTGTTTTAATTAATTATTTTACAGTAAAGGCCGTTTATTAGGTGATTTCTAAAATAATTTTCTGGTTGTGAAGGCTATTCCTTTAATCAGAGTAGTACTAAAAGCTGGGCTAACTATTGTTTATTTCTTAAACATGAACATTTTTTTCTGTGGTTCAAATGACCACATTTATGGTTACAACACTGGTTAGCTTAAATAACTCAATAAAAGTTAATGATATTCATTCCTTGTGAAACTAACGTTTATGTACACTCGCTTGAGAAGAAAACAGCACGTATAATAAACTTTAAGTGCTGCAATGGAATAAAACTGAACCACATTATGATCTGCACATACGTGCAATTCAATTATGTAAACGACAATTCAGTCGAGCGAACTATAAGCTTTTCCTTCTTGTATAATCAAAAGATGTCAGAAGATATCTCTGTTTTGATTATTATAATATTATTAAGGGTATGACCTCATATTTCAGAATTCTTTTAAAACTAAACACCAGCAGGTTACCTTCAAAGACCTTTATTAAGTTTATTTCAATACAAAGTGCATGTTAATGATTGCAAGCTGTATGTATCTAAGTCATCTTCTCCCTTTGTCTCCCAATGTATTATGAAATGTGTCGAATAAATAGGTTTACTTGCATACAACTATCTCTATACTATTAAAAATATAGTAATATAGTACCATTAAAACATTGACATTGGGATAGTTTTAGTATCCTGTGGTATTATTGTTATATGCATTTCGTCCAGTCAACTAATGTACATTTTGAGCCGTCCAAAGCCCAACTGCCTTGCACGAAGGTGCGTTATTTCCATATCTAAAACATGCCTATATAATATATATATATATATCCATTTATTGAACTAGACCTTTGTCTTCTGTTTCGACTTTTGTTTGCATTAATCAATATATATATATATATATATATATATATATATATATATATATATATATATATACTGTATATATATATATATATAAACAAAAGTCGAAACAGAAAACAAAGGTCTAGTTCAATAAATGGACCGAGTGTTTACTGTAACTACATATAATAAATGTTATATAATGTACACAATAACTGATCCATAAATTAAATATAAAAGTAAGTTCTGTAGAGTCCAATACTATTTATAGAGTCACTAGACGTGTATGTACAATAAGTACTTAAGCACTCAAACTATCTTTGTACCAAATTACTAATTGGAAATTGATTTGATAGATTTTGCGTCATGAAAGTATGAACACCCATGCTTCCAAACACATATACTTATAACATCAATAGAATTAAAGTAAAGTGTATACCGATATTTACTCACTGACAGTCATTATATTTACTCGTCAAGATTCAATATCACTTTTGCTTGATTTTAATCTAATATATATGAAATTGGTTAGAGTACTCAATTTACTGTTTATTGATATATGTCGTATTAAATTTCAATAAATTATCCAGTAGAGATAAATTGTCTGTTTCCTTAGAAATATCACTTATATAATACAGTGCAACTAAAAGGTTACAAAGTTATCATAATATACATCCATAAATGGATAAAGAAAAAATAATATGTTGGTAAGTTACAAAACACTGGAAGTGAATTTTTTTTGTAAAGATTGTTATATGTGTAAAATTTGGCAATTACGTTTTCAATATAAAACGTTATAAAATTAAATTTATTTTAAACAGTTAATCCTGTGAATCTTCGCTGATAAGTGAAAATTCTTATGTAATAGAAATATAGATTAAATGTTGTAGTCTATAAAATATTTAAATTAGTGTCTTTTCGTCTGATTTAGCAATATATTTACACTGTTTATAACGAGTTATAGATAATATGTATGACATCAGTTTATTCTTTCGTTTATTTAGATAAAGCTATTGTATAGAAGCATCTGTTACCATAATGTTTTGTGTTGGTTTACTCATTGTGTCAATTGTTCCGAACTAAATAACTGCTAGCAGGGATTAAACTGTTATATTAATTATTATATAATCATAGTACTTGTTCTAGGATGCTTATACAATTGCAATAATAATAATTTTTTTGTATAATTAGTATTTATGTTTTAGTAATGGGGAGGGAGAATAAGTGGTTGTGGAGGGACTTTCTCTGTTTCCACTCATTATTACAGGTCGGTGAAAGCCTCCCTTAGTTAGACTCAATCCACTCTTGATAATGCAGCCAGGGCTAATTAGGGTTCTGTTAATTATATATAATCGTCCCGTTAAAGGGAAGCACTCACCACTTTTGTGCAAACACACTAAACTAGGAAAAAACCTTAATTCATTTTTCTTTTGAAAACAGAAGCAGTTAAATACTGGTATGTTTAGTAGATTTTGTTTTCTACCTGAAGAAGCAAACATATTTAAATAGACGTAAAAATTCAACCACTGGATTTTTTACTTGAGTTTTCATAAACACATATAAATTATAGTCCGCCCATTTACATTATATAAATTATAAATAAATGCAATGAAAACAAAATGTTGGTCTTTGTAAATTTATTAAATATATATATATATATATACTCGTATTACTAGCTTGTTTCAATTAGTGCCTTACTAGCCAAATATTACTGTGCACTTGATACTATAATAAAGTAGACAGTCATTAATATTTGTACGTGTATTGTCTTAAAACTTCCCTGTACATTACATTTTAGTTCAAACTTGCGTTGTTGAATCACCATGAATATCAATAGAACTCGAGAATAGGCCGCTAGGAAACCGGCTTTATTCTGTGTCATAGAAAAACACTATTTTATTTGAAACTGTATTCTTTTAAAATTACACTGATAACTTGTAGTAATTATGAGAATTTAAAGTAATCATTTACAACAGACAGTGCATGTGGTACCTCTATAATTACATTGTGGCCCAAATACAGCCTTACCATAGGTAACAGAGAAAACATTCTGTGATCTCATACACTGCGTTTTTGTTGGGGTTATCGGGTAAGATAGTTTCCAACATATAAAAAATTCAAATGCCTTAGTTTTTCATAAAGTAATTAAATTTAAAGGGAGCTTTCAATAAATGAAAAGATGACATTTCTATAATGACTATTAATATTGCAATTATGACAGAAAATGCTATATTCTAAAACGTTTATCTATCTAGTTAGTGCGTGTCTTAAGACATGTTACGAAGAACGATCAATTCCATTATGAAAATATACATCAGCTTTGTGTTAATATAGAGCTCAAAGAATTTCTGTACCATGTTTCATTTTCCAAAGTCTTTTATTGTTTGAGGAACAGTAATCAGTCAGGCAAACGTATTTGACTTTTGTATATTCAAGTAATATGGGTGAGCCTTGCTTATAATATTCACAATAAGACAGCTTCAGGACACCTAAACATGTGTTTTGATATACAAACCGATTAGTTTGTATGTAGTTTGTATGAGAGCCGATTAAAATGATTATGATCACATGGACGTACAGCAGCGGCAATCAGCGGGCCTTTCGCTCTTTCGTCAAATTGACGTATGCAACTTATACATAATATGCACATTGTTTTTTATATTTAACATGTACACGTTGAATTTGCTAAAATACTTTCTTATTACGCGTCTATAGTGTATAAAGAATATAAAGTTTCATCATGATCCAAGATATTAAGTTTTGTAAGAAAATTATTGTCAGTGAATAGTAGTCTACTATTTAGATTTTACTCGCATATATATATAAATTAGTGCGTATATATAGAGATCAACTAGACTTATGCAGTCATGGTTATGTCTAATAAACCTATAATTAGTTCGTCAAATGATTAGAAAAGGCTAGTCTATAAAACATATACTAGATATAAAATAGACATGAACGTTCTCTCAATGGGTTACAGTTTACTAATTTTAAATCTAACATTGTATAAACACATGATATTGGTTTACTAGTGGACATGCTCGAATCATTTAACTGCACTTTCCAAAATTGTCTAAATACCGAAATTAATGTTTTGTTAGATAAAGGATAAAAATTGTCAGTGATGTATTATAGATATACAATGATATATATTCATCCGGCAAGTGAGAGAACCGGTATCAACAGCCGGCGGAGGAGCTATTTTGTGTGAGTAGGCCTTTATAAAATAAAATTAGGCGTTGTTATTTATGCAAATTATTAAATATGAATATACACATATTTGTGTATCATATATGGAAAAACAAAAATATTATGTCTTTCTGAAATGTAATTCTTTTAGTACTCAAAGTGCTATATTTTGTGATACAATGATTTCTGAAACGTTTATTGTATGTAAACTGGCGACAAATTGGGGGTATTCGCTACACTACGCCATTGCCAAAAAACGGTTTGAAGGTACAATATAGATATTACTTCAGCATCCGCCGTTTTGTTCAGGCTTATGCCGTGTGTTTGTGGCATTATGTTCTAATAATAATTGCCTGCAAATTACATGCATATTGATCCAGACTATATATAGGTATGAAATCCTTTAGTCTTATAAAAATATTGTTTTACATTATTTCGGAAAGTACAAATATAAAAAATGTAGTGCCTTATATTTAGTGCCAAAAAACATTAGGTACCGGAAATACTGGTTGCTCTTCTCACTGATATTGCTTTGCCCTGGGATGGCATGAGGTTACTGCCGCTAATAATGTCAATGACACTGTTATTTATTTTAACTCTTTTGTGATCAATTTAATCGACAAATATGCACCGATTGTAAGAAAAACAATCTCTAAAGCCCCCGCCCCTCGGATAAATTATTTCATAAGAGATTTACAGAAACATAGAGACTCAAATTTTTTTAAGGTTAAGAGATCAAAGTCTACGCAAGATTGGGCGATAGGCTGCAGCAAACCAGAAATGCCAAAATTAAGTTTTACCATAGAAATCTGTCTTAGCGGCAGTCCTCGGGGTTGCTATGGAACAGGCTTAAGGACCTAGGTATTGGAAAATCAAATGTCTATACCCCTATTTTCTTTGAGATCGATGTAATCAATGACTATTTTGTAATAGTCGATGTAATCAATGTCTGTTGGAAAAGTTTCCAACAGACAGATGAATCTGCAGCTCGCGATTATGTTGCCGAGCTGAGGGCTGCTCCTCGGGATGCGGCTGGCTAGTCGGTTCTCGCGCTTGAGGCTGACGTGCTATCCGCGTTATCGAGGATAAATAGCATTGCGATCGGGGGCAATAATATACCTCTACGCTTTTTGAACGTTACCTTATCAATCATACTGCCTATTATAGTTTTTATTTTCGACTGTTTTCTGAAATCTTCTTTATTCCGATGTTTGGAAGCACGCTCTGGTTCGCCCATTGAAAAAAACATGTAACCCTCAAACTCCTTCTGAACTACGCCCAATAAGCATTCTCTCGTGTCCCTCGAAATGCCTACAAAGAGTAGTCCTCTAAGTTTTCTTCTTATCTTAATAATTATAATATTCAGATCTAATCACAGTTCTACCACAGCCTTATATACTTATTAGGATAAGAATAAGTATAAGGAACAAGAAACTAGTGATCATTTAAATACTATTTAACCACTCCAAGGCCTTAGACAGCATATTCCATCCCCTCCTCCTTATACAACTTAAGAAGTATGGTGAACAGTGTGTGAAGGAGGGGAATAAAATGTTGGACTGGACCTGTTATACGACGGGTCCCACAAGGCACTGTGCTTCGGCCTCTTTCATTCTGACCTTATGTAAACAATATCACTTCATTTATGACACATTCAAATTTTCATGCTACGCCAGTGATTTGCAAATACACGTTCACTGCTCACCAATTGAACTAGCCTCTTTTGTGTCACTACTCAACTTGGATATTGAAGCCATTAACTTTTGGGCAGTACAATAAGGACTGAAACTAAATTAAAACAAAACGCAGGCAATGATACTTGATAATTCGAGAATGATAAACAGAATTTATTATTTCAATTTTACCTCTAATATTAGTGAAAGACGTACAAAAAGGGGAGCCACATTACTATCAATTCCATTACATCAATCAACAATTTTAAATAGGTTGATTGATTAGGCATGTCAAATTTACTGTTCAGGCATGTCACCTTTGAAACATTCTCCCCAATGGTATTATGTAGATGTATTGAGGATCGTGCACGCTTCGGGGCAGGGGGTTAGGGCTTGCTGCCTCCCAAGCCTGTGGGGGTGACAGGTGGTGCTGCCTGTTGCGGTTATGTGGTCAGTCGGTTTGTTAGAGTAATTGAATGATTTTTTTGTTCTTCATTTTTGACTTTCTTGTACTGATTACATTATACATATAGATTTTACTTTTAAGGACATTTAATGTTATATTGGTTAAGCAGAATTTTTTATTTCTATTTAAAATATGTTAATAATTTATAGCTATTGCATCAAGCTATTGTAAATTTACTGTATACGATATGAGGTTGAGTGGTAGAGAGTGCTTGATAGCCCTAACTTCACCTTTTTTAATTAAGGCATTTTTCATATCATTCATAAAAAATAGAACAATAGTGTCAATACACTACCCTGGATTTTAAAAAGAAATACTAATTATATTTAATTGTGTTGTCTAACAAATAAACAGTGTTGTGTTGTGTACGTAAATGCAGGAGGGAGACGATGAAAGTAATTGAGACACATCTGCTGAGAGTGTCTTGTAATGCTTTCTCATCCTAGTTATGGCGTCCAGTCCTTTTGTCTTGTCTGGCATTGCCTTTCACCGAACTTTACACAAAAACACTTACTATATAGAGACACATTTTATTCATGCATCCAAACCAATAAGAATACAATTCAAAATATTTAATCATGCAAAAGACAATATTTTATGAGGTCCGCCAGAAAAATGCAGAGAAATCGTGGCAGCCTACTTCAGTGACGCCCAGACAAACCGCATTTATGCACATTAATCATAATAGAACTTATTCTTTGCTATGTAGCATGCGAAATTTAACGTCTACAAATGAAAACTTCGTAGATATATGTTTTCACATAATACATACATACATAAATCTTTTGTCATTCGGTTGAGTTTTATCGCTGTGATTAAATAACAAAAATATCCATACCAAGTCAACGAACTATGATGTTAGAGTAATTACATAGCATGACTTCTTACTAAATCATATAATAAAATATCTGAGTATGTTCATAAATTTATTTATTCTGCAATTCTACTAGTTTGCTTATAAATTTATTTATTCTGTTCATAAATTTATTTATTCTGTGATTCTACTAGTTTGCTTATAAATTTATTTATTCTGAGAGTTATCGTTGCTAATATGGTTACCCGAAGAAAACTTTGTACTAACTTCAGAAAAATCCCGTTGAGAAACATGCACCACTATCGAACTCGGTAAGTACATAACAGATTCTTGTAGTTTGGAATACATTTTAGAATAAAATAACATAAAGAAAAAAAAGGTTCTAGTGGAAATATCTCAAACAAACCTCGACCAACAACAATTTGTAGCCACACCATTAAGGTCTAGGAACGATATATAAAGCGGGGACGGCTACCTTTCCCCTTCCCCTTCCCGAAAATCCCCTTCTTCTCTAATTTTTCAGATGACACAGAGCGATACCGCAGAAACTTTTGACATTGGATATTTTGTTAGTGTACCACTTTCGTCTTTTTAATGTGACGTATGTTTCTACTCTAGTATTCTGAGCAGTAACACGTTAATTTATTGCCACACGTTGAATGGCATTATGTATATGTATTATTGTCTTAACACTTGATTAAGACGATAGATTTCAATTTTGTTATATTATACCAGAAATTACCAGCGTTTACTTTTAATTCAAATAACTTAATTTACCTTAAATAAATAATAAAGATCATATAATTAAACTTTCCCCATTGGATTGTTTGTAATGATTGAGCAACTCCTATAAGAGTCATAATGTAATATGATAGTTCATAAATGAATAGTTTATATTAATATCATTTATTCCACTGACATTGTCCGATTATTAGGTAATGCTAAACATCATATAACGTTTGGTGTGCTAGAATGGGATATAGATGTCTTTAGGAATGCTGGAAATATGCATGGCGTATGAGGCCACCAAAACGCAGGCGCTGCATTTTCTATACTTCTGGTCTTTGTTAGTGGCCAAAAGTATTTTCTCTGTCCACTAGTAACTTTTAATGTTCTGCACTACTTTCTCTATATCAGACTGCCTCTTTTTTCCTTATATAAAAATCTGTACAAAATATCAAAAATATTTAATAAAAACGTTTAAGTACCTTTTTAACTCAATTGTAGTACCTGCGTTGTACGTCCAATCAACAGTAAATTCTTGATTTTCGGAAGCAAAAATCTTCCCATACTTGGTGTATGTGTCACGCAAAGAAATTGTTTGGTAGTATCTGCCTACCTGCCACTGAAAGAAAAGATTGGTGATTAGGGTACTTCTTGGTATTTAGACATCTACTGTGGTCATCTCTTATTTTAACGTTAGACCTAAACTTGTGGCTATTGCAGAAATAAAATTGATTCCTTAGGGGAAAATTCTCTCGAGCAGCACCACTACGCTGCATGTAGTGGGTATACAATTTAGAAATCTTACTAAATAGTCGTGTTCATATTTTAATTCTCGTAGTTGAGGTAGGTAAATTTAGGGCTATCCAAGAAAATTTAAGGGCCAGATGAAAGCAGCAGAGCTATTAGCTAAAACTTCACATAAAACGAGTACTTTTACAAACTAGATGAAGTTGCATTGTTTAGGGTTTTTGATCTTCATTCAAAGAAAAGTATATTTGGAAGGTTGGTTGTTTAGTAGTTTTAGTTTCCTGTTAAAAACCAGAAATATTGCTGCGAACAAAGAATGGAAGTATTAAAATGAGTCACTAATAATAGTAACTGAGAAAAAAGAAAAAAAGAGGAATTGACGGAAGCTTTGGAGAAGTAACTCTTGGAGTAGAACGTGAGAGGAGGAAGATTAGAAAAGGAAACGGGTTGTTTCTCTCTCCGCTGCCTCTCTAAACCGGCCGAACTCAGGAAATATAAAAAATTTGGAATTCTTTCTTATGTGCTGACTTTATAAAACATATACTGCACCCAAGGGCTCTAATAAGATTTAAACAGCGTTTTACTCAATGTATAAATTCACATATAATCACACAGGACTGACGTTTGTGTGGAAATAAATTTATTTTCCCATTCGTCCTGAACGTTTTTTAAACGAACACAATACTATTTCATAAAACGTATGAGAAAAGTTAACATGCTATAATTTATGTGTGATAGTAAACTTATATTATATTCAGTCCTTAAAGTAACTTTCTTTAAAGTCATAGAATATATGGAATCTTTTATTATTTTCGAAATTATTGAGCTTGAATAAAAGTAAAGGTCTATTGAATGACGATGAAAGGGAGACGAACACTTAGATCAAAGCCGTCATTATGTGCGTGAATTGCTCTATAGCAACCCGCCACCTAAGGCAATTCCGTTAATTAGTTTGATAAAATACATAAGCATTACCCTACATACGAGCTCAGTATTTTTTCATGTTGGAGATTTCACTCTCCCAGTAATTTAACTATGGATTGATTCTAAACCCATATACATAACATATTGACATTATTTTGTGGCATGAGAGACAATATATACTATCAGTATTAGAATTTATATCTTTTGAAAATTTTACTTATGATGTTGTTTCAACATTGAAATTCCAATAGGTTTGCAAAGTTCCATTTCTGAATTTTGTCTGTCTATCAGTTCAATACTTTTAATATCCTTTTTTTTTTAAACTGCTCTCATTTAGACATCCAGACAGTTATACATCGCCGGCCCATAATAAAAAGGTGCTATCGACTTCTATTGTCACCCTAGTAAAGTGAAGACATTTTCCAGAGTGTGAGTTTTTACACTCCCCTCACTGAGGTACCAGGGCTTTATTAGGAGTATGGTGTAACATGCAGCTGGTATTGGGTTTCAAGTGATAACATTTTAATTACAAAGGTCACAACAGGTAGAAGATAAATTGTATGGTATGTTTCAAGAGTGTTTTAATTTACTCATTGTCACCCCAAAATATGCCACTGCCATATTCAGGATAGATGTAAAACATTGATAGAACCACTGACTGATCTTTGAAGAGTGACGACCACTAAGCAATGTGAAGCGTTTTAACGTACACACTACTTACTAAGCTCTTGCTATTTAGCAAGCTTGTACACCATTCTTAATGAGAAACTGTACTAAGGGGCGTAGTATAGTGTGAACATATAGCCAGCCTCGTAGCTATGTTGGAAGTAAGCCAGTCACTCCTTAAGTCTCAGCATCATGACTGAATTTGCGAAAACCCGTTTACCTACTCCGGCAATCCTTTATCCATCAACAATATGTTATATTTAAAATATACCGATCCACTTGATATCATGAACCAATCCTATGGTAATTAAACTGCTAATAACAACTACTAAAAACATAGAAACATACACTGTATAGGTACTTGAAATTATTCAAAGCTATATCTGGAAATTGAGATATATTTCAAAATGACTTGAGGATAGCATTTATGTTAAATTGTGCTATTCGCACGCGACGCACCATGCAACATCTATTCTGGTAGGTAAGTATGCCATATTATATATTGTTAGGTTATTTTTATTGTTTTAGTAATTATTTGACTACATATGATAGAAGAATATTAAAATTAAATAAATAGTATTCCCAACATTGGTATGCAATAGCAATGCAGCAACAGATAATTCAATAACAATAAAGATATTATATCGCTATCGGTGAAGAAGTTTCCATAGCTCCTAGTGCAGCTTATTATAGAACCATTGACACAGTTAGTACCGCTGTATTTGCCACCAGGAATGAACTTTTATCGACACTGATGACAACCATTATATTAAACTATCGAACTATTAACCCAAATGCACGGGACATCAGTATTATATTACAATTATTACTGCGTACTTAATGTAATGTGTTCTGGCAAATTGATAGATTCATGCAATATTGATTCTATGTCGCTAATAGATGTATGATGTTCACTAATAAATGATAATCAAAATTTACTACATTAAGTAATGTTTTACAGTTAATTGTAAGAGATTTTTTAACGCTTATTCATTTAAGGCAATGATGACCAGGTAAATGACTTTTCTTCTCAGCTGAGAACCCATAATGAATGGAGAAATGATCAATTTAGTAGAAGTAAAGTTATACAATTATTTAAAATTTATTCTGTCGTTCAGCGTGGCGTAAACAAGGCACATCTCGTACTTGTTGAATTGCCGACAAGAAGTATAAGCCTTTACTCTTATAATCCACGATAATCCGTATTGTTAACTGAACAATAATGATCTGTGTTTGTTGGGAACCCATTGTATCAATTTTATTCTCATATGTTTAGACTGGTCTGTACTCTTATATTTTTTTAACTTGGTCGTATCTTTGTTATGTAGTATTATCCGCACCTACAAAGTTTGTCATTTATTTACTCCTTATTACCTAATCGGTATGTCATAAGGTTTAATCGAACCTCCCTTGTTTTTTGCTGTAACCATAATAAAATACACCTTTTAATTTAAACCTTACAGTAACATTTAGTCACAAAAACTAATTAATTACTACCATAGTTTAAAAATATATTAACCTCGCTGACTTAAATTATTCAAATACTCATTTACTATTCTCAATTATGTTTGCAAGTTCTGTCAGTTTTCATTTGTTTGCAAAATAACGAGATATTTTAAAATGATCTTTTATATGCCCATCCCATAACTTCCGAAAATATATTCCATACCAGACTACGTGTCACGTAACTGGCTTCGAAGGTTGCATGTAAATAGTTTACTGCATAGCTCATTTCAACCTTGACATGTCCTGCGGACAGATAAGCAGACAGAAAATAAATGTTTTCATCCTACTGTATTTCACTAAGAGAAGTTGTGTCAACCTGACTGATATGTTTAATAACGCTCAACCAAATCCACGGTTGTATATACACCTTGTAAATGTAAACAATAAGCTTCGTGTAAAAGTCTATAAATAAAATATTTCGTCAGATATATTGCCACATTCACATTTTTTCATTGAGTTAGTTTTCATAGCAGTGTTTAAATAATAAAGTTCCGGTGAATGACTTCACCCTAACGGAGGGAACTACAACACTGCTAGCTTTAAGCATTGACACATCGCTTTTGTGTTTTTATTTTTACTGTATAAATATTGTAGATTTTTTTATATGCCACAAGTTAAAGTGTCATATTATTGTACTCAGTTAGTTTACATCTATTCTGTTATTTTCTCATTGCCATCCTTATTCCCCATAAGACCAATGTAAAAATATTCGCTTAGCCAAATCCATGGAATGACATGCACAATAATCAAACTTAGTTGTTACCTATATAGATACGACGTGTCAAGCAAAATATCGAGTCTATAGATAAGTATGCTTAGACATATGGTACGGACAGACAGTGGAATAGATTTTACCATACAGTGGAGTTGTATCAATACAAACATAAAAACTGATATCATAAAAAAATACATGCAATACTCTTATTCCATAAAATTCACATTAAATACTCAATAAAAATCAAGTAATAAATTTATGAAACAAAGTAAATTTTTCTCTAAGTGTTTATGGATGTTCAAAAACTGTTGCAACTAACCGTATGTTTGAAAGTCTACTAAGGATCACAAACTAGATTATC